>NW_028227271.1:64775000-65375000 GCF_978045245.1 Mus caroli
AGAGGAGATCAGGGTGGACACCATGAAGGACCAGCTCTCTATTCCTGAGAGCTGTGTCATTTCTCAGTCCATGAGCAATGCTTGCACGTGGTCCCCAGGGAAGAGAGAGCCAATATCACCAATGGGTCTGTGCTCCTGCAACTTTCCCACTGCCCCTGCCCTGGAGGGCTTGTGGGTATTGGGCTGTGGGTAGGTAGGGACTGTCTCTCCTTAGACCTATGCACTTTCTCTGCCATCAATTTTAGAGCTTTAGGATTTGACCTCTTGCTGTTATTTGACTGACTGATATCTAAGTAAGTGCTAATTGTCTATTACATGAAGGGCACTTTGCAAGAAGCCTCCACATCCCCTGCTTCAAATGTGCTTTGCATCTTATGCAGGGGAAGCGGAAGCTATGAGCCTTTGCTGAAACTTGCCAGTCTTCACGCAGAGTGGGCCACACAGTGGAATTCACAGCAAGCTGTATTGAGCCATTACCTCTTCGTCCTGCCTAGATTTCACAACTCTGGGTTAGGGAACAGGACACGCTGCTGTCTGAGCCTATTCCTCCTGGAAATAGGCCACCTTTACTGCCAGTGACTGCTCAAGAGCTGATCCAAGTATTACAGGTCCATTTCCACTGTCTATTAGTTTAGGTTTTCTCTCCTTTATCCGAAAGGTCAACCCTCTGAAGTTAGGATGTCTCCAATCAGCAGATTCATCTTTATACAAATGAGAATACCCAGTTTCATTTTTTTTCTAATTTCCTCTATAAGGTCCCAATTTTTCTTGTCTGCTGAAGTATTAATAATGTATATTGTAGGCTCATTTCTTCCTTCTCTTGCCTTTTTCCTTGTACAACATGTTCTTTATACAGATATTCCTCCACAAGTATGAAACAGATTTATAGCCACATTAAAATTTGAGTATTCTACAATAAAATCTAATATCAATTAAATGAGATCTATGGCTGCAATTTCATTCTGTAAGAGGTACATGTTTACTCAACAAGCAACAGTTCCACCCTTGACTTTGAGAACAAGATATCACCTAAAGACACCAAACCTTCAGGGAGAAAGACAGGAGGCATTCTCTCAGTGTGCAGCTCAAGGGACTTAGCTGAGCGCTGACCTTGACTCTGCTCCTCCCTTACTCCCAAGTGGGGCTTTGATTTCTTCCCACCCTCAGCTTATCATTTTCCCTAATGTAGATGATCTGCCTGATCCTTCTTATTGTAACTTAAGAAGAAAAACTTCTCCAGACACATTGCCGTTCCCTGGAGATGATGTGTCCTGACAATGTAGCACACATCCAGGACAGTGAGCATCACACTTCCAGGACATTATTCATAGGACTTCCAGACCATCATGCATTGCACCTCCAGACCATCATGCACTACACTTCCAGACCATCATACATCACACTTCCAGACCACCATGCATTGCACCTCCAGACCATCATGCATCACACTTCCAGATCATCATACACCACACTTCCAGACCATCATGCATTGCACCTCCAGACCATCATGCACTACACTTCCAGACCATCATACATCACACTTCCAGACCACCATGCATTGCACCTCCAGACCATCATGCATCACACTTCCAGATCATCATACACCACACTTCCAGACCATCATGCATTGCACCTCCAGACCATCATGTAACACACTTCCAGACCATCATGCATTGCACCTCCAGACCATCATGCATCACACTTCCAGATCATCATACACCACACTTCCAGACCATCATGCATTGCACCTCCAGACCATCATGTAACACACTTCCAGACCATCATGCATTGCACCCCCAGACCATCATGCATTGCACCTCCAGACCATCATGTAACACACTTCCAGACCATCATGCATTGCACCCCCAGACCATCATGCATTGCACCTCCAGACCATCATGTAACACACTTCCAGACCATCATGCACCACACTTCCAGACCATCATGCATCACACTTCCAGACCATCATGCACCACACTTCCAGACCATCATGTAACACACTTCCAGACCATCATGTAACACACTTCCAGACCATCATGCATCACACTTCCAGACCATCATGCACCACACTTCCAGACCATCATGCATCACACTTCCAGACCATCATGTAACACACTTCCAGACCATCATACATCACACTTCCAGACCATCATGCACCACACTTCCAGACCATCATGTAACACACTTCCAGACCATCATGTAACACACTTCCAGACCATCATGCATCACACTTCCAGATCATCATACACCACACTTCCAGACCATCATGCATTGCACCCCCAGACCATCATGTAACACACTTCCAGACCATCATGCATTGCACCCCCAGACCATCATGTAACACACTTCCAGACCATCATGCATTGCACCCCCAGACCATCATGCATTGCACCTCCAGACCATCATGTAACACACTTCCAGACCATCATGTACCACACTTCCAGACCATCATGCATCACACTTCCAGACCATCATGCACCACACTTCCAGACCATCATGTAACACACTTCCAGACCATCATGTAACACACTTCCAGACCATCATTCATCACACTTCCAGACCATCATGCACCACACTTCCAGACCATCATGTAACACACTTCCAGACCATCATGTACCACACTTCCAGACCATCATGCATCACACTTCCAGACCATCATGCACCACACTTCCAGACCATCATGTAACACACTTCCAGACCATCATGTAACACACTTCCAGACCATCATACATCACACTTCCAGACCATCATGCACCACACTTCCAGACCATCATGCATCACACTTCCAGACCATCATGCACCACACTTCCAGACCATCATGTAACACACTTCCAGACCATCATGTAACACACTTCCAGACCATCATACATCACACTTCCAGACCATCATGCACCACACTTCCAGATCATCATGCATCACACTTCCAGACCATCATGCATCACACTTCCAGACCATCATGCATCACACTTCCAGACCATCATGCATCACACTTCCAGATCATCATACACCACACTTCCAGACCATCATGTAACACACTTCCAGACCATCATTCATCACACTTCCAGACCATCATGCACCACACTTCCAGACCATCATGTAACACACTTCCAGACCATCATGTACCACACTTCCAGACCATCATGCATCACACTTCCAGACCATCATGCACCACACTTCCAGACCATCATGTAACACACTTCCAGACCATCATGTAACACACTTCCAGACCATCATACATCACACTTCCAGACCATCATGCACCACACTTCCAGACCATCATGCATCACACTTCCAGACCATCATGCACCACACTTCCAGACCATCATGTAACACACTTCCAGACCATCATGTAACACACTTCCAGACCATCATACATCACACTTCCAGACCATCATGCACCACACTTCCAGATCATCATGCATCACACTTCCAGACCATCATGCATCACACTTCCAGACCATCATGCATCACACTTCCAGACCATCATGCATCACACTTCCAGATCATCATACACCACACTTCCAGACCATCATGCATTGCACCCCCAGACCATCATGTAACACACTTCCAGACCATCATGCATTGCACCCCCAGACCATCATGCATTGCACCTCCAGACCATCATGTAACACACTTCCAGACCATCATGCACCACACTTCCAGACCATCATGCATCACACTTCCAGACCATCATGCACCACACTTCCAGACCATCATGTAACACACTTCCAGACCATCATGCACCACACTTCCAGACCATCATGCATCACACTTCCAGACCATCATGCACCACACTTCCAGACCATCATGTAACACACTTCCAGACCATCATGTAACACACTTCCAGACCATCATGCATCACACTTCCAGACCATCATGCACCACACTTCCAGACCATCATGCATCACACTTCCAGACCATCATGTAACACACTTCCAGACCATCATGCATTGCACCCCCAGACCATCATGCATTGCACCTCCAGACCATCATGTAACACACTTCCAGACCATCATGCACCACACTTCCAGACCATCATGCATCACACTTCCAGACCATCATGCACCACACTTCCAGACCATCATGTAACACACTTCCAGACCATCATGCACCACACTTCCAGACCATCATGCATCACACTTCCAGACCATCATGCACCACACTTCCAGACCATCATGTAACACACTTCCAGACCATCATGTAACACACTTCCAGACCATCATGCATCACACTTCCAGACCATCATGCACCACACTTCCAGACCATCATGCATCACACTTCCAGACCATCATGTAACACACTTCCAGACCATCATACATCACACTTCCAGACCATCATGCACCACACTTCCAGACCATCATGTAACACACTTCCAGACCATCATGTAACACACTTCCAGACCATCATGCATCACACTTCCAGATCATCATACACCACACTTCCAGACCATCATGCATTGCACCCCCAGACCATCATGTAACACACTTCCAGACCATCATGCATTGCACCCCCAGACCATCATGTAACACACTTCCAGACCATCATGCATTGCACCCCCAGACCATCATGCATTGCACCTCCAGACCATCATGTAACATACTTCCAGACCATCATGTACCACACTTCCAGACCATCATGCATCACACTTCCAGACCATCATGCACCACACTTCCAGACCATCATGTAACACACTTCCAGACCATCATGTAACACACTTCCAGACCATCATTCATCACACTTCCAGACCATCATGCACCACACTTCCAGACCATCATGCATCACACTTCCAGACCATCATGTAACACACTTCCAGACCATCATGTACCACACTTCCAGACCATCATGCATCACACTTCCAGACCATCATGCACCACACTTCCAGACCATCATGTAACACACTTCCAGACCATCATGTAACACACTTCCAGACCATCATGCATCACACTTCCAGACCATCATGCACCACACTTCCAGACCATCATGCATCACACTTCCAGACCATCATGCACCACACTTCCAGACCATCATGTAACACACTTCCAGACCATCATGTAACACACTTCCAGACCATCATACATCACACTTCCAGACCATCATGCACCACACTTCCAGATCATCATGCATCACACTTCCAGACCATCATGCATCACACTTCCAGACCATCATGCATCACACTTCCAGACCATCATGCATCACACTTCCAGATCATCATACACCACACTTCCAGACCATCATGCATTGCACCCCCAGACCATCATGTAACACACTTCCAGACCATCATGCATTGCACCCCCAGACCATCATGTAACACACTTCCAGACCATCATGCATTGCACCCCCAGACCATCATGCATTGCACCTCCAGACCATCATGTAACACACTTCCAGACCATCATGTACCACACTTCCAGACCATCATGCATCACACTTCCAGACCATCATGCACCACACTTCCAGACCATCATGTAACACACTTCCAGACCATCATGTAACACACTTCCAGACCATCATTCATCACACTTCCAGACCATCATGCACCACACTTCCAGACCATCATGCATCACACTTCCAGACCATCATGTAACACACTTCCAGACCATCATGTACCACACTTCCAGACCATCATGCATCACACTTCCAGACCATCATGCACCACACTTCCAGACCATCATGCATCACACTTCCAGACCATCATGCATCACACTTCCAGACCATCATGTAACACACTTCCAGACCATCATGTAACACACTTCCAGACCATCATGCATTGCACCTCCAGACCATCATGTAACACACTTCCAGACCATCATGTACCACACTTCCAGACCATCATGCATCACACTTCCAGACCATCATGCACCACACTTCCAGACCATCATGTAACACACTTCCAGACCATCATGTAACACACTTCCAGACCATCATGCATCACACTTCCAGACCATCATGCACCACACTTCCAGACCATCATGCATCACACTTCCAGACCATCATGCACCACACTTCCAGACCATCATGTAACACACTTCCAGACCATCATGTAACACACTTCCAGACCATCATACATCACACTTCCAGACCATCATGCACCACACTTCCAGATCATCATGCATCACACTTCCAGACCATCATGCATCACACTTCCAGACCATCATGCATCACACTTCCAGACCACCATGCATCACACTTCCAGACCATCATGTGCTTCCATAGAAAACTAAGACTTTCTATTTTCTGATCTTGTGCTTGGACACTCACATTCATGAAAGTCTGAGTGGCAAGCCGGTTGTCCCATTCTCCTGGTACAGTCAACTTCAGTGACCTCTTCTTGCTTCAGTGTGCGTCCCACCATTCTGCTAGATACTCTGATTCTCTCCTTTCCAAGTAGCAGAAAATCAAACAAAATGAGCTATTTCTTTCCCAGAGTAAAAATTTCCTGTGTGCATGCCATGGTCAGGCCACCATAACAAAATGCCTTAGGGAGAAGCAGGGGGTGTTTATTTCTTAGAGTTTTGGAAACTGGAAGACCCAGTTCGCGGTTGCACAGGAAGAGGCTCTGGTGAGGGCTTTCCTCCAGTGTACAGATAGCTGCTTCCTCTCTGTGTGTTCTCAGGTAGCAGAAAGGGGAGAGGGGCATCAGGGTTTCTCCTCCTTCTTGTCTCTCCTCTCCTTCTTTTTATTTTTCCAGTATGTTATCTTTAATCAAGTGTGAAGCCTCCATCTCTCTGTTGGGTCAGTTCTGTCTCTCTCTTCAGCGATGGTAAGCCATAACCTATCAGTCACATTGGTGAGGTCTCATTAACCTCATTAGAGGTTAATAATAAGTGCACCCTTAGAGAGTGCACTTTCCTTGGACAGCCACACTGGGCACATGCATTCCACACTGGGCACATGCATTCCACACTGGGCACATGCATTCCACACTGGGCACATGCATTCCACACTGGGCACATGCATTCCACACTGGGCACATGCATTCCACACTGGGCACATGCATTCCACACTGGGCACATGCATTCCACACTGGGCACATGCATTCCACACTGGGCACATGCATTCCACACTGGGCACATGCATTCCACACTGGGCACATGCATTCCACACTGGGCACATGCATTCCACACTGGGCACATGCATTCAATGCCCAGCACCTGTCCTTGGGTGCTGTTTAACTGTTAAAAAACATTGGCTCAGTCTGACTGATTTTTGAGCTCAGTTGTCAGTTTGCACTTGATCTTCTCGAAGGTCATGACTTCCTCCAGTGTTCCCGCTCTTGCTGGCCTTAGCCCATCTCCCAGCCATGCCCTGGGATCTCTCCTTGGGGTAGCTTGAGTGTGCTGTAAGCTGATTTCTAGCCTCTGCATCTTGGAATTTCTTTGAGCTCCCTTTGCTTCCCTTGCACTCTGTGTACCGGACCGAGTCCCTCAGCCTCTATGCTATTTCTGTTGGCAGCTTCTAAAAGCCTCCTTGATCCCTTTAACCTATAATTTCTCTTCATTTTGCTTCCATTATCAATAATGCTTATTGCCTGACTCAACAGCCTTGTCTCTTCAACATAAAGAGCCTGCTTCTTGCTCTTACAGCATCAATTTTCCAAGAGTAAGCACCACTACCTTGCTTTTATCCCTAGCCTACAGTTTGCAACACGCCCCAAGCAGGCAAGCCTTAGCTCAAGTTTACAGCAGACTGCCACCAGGATCCTGTCTCTCTTTCATAGGGTTAAGGGTTTCATGAGACCCAGTTGGGGGTGGGGGGACAGAAAAGAACAGAGCTGTGGTGAAGACCCTGAGTCAAACCCAGTGCCCTGCAGAGCTGCGCAGTCAGTGTATTTAACCTGAGCCCACGGTTACCTGCTTTTATGCAGAGCTGAGTTGTTGCCATAGAAATGGGAACACCCGCCCTTTCCATTTACTCTGCTTATGTAGCTAGAAAACACAGCTGCTGTGGTTTTCTCTGGTACTGTGTGTGTGTGTGTGTGTGTGTGTGTGTGTGTGTGTGTGTGTGTGCATGCCCACATTTCCTATTCCTGAGCACTATCCTTTGAGCACAAATCAAACTTCAACATCCAAGTATGTTTCCTATCTTGCTTCAGATACAAGGTGCAGTCAGATACTATAACACATAGACCATGAAACAGTAACAACTTGCAAGCAAATGGCCCACCCTGAGAGTGCTCTAGAGTGCTCCCCAGTGAAGCACACAGTAAGCCTGCTGCTCCACTGAGGGTGCAAGAGAAAAAGGCCAGGAGCTATGAACTCCAGGACTATTGCTGTTTCTCTTGCTGGCAGAACACTGCCAGCTCATTCCGACCCTGCTTCTGCACAGAATCCAATGGTCTAAACTCAGCCAGCACAGTTTATCTGCAGTCACCGGAGGGAGCATTACCCCAATGGGATAATCTCTCATTTCCTCCAGGGCACCTCCAACCAATTCTGCCTTCAGCTTTCTTTGGGACCTGACAAGATGTGAAAAGTCATTTGAAAAGAAATTCCTGCAAAAGGCATAGAGAAATTTTGAAAAGGTTCCAGGCATGAAGACAGGATGCCTGCCCTCTAGCTTGTACCTGCCTACATGGGCTGTGTGGCCTTTGATAGGTCATTTCACCTCCTGGGCCTTCAGCTTGCTCCCTGCTGACCCAGTAGTCTCTAGGTGACAGGTGAATGCTAGCCACAAATGCCCGGAATGAGCACTTGGCAGCCACTTCTGAGGCAGAGAATCAAAGCTTGGCTGGCCCTGGGAATGGGACACAGGAGGAATGAAAGGTGACCGCTTGCCTTTTTCCTATCTTTTTTATTCCCTCTCTTTCTTGCTTGCTGTTAAGCTCTTGAAACTTATCTTTTGGTTGGGAACACACTGTTCTCTCAGGCTGCCAAAATAGTGTGAGCAGGAGCTGCAGCCTCCTCTGAGGTGGAACGAATTCCTCATCACTCTGGTTTAGTCATTTTTGCCTTGGGAAAGCCAGCAACTGCATTCTCCAAGAAGGTGGACTTCATCCAGAAGGAGATTAATGGAAGCCTTGGGGTAAACAAAGTAGCAAGTGCAGAACAATTCAGCCCATCACTGTGTGCTGCAAAGCAGGGAGGGAAGCTCACGGTTGGCCAAGCTGACTCGCTTTGCATCAGTGAACCCCACAAACCAGCTCCCATGCTAACCACAGCCAGGATGTCAGGCCACAGAGACCCACTCTTCCCAAGACAGGTAGACATGAGCTACTGTGCCTTCAGCAGGACACCCCTCAGCAGTCTTCCCTGGGCTTGAGTAACCAGGTACCAGCCCTGAAAAGCTGTCTTCCCATTCCTTCACCACAAAAGCAGACGACTAAGGTAGAAGACAGGTTTAAAGTACTCTCTGGTCCTGGGGCTGGATTCCTGGATTCCTAGATTCTTTTAAAAGTAATTTTAGAAGCAAGATTATTTTTGAAAGTTTACTTACAAGTTCCTCTTAGGTTCCTCTACAAGCACAAACCATGCCCTTCTGGAAGCTCGTAGGCTTAATATAGGTCAGGGAAAGGGGAACCGGACATGAGAAGGTGGGCCACATCACCCTGAATCAATCTTCTCATTTCCTCCACAAAGTGACAAAGTTATTTAATGTCATCAAGGGTAAAAACTGGAAAAAGGAGCCACAGGTTTCATTCCAGCCTTTCCTTAGACATCAACTCTAGGAAATAACATAATAGGATATTTTCAAAACAATGAGTTGTGGAAATGAGGACCCCCCCCCACCCTCTTCTCTTTCTTCCCTTTTTCCTTCCCGCTCACCCCAGCCATGGGGAGGGAAGATTGGTCTTCCCTCAGGCCCCATGCACAGCTGAAAAGTCAGATTTCTGGATGAGCCCATGCTCGGAAGCTACTAGGTGATTCAAACCCACACATAGTACTTATCAGCTTGGAAGTACTTCTCTGGCTGAAAAGACCATTGTTCTTCAAAAGATTTAGACAAGTCTCAAAAACTTTGAATAAAACCAGTCAATCTGTCTGTGAAAGTTTTTATGTTAAATGGCCTAGTCGGCCATCATTGGGAGGAGAGGCCCTTGGTCTTGAGAAGATCATACGCTCCAGTACAGGGGAATGCCAGGGCCAGGAAGCAGGAGTGGGTGGGTTGGGGAGCAAGTCTGGGAGAGGGTATAGGGGACTTTGGGGATAGCATTTGAAATGTAAATGAAGAAAATATCTAATAAGAAAAACATTTTAAAAGCAAAAAATATTTACAATTTCTAGGCAAATTCAAACGTCTCTAAGATGGATGTCGCCTTAAATATTAGTACTAATAACAATTTTGGTCATATGACTGAGTGAAAAGCTGTAGAAATGTCAAGGTATCAAGTCATATTTTCAAAATTATTACTAATATGCATTTGAAAGCTTGTCAGAATTTTAAAGACACACCTACACATTAAGAAGTGACATTTACAATTAATCTCCTGATTAAATTATCGATTTTCTCTCTTTTCAAAATGTTTCTTTTATTTATTTCATATATGCTGTCTGGACTCTTCAACAATGCCAACAGTTTTCCTGCCTCCCTAAAATTTTGGAAGTATCATTCATTTGGAAATAACTGATAGATCAACAGGTATTTGTTGAAACTCTTTAAAATGCTTAGACACTAAGAGATGTAAAAACCAAATAAAATTCTGATTTTAAAAGACTTGTAATTTATAAGAGAAACAAATATATATGTCTACCTATGAATATATATACACACATATATGTATCTATTTATATATACATGCATACACATATTTTGAAGGCAGGGCAGGTTTAAGGAATTGGTTCATTCAGTTTTAGATTTGTAATTCCAAAATCTGCATACATAATTTTTTTCTTCATTGAAATTTTGGGAGTTTTATTCATTTTGATTCAGTTAAATGCAATTTAACCTGTTGAGGGCAAGTTGAAGCTATGAGACAGAAATGATAGATTATGGATCCAGGAAAGAGTTGACTTTGGAGCCCAAGGTCACAGGTGATTTCTATGCAGAATTATCTCTTCCTTAGAGGCACGGTCTTCCATCCCTCAACTGAGTAAATTCGGTCTGCCTCTTTGATAGGGTACTTTATGCAAAGTTTATTGATTCAAATCCTAATCTCATTTTTTAAAAAATTTCTTCATGATAGTGTATAGAGTGTTTGGCCAAACAGCTACGTGTGATGACCTAGCCAAATTTACATACAAAATTAACAAGCACAACCAGATTGGCATAAATGGGAAAGAAAAATAAAACATAGATTAGTTTGTTTGTTAGCTGGGTAAGAACAAGACAAGGAACAGAGGTGATCCTGATCCGGGTCTTTTCTGTAGGAGTCATTTATGGATTGAGACAGTGGCTCAGGGTTCTGAGGAGGTGTCAGGATAAGACACCCATTTACTCTGATGATAATTCGAGATGTAATGGGTAAAGACAGGGAACTGAGAATTAGCCAGACAGCACAATTTGGCCTCCCCAACAGCAGGGTCACATTGAACTTGAAACTATGGGGTGAATGGACTTTCTGGAGAGCACCCCATAGGACATATTGGGACAGGGGCTGAGAGAACAGAGGTCTTCCTTTACCATAAGTGGTTCTCCAGCTAGGAGCACCCATGAACAATCAAGGGGATGGAGCCAGCAGGGGGAGACAGAAAGAAACATCAGATGATGGGGAGAGGCACAGGGGCGCAGCCTGAGTGGTCCTTCCTTTCTGGGACAACTGATCCAAAAGCAGTGATGGGGGCCAAGTGAGGATGGGTCATGCAGTGAAGATCTGAGGGAGGGGCCTTGAGTGGGAAGAAAGAGGAGACCCAAGGAATGGACCTGATCTTTGAGACTAAGTCTTTAATACTTTGGGAAGAGCCATTTCAAAAGTAGAGGGGTGAATCCAAGAGCCAGGAAGGGCAGAGTCTACCAGAGGGGAGCAAGCAGTGCTGGGGGGTGGTTGGGGCCCGAGAAGGAGTATGGAGGCCATGGGAGGCAGGATGGGGCTAGGGGGAGGTACAGGAAGCAGCCTGGCTGACAGTGAGCGCTGGGAGGGACTTAGCATTATTGGAAGAAGAGAGGAGGAAAGTGGAGGATGTTTTCAGGCCTCTCAGCAAAAAGGTGCTAGAATCCTGTTATGCTCAGGGAAGAGGTACAGGTTGAGGGTTCCTTCAGGGCAGTCGGGAGCAGGTAAGGAAAAGTTGTAATGATGACTCTCCAATCCCCCCCCAGGGGAGTTTCAAGCGTTCTTCAAACTTCCCAAGATTTGGAGTGGGACCAAGTGGCCAGGTGGGCTTCCACCTTAAAGACCCCACAAGTGGGTTTTACCTGGAGTAGAGGAGAGGGTGTGGACATCTCAAATTCATCTGAAAGATGTCATTGTAGTGCTTCTTGTGACTCTAGAAAAATGAGAAAACTATGCCCAGCTGTGGCTCTTAGCCAGGTCGGCTCCAATACTCCTTAGTGACTTGTGAGAGCGCACAGTAGTACCTGTCCTCAGCCCTCAGCTTCACAGCTTCTGACAGCAAGACAAGGAGGACAACTGGGTAGAGTCTATTCTGATTCCACAGTGTTAGATCAGGATCTGGGCTTCAAGGAGCTCCCTGGGGTTCTGCCAGCAAGGAGAGAATTACTGTAGGATCCAAGAGTCAGGAGCATCCTTCTTTCTTTACTCCGTCAAGAAAGCTGTGCCATTTTAGATGTGTTGAGACAGAAACATAAATGGTTCCAGGTTCATCTCAGCCCAGGGATTCCTCTGAGAACCAGGACAGCTACAGGGTGTCTGTGGAAGGTGTGTGGTCTTGTGCACATAAGCACTATCACAACTTTTCACTTTAAATTACGGCAGTCTTTCCTGCGCACCCAACAATAGACAGCACAACATTTCCTGTGCTGAAGGAAGAACGAGAGCTCTGAGTGTCTCAGTTGTCCTGGCTCTGCGCTTGCTCCTGTTCTTGCCCCAGCTCTTGCAGCCCCTGGACATGTGATTAACTATGGCCAACAAGACCCACAGGGAACTTGAAGAGGAGCCTGTAGAAGAGTTCCTCCCTTTCTTAAAATGATATACCCTGGAAGAGATGTGCCCTACTGGGCATGACTATACTTACCTGTGGTGCATGAACAATAAATAGTACCATTCCTGTAACAACAAAGCTGAATGATGGGAAATTCCAGGTCCTCGGTACCATCCTCTCTGCTACCAGAATGTTGATGTAAGAGGGAGTAAATATCCCAAATCTTATACATAGTTTCTAAAGCTGGCCTTAGTAGAAGAGGCCTGGAATCCCAGCTATTTGGGAGGTTGAGGCAGAAGGGTCACCTGTTCAGCCTGTCTGGGTATCTTATCGAGGCCCTGTGTCAACAGCAATGGTTGATGGTGGTGGTGGTGGTGGTGGTGGTGGCTGTGGCAACTGAGAAGAAGGAGAAGGAGGAGGAAAAGGAAAGAGAGGAGAAGGAGGAGGAGATGGAGGAGAAGGAGAAGGAGGAGGAAGAGAAAGAGGAGGAAAAAAGAAGAGGAAGAGGAATATGAACAAAACAGGAAAGGAGCTGGGATTATAGATCAGTGACTGAGCATCTGCCAGCATGTTCAAGGCTCTGTACTCAATCTCCAGCACCATAAAGAGCAAACAAGCAAAAGCAGCTCTTCCTTTATCAACCCATCTTTATATGCACATCCATTTAGAGTCATTTCCACTTTTATAACATAAGAAGAATTTTACACACATCCCTGTCCATGCACATACATAATCTGCCTCCTATACTAGAAGGTTTATGTGCTATGTTTAAAAGTCAGCACTGTTGTGTCATCATTGTCAGACAAGGGGTGTACAGATGTCTGTGGTGTGTGTGTGTGTGCGTGTGTGTGCCACTGTGGCTCCGTACAGAGTGGTCCCGACATCCTGCAAGTGCTCTGCTCTCTGCTGTTCATCTTCCTTCTGACCAACTACAGGCTGCCATTTATCTTTTCTGTCCCACGGTGTTGGCTGTTCCAGAGATCACATATTTGGAATCATGCAGTATGGAGCCTTTCAGATGGCTGCTTTCTCTTGTGATGTATATTTTTCTGGTCAAGCCACCTTGGAATACATTTTATTAATATATAACAAACTGCATGTTTCAGTTGTACAATATGATGTTTTCACACTTGCATATGTCCACGATATTATCATGATCAAGACAGTGAGCATAGCCATCATTTCCCAAAGTTCCTTTGTGCCACTGTGACACCCCCTCAACTGATCACCACTCTTGCACCATCCCCATTCATGTGCCTTGCTTTATTCTAATTAGTTTTAAATTTCTAGAATTTTATAGATGAAACTTCTCTGATGGTTGATCCAGGGAATGGCACTATGGGGAGGGGGGGTGGGGGGAGTCTTAGAGTAGGTGTGGTCTTATTGGAATAGATGTGGCCTTGTGGGAGTAGGTGTGTCACTGTGGGCCTGGGCTTTAAGACCCTTGTCCTCACTCCCTGGGAGCCAGTCTTCTCCTGTTTGCCTTCAGAACAAGACATAGAACTCTCAGTTCTTCCTATACCATGCCTGCCTAGACACTGCCATGTTCCTGCTTTGATGATAGTAGAACTTGTAAGCCAGTCTCAATTAAATGTTGTCCTTATAAGAGTTGCCTTGGTCATGGTGTCTGTTCACATCAGTAAAATCCTAACTAAGACACCACACAATATAGTCTGTTCTTTTTCAATTTTGTGGCTTAACACCGTAACTATTCTGGCATTTGCTCACTGTACTGCATGTATCAAACCTTAATTCCTTTTTGATTACTGAATAGTCTTCCTTTGTTTGAGTACATCATGATTTGTTATCCACAAATCTGTTGATGCGCGTCTGGGCTGTTTCCACTTTTGATGGATTAAACATAAGGCCTTGGTGAGCACATGAATGCAAGTCTTTATGGTGATGTGCCCCACAGCTTTAGAAACACCCATGATCAGAAAGGCTGGTCATAGACTTGTGGTGAATACACTGCTAAAGAAATGGCAGCATTTTCTAAAGTGGTTGCATCACTTGCTATTCCTCACCACCAGTGTGAGCACCCCAGTTGCTTTACGTCTTTGCCAACACTTAGTAGGACTTATTATTATTATTATTGCTGTTGTTGTTGTTGTTGTTTCTGAGACAGGGTTTCTATGTGTAGCCCTGGCTGTCCTGGAACTCACTCTGTAGACCAGGCTGGCCTCGAACTCAGAAATTCACCTGCCTCTGCCTCCCAAGTGCTGGGATTAAAGGCGTGTGCCACCACCCCTGGCAGATTTATTATTTTTAAGCTTAGCCACTGTGATCAGCATTCTACTGTAGCTGTCGTTAGTCCTTGTCTAGTGACTGATAGCATTGTACTCTTCTTGGGCATCCATTTGTCTTTCTTACCTCTGGGGAGATGTGGAGATTGACCGCAAGTTCCTTCCACATCAACAGGACTCCCTTCTGTTAAAATATGTCTCTTCTTTATGAGACGTAATGACAGCAACTGTCGACAGTCACTGTAAACTCATGTGTGAGTAGTCCAGTAAAGAGTTCTAAAGAGTTCTAGTCAGAGATTGCTGCTGTGCTTGGGCAGGTTTTAGCTCACCCTTTTTAAAGGTTGTATTTTATTTTTAAATTATGCATGTGTCTATGTAGAGGCATGTGCACATAAGTGCAGGTGCCTGGAGACAAGAGAAGAGTATTGGTTCCCCTGGAGCTGGAGTTATAGATGGTTATGAGCTGCTCTGTATGGATGCTAAGAACTGAACTCCAGTCCTCCGTAAGAGCAGAGCTGACTAACTGTGGAGCCATCCCCAGTCCTGTGAATAACTTTAAGAGGTGGCTGGTATGTTGGCATTCATAAGGAACTACCACAACATTTACCTTGTCAGACAGCAAAATCTGTTCATATCCTATAGGATCCACACATCCTTGACAGTTTATGTAACCTCTTACTGTGGTCCTGGGTAAAGTTGCCGTAAATAAACCCGAGTTCATCTCAAAGAGGCTGTCTGCTATTTATTTGCGTATCCACACCGATTTCTGGTGGACTATTGTTCAGCCATCAGGGTAGGAAATGCTGTGGTCACCTCTCTGTTGAGATAGGTATTTCTCTCTGTCAAGTTGTGTGTTCTCAGACAAGTTGCTTGCCCATTCTGTGTTTCTGTAAAACAGCAATATGGTAAATAAAGTGAACTCTACCTTTAAAATCCTAAGCCACCATAAATCCCTTCACTGTAAAATGATCGAGTGTGGCCTGAGTGCTCCAACATTTCCCAGAATCCTCTTCTCACACTTGTGATCTCTTGGCTCCTAGAGGAAGCACTTTGTACAGAATGGAAAACTTCTAAGTGCTTCCTTCTAAAAGAGAGAAAGCAGTGTTGGTCGGGCACATGGCACATCGGGATAGAACAACTTTGCTGACATCCGGTGTCCAGCTTACAGCAACCTGCTGCTCAGCCTAGAACCTCCCTCCAGAGTCCACAGACCTGGAGGCCAATGAGCAAGATCAAAGATGCAGCCTAGTGCATCTGACAGGGAGGGGAGGAGGGCGAAAGTTGCCTCTGTAGATTAAAAACATAATAATTAATGGTGTCTTCCAACCATGGAGCTATAAATAGATCACGGCCGCTCTTTGTATGCTGAGATGGAATGAACCCCGAGAAATAGGAGCGGGAAGAGAGGCCAGGAAGAGATTTGCACAAAAAGGATTAAAGAAATGTAACCAATTGTTACCTTGATCCATACTGCTGTGTCAGAGGAAACAGTTGTGGTCACTTCTGAGGAGGGGCCTGCTTGTCAAAGCTAAGGAGGGAGCCTTTAAGTGGCATTCTTTTGGGTATATTTTAGTTTTTAATCACATAAATAATTGCTTATTCAAACTAAATCATATAACCCCAGTAGCAACAATAATAAAAAGGATTAGCTGTAAAATTATGTTAATATAGAATTATAGTAATATAATTACACATTAACTATATTATTTTTTGTAGCTATATTCACCAGTAACTTACCATAGTATAAACTCTGGGAAAAAGAAATAATAAAACAAAGAGACCCAAAGCCAGCTGCTGGCTGGATAGATGCATGTTGGCACCTCCATTTGCCTCCAGAGCTAAATAACATCTATAACCCCTATACTAATTACAGGATAGGACAGTAAGTAGGGTGAGCACAGCACACAGGGGAGGCAGTCGCTGGCATCCTCACCAGCTTAGGATCCATCTTTAGGTAAAGGACCATAGGGACATTAGGGCAGATGAACAAGGGGACAGAGTGGGACATCCTGGGCTAAGCTAAGCCGACACTGCCTTTGAAAGTGTCTCGGCCTGGCTGCAGAGACAGATGTGGTTTGCAAACTCTGGCCTATAAGCCTGAAGACCTACTACTGCTCTAGAGCTCTCTGAATCCCTGGCTTCCTCTTGGTCTACAGGATAAAAACTGGACTTACACAGTCCTAACAGTTCGTCCTGGCCAGGTCTCTAGAGGTCCTGGATCTCGGGCTGGCCTTGTTTGAGAAGCCGCAGCTTAAGCCTCTTCTCTGCCATCTCCTGTCTGCTCACATGCAGGCGCCTCTGTTGAGCGGGGTGGCTGCCACTCCGAGGTGAGTCAGAGTGGCCATCATCCCAGACTTCTTCATTTCCAGAATGAGAAGAGGTCATGGGACAGAGAGGTGGCCATTGCTTCCCCTTGTTTTTCTGCTGGGTAACACAAGGACTGGGGCTCAGAACTGAGTGAGCAGGGCCAGGACAGTGCTGTCACCCCATGCACCTGCAGCCTTTTCCTCCTGTGATCTCTCTCTTAAATGAGAGAAATAAAGATTTCAATATAAGCCAAACAAGCAAACCAGATTAACAACAAACAAACAAACAAACACACTGATCTTACCAGGCTCCCTCCACACTTGATTCCTTGAAGCCACAGAATTAGTAGAAAGAAAAAAAAATCACAGTGAATTCCCTCATGTCATTGACCCTTGGCTGTGGCACCAATGCCTTACTCTGGGGGACTCCCTTGGTACCCCCTCCAGAGTCAGAGCTCAAGAAGATATATGACCTTAGCTCTCTAGATGGAAAGCATCTTACCAGGAGGCAGAGGTACTGGAAAATTGCTAATAAATCGCTACTGCCTTCTTTTAAAAGGATCGATAAGATAAGGCTGGAAATGCCTGAGAGAGCCTCATGTTTTGAGTGTTAATGGTGGACATGGTGCCTGGTACCTGGGAACAGTATCTGGCTGGGCTATTAGCCTCCCCTAGCACAATGTTCAACGCTTCATTCATTGCTTTAGACCTGTAGTTCTTTCTGGATGTTGGGTTTGAATAATGAAATTATTTGGGAGAACTGGGTATCAGAGAAATTGCTTTCTTTATGTTTGCAACTGTGAAGATTTTATTTACAAGAGTCTACGGGGCATCATTAGGGTAGGATGCAGGCTCATTGGAGCTGTGCCAAGATAGGAAGGAATCCAGGCATTCAGATGGCCCCCTTCTATCACAGCCTGCTCTGTCTGACTGAACACATTGTTTTTGGAATTCCTCTCTTTCCTCAGTGATGGCCCTGAGGAGGACAGCTGGACCCCACAGTCAAGTGTGCACTTTAGGGGAGAGGGGGTCTTCTGTTATCTGACCTCTCTTCCAAAGGCTGACCTTCAATTGTGCAAGAAGGAGGTACCAGGCACCCATAGCTGAGTTTCGATTCAGAAGTTTCTCTTCCTCGTCCCATTATCTGGCAGCCAGGTAGCAGTAGAGAGGCTGTTCCAGAGGAGAGGCCTCTAATGAGATCTGAGGAGCGTTCAGCTTCTCCTCCCCCTTGTCCATAGGTGCTCCCATCCTTAGGCCCTTCCATAGAACACAACATCCCATCCAAGTGTTTGAATTTATAGAAGCTCCCACATTTGCCTCTGCGATCACCCCAGAAAGAGATTCCACTGTCTCTGTAAAAAGCAAGTCTCTAAGCAGAGGTTGTCTGAGAGGACTGCCAGGAAGGTGCCCAGAGAGTGTGGCATCGGCAGCAGCTTCAGTCAGCAACCTAAGAATCTTTGGACAAGCGATTTGAGCTCCCTGGCTAGCTCCTCTGTTTTCTTTCCCATGTGGCCTTTAGTGCTCTGTTCTTTTCTGCTCCAGAGAATTCTGATTTTGCTGAGTTTGGCGAGCTCACACACAGCAAAGCCTGGGACTCAAGAGAGCTGTGACGACCAGGAGGCCTAACACCAAACACCTCTTACATCTACACTAGCCAAACTTGTCCACCCGGAACAGCAACTCCATGTCCCTGACTCAGGACAACCAGCTTAAAACTACTGCTCCTTGACAATAACACAGACTCTGAGCAAAACCACAGGCAAGGAAGAGCCTGGTGGTTTGATGGCCGGAGGCTTCGGGGCATAGATGGCTCTAAGCAATTTGGGTGGCAGCACACAGACAGGAAGCTGCTGATCCATTACCCATCCTCATGCACTGAGCACAGCCTTTTCAGTTCTGTCCCAGCTTGCTAAAGTCATTGCAGCCTGCATCTCTTTGTGACTGGCATTTTAACCTTGCAGAGCCGCCATAGACTAAGGCCACTGGTGACATTCTACAAAACAAGTTTTTAAAGATGTAAAAGGATATCAGCTAGAAGCAGTTGTGTCGTCTTACTGGGGACCTAGCTCAGTGGGGGCAGATAGAATCTGTCTTCATGTGAGGAGGGAAGCAAAGAGACTGAAGCAGCCAAAAAGGTGCAGTAGACTCTGTCTTGGCCTTGAGGCTCCTTGCCTGCCAGTGGGCACAAACATTGGTCTGGGAGATACCTGGCCTAAATACCTTTAGGGCACTTGTCATCCTCAGTTGGCCTGAAGGTGGCAGCTCTTCCCAGGTCTGCAATGCGCTGGGAATTTGCTTCTCTGAAGCCCTTTTAAGTAGGGCAGCTTCCCTCTCTCTGGACCGCATCCAGCATTTGCAGATTATGAAACAGCCTCAGTTCTGTTTTCAGAGATTTGCTGGTAGAACCATCCCGACCGCCCACTGCTCCTGAGCTGAGATGGCACAGAGCGAGCCCTGGAAACAGGGCAAGCTTCTGAAGGGCAGCACAGGATTCTGGGCAAGCCCTGGGACTCCAGTTGATGTGATATAAATGAATACTCGATGCTTGCCAGGGCTGTGGTCTTGGCCCAATGTCCAAACCCATCTGAGGAAAATCAGAATAGCTGTGCCTTCCTCTGTGCCCTCCTGCTCTTCTGTCTTCCTCAGAAACTAGTCAGATTGCTGAGTCACTAGGTCAGGTGATTTGGAATAATATGGATGCAGCCTGTGAAATAGTGGAGGGATCTACAGGTCCACCCAATATTCTAAGTTGGCATCCAGTGTAGCAGGAGTTGACAGCCACAGACCATAAACACTGCAGCAAGATAATAGCGCACATACTGCGGGAGGGACATGCTGGTGACTTCCTTTCCAGCACTTGCACCCTGTCATGTCCCAGAAGGCATCTGATTCAACGAAATTAAGTTCAGCTAACACTGATGATGCTAACTGCCCACGGTCCTTCCAGGAAACTGTGTCTACTGATTTGTTTAGTGATAAGGCTCTATACTACTGCTGTTCAGTAAACTGATCGGCAAACCGAGGTCCAGAGAGGTAATACTAATTGTCCAAGGTCATACAGCAAACAGGGAGTGGCTCTAAGATTCAAACCCAGGCATGCTCTTGGCTCAGGAGCTGTTATCAACAGAGAGAGCATCACCTTCAACATAGGCATGATGCAGAATCTCAGATTAGCAGATTTCTATGCCCCACACCTACCCTTCCTTCATCCAGGGTGTAACATGTCATTCAAGCATCAGCATAGAGTGCAAACTCTGGTGTCCAAGTGACAGCCACACGAAGCTACAGTGAGCCCATCTTGGGGGCCAGAATGTATGAAGCCATACTAAGATTATTCCCAAGGTGTCAGACTCCTCCTGGACCTCTCCCTAGACACCCTAACTCTGCTATCCCATCTCTAGTCCCTAAATGAGTCCATGCAGCCCCTAACAAGACAGCAGATTCTGGGCTGGGGGAACAGCAACAGACACAGCAGCAGAATGACGAGTGCCCAGTGCCACTGGGAACCACACAAACATTAGAATGGAAATTAAGCTGCAGAGGAGATGGATTGGAATGGACTTTGGAGACTTCTTTTTTTTTTTTTTCTTCACTCCATAGCTTGCTTTTCAAGGAGAAAAGTAAACAGTGATAGGAAACAATTGTTCAAGGAGTGAGAAATTCTGCATTCCTGCTGGGAGCCTGCCATTCTGGCTGGGTCTGCCTCCCAGGCCTCCACCAGTCTTGATGCTCGGTGTCCTGGCCTGGGTACCAGGACCACTTCTGCAGACACTGTGTGTGTATAGGGCAGGGGCTGACAGGATGCATTTCTACATCAGTAGCCTTTTTTTTTTTTCAAGTTTGAGCACATGGGGTTCCGAGAGGTCAGTGGAGTCATAGCCATATTGCCAAAGCTCCAACAGTTAGAACCATTCGTCATCTCCTGGAACAATGCAAGATCTACCTGACACTTTTATAAACCTCCAGCACTCCCGAGACTCCTGCAGGGAAGCCGGCATCCCAGCATCCTCCTCTTGCATAGCTGCAGCAGTCATTTTATCCTTTAGCCTATCCTCTGCCTGCCTACCCCTCCTCACTCACCTCCATCCAGGTCCCACCTCAGCATCTGCAGTCTGACAATTTCTGGGTGATGTCAAGAGCACGTGGAGGCTGGGCCCTTAGACTTGTATTAAGACCATTTGACAGGACCAAGCTTTCAGTCTTCTATTTTTGTCTGGTTCAACATCTACGGTGCCACATTAATGGCTGAAATAAATGTGAGGGAAAGGATCCATCAACCCTTTCTGAAAGCAGGAGACAGCACAGGGTGTCATGTGCCCTGTGCTCAAGTCCACAAGGAGATTTATGACTTAAACTCTTGACTAATAAGAAGCCTACCCAGACTTAGATGGACCAAAAAAAAATTTTTTTTTGGTGGTGTCTGACTTAGAGTTAAATTTATTGCACTTAATATTTTATCTCAGTATCAAATCATAGGACTAAATGGGCCTCAGATGGCATCCCTCTGACCCTGGCTCTCATGGGTTGGCTTTTCCCTGGACCCTCTGCTCTTGTCTTGACCTGACCCAGTACTTTTACTTTTTTAGATATATAAAAGTTAATGCTGGGAAGGTCAAGGCCACCGGATGGAGAGCTTCTAACTGTCATGTTAGCCCTTTAATCAGGGCATCCATCACGGCTCAAGAACTGAACCTGACCACTGTCC
The DNA here is from genome assembly GCF_978045245.1 of Mus caroli. Taxonomy (NCBI): domain Eukaryota; kingdom Metazoa; phylum Chordata; class Mammalia; order Rodentia; family Muridae; genus Mus; species Mus caroli. The sequence continues at coordinate 64,797,226 of NW_028227271.1, forward strand.
CCTGTGCCTCGCCAGCATCTCTGTTCTGGGGCGGGGGGAGCTGTAAGTTGCAGAAGCATGATGGCTGCCACAGAGGAGCTAACAGAGAACACAGAGTGTTGAGACAAGATGGCCTTGTGGGTATGAAGTATTAGATTCCTCTTGTTAAAGAGAAACAGAGGGGACTTTATCTATCACCTGTGTGCTGTGGCTTCTGTAACTTAAGCTTGTGACGACTTAAGTCTGAGGCATTTCTAGCAGCCCAAATTATAGCATCGGCTTAGAGAACTTGAGGATCTTCTCCAGTGCTATATGGGCAGTTGATTTCATAATGGGATTTTGTTCATAGCTGAGGGCTGAACACGGACACTTAGCAGAGATGCCTTGCTGCTAGGTCCTGGGGAATATAGTCAACTAAACAGCATTCAAGAGAGAAGAGAGCACTTCTGTTTCTTTTTCTTCTGGCTCCTAAAATGCAGTCCTCTCTGTCTCCCTTGAGAAGGATTTTCTCATGAGTTTGATAGATTCCTGAGGTGTTGTAAGGAGAAGCTGGTGCCCATGACCTTCATTCCCAGAAGATCTACCAGGTTTGTTTCTTATCTGTTCCCAACCGCTGGTCTGCTTTTCACACATTTATGTGGAAATGAAACATCTATTTTGCATGAATCTAGCCATCCCTGAAGCTTTATTATCACACCAATGAGCTTCAATTTGGTGAGTGAGCAAGTCTGGCTTGAGGCTTCTAAAGTACTCAATGCGTATGACCAGGGCACAGAGCAAGGCTTCTCCCAGTTTCCTGCTCTAGATGGACACATATGCAGCCAAAGTGTGTGTAGCCACAAATCACCCTCGGCCTTCCTTACGGAGCTTTAAGCAGAACAGGGTTAGTTTGCTGCCTATGCTCGCTCACAAGGCAACTGAGGATGGTAGGCATGTGACTCAGCGACAGAGCAGGTGTTCTTGGACTCTCCTACAAAGTTGTAAGATAGCTGACATTCCTGGAGGTGTAACACCTACTAAGAGCTATGGGTTAGTAAGAGGCAGAGCCATCAGGAAAAGCCACAGCCCCCACAGAAGCTACTAATGGGCTTCTGCTGATATCCCATGCGCTAGGACTGAGTCATAAGATGCTTCCAGGAGCTAAATCAGGAAATTTCCTTTCAATGGAGGTGGCCAAGAGAATGGAGGGGAACTATCTGTTGAACCAACCAACAAGTGTTATCTGTCAGAGGAGCCATTTCTTAGCCATTAGCCAGGCTCAGCTACTCACTAGCTACATGGCCCCTGGGAGAGTCACTTAAACTATGAAGATGCTGTGTCAACTGTGGCGTGCAGATAGGTAGACTCATTCAACAAGGATGTTCTGAGCACTAAACAGGCTGATGATAAAGGACTGTCCCCACATCAGGCAAACTTGATAGTAGCTGGATCTGAAAGCTTAGAGCCAACTTGGCGGTCTCCACACCTGGCTCCTCCTCTCCTGCGTGTCCAGTGGGACATCCCAATTCCAGTGAGCTTCTCAGCAAAGCACAAGGTACCCTTCACAAGGCTGACAGAGCCCAGTTGTTGAAAGGCAGGGCCATGGGGTCATGTGGTTCGGCCTTTTGTAGCTGTAGCCTGTGGCTGTTATGGAAATTCCTAGAATCTCATCTTTTAACAGAGGTCAGATTGATTTTGACTTGGATTTTATGACGGCTGCTATGATATTGCTTATGAAACAAAGTCTGTCACAAACCAAAACTCGGGGCTGTTATCATTGGATACGGGATTCCTCAGAGCTCTTTGCTGGAATGTCGTTGGGAAGAAAGAGGAGGCATGGGTTTGAGCTGTGGCTCTGTCTGGTAAGATGCCATTTTACCTGTTGGCACAGCTGTGTTTGCCTTTAAAATGACACTAGAGCCTTCCCTGCCTTCTACCAGGAAGTTCCAGGCCAGGCACTAGAATAGCACCCAGCAAAGAGCAGGGCCCAAGGAAGTGCCTTGGGTAGGAGCTGTTCTCTCTTGGCCAACAAGGCTATCAGGCTGTGATGGGCTTAGCATATGGAGGCACTTAGCATCTTACAGAGAAGCTTCCTGGGTTTCCTTGAAATTCCTTGACAGGATGCCTGCTTTATGAAATATGACACCATCACAGCCTGTGGCACCCATGGGTCAGTTCAGCAAAGAGGAATGGACACAACATGTCACCCAGGTCCTGCTCAGTGTCTGTGTTGACAGGGAAAACAGATGAAGCTGCCCAAAACACTGGAAGCCACACTCACAATGAGGCTGTACACATCACCTTGTGAGTCTCCCTGAGTGGCGTGGGAGGAGGGAGAGCAAGGCAGCAAGAAGTCCCTGCAGCTTCTATGTGACTCTCCACGCTCAGAAACTCAGTTCTGCAGATTGGGTAAACCTCACGGCTGTTCTCTGTGATTTAAGAGGGGAAGGACAGGGAAAGATGAAGCTTTGCCCCTTGAGGTGCAGCCTCATTCTAGGGGCTCTGTGAAGTGATTTCTGCTGGGAGTATCCACTCTGCATCATGTTAAAGTGGGATAACCAAGGACCAAGAAGTCCAAGAAGTAGGAGCAGATCTTGTTTGCTGAAAGCAGAGGTTAAAGCAGACTCAATGTTGTGCTGGATCCCAGCACCCCTGATCTGTAGCTGGTACCTCAGGCCTGCTCACCAGCTGGTAAAAACAGCCGCTGCTCATGCAGATCAGATAAAACACAGGGCCCTGTTCTTACAACTCATTGTCCTTACCTCTTTGGCCAATCTTGTATCTTGCCATAAAGATGTCACATTGTTAATCTTTCCTTGTCTTTCTCACCAGAAGGTAAAACAGCCTTGTGGCTTGAAGTACAAAGTCTTGTTTGAGCATGTGTCTTTAGTACTACCTGTTCTGTGTCCTTGGGCCTGCATAGAGTTTCTTGTTTTGTCATCAAAATGGGCCCATGGTACATTATCTCCAGACACAGCTACTTGTGCTCAGCTAACAGTGTTCTTCAGCATTGATACTCATTGTTTATGTATTCTAGCATCAAGGGATGATCCTCTGTGCCTTATATTTTTATTTAGTAATGGATCTACTGAAATGCCATAGGACACCTAATTTGAACATGAACTTTCAGACTTCAGAAGCTCCTCTGGGAGCCCACATCTGCCCTCTCCTCATCTCCACTGCATCTCCTTACACAAATTAACCAATGAGACTTAAACGAGTTTACAAGAGTTACAGAAAGAAAATACCACATTGATAACTGTGGGACCGTGGGTGTGTGGGAAAGAGGGGAGGGGGGGAGAGTGCCCGAGTCCCACCAGAGTTCTGGTGCTCTGGGCGGGCAGACTCGGAGGACTGCTGGACGCTTTCCCTGCAGCCCTGGGTGGGCATCTGGCTATGTGAAGCCACTGACCCCACATTGCAGGGGGTGGACAAGGGGCAGTACCCCATACCAGTTTCTCAGTCTCTGGCATCCCATGCTGGATATGGCAGAGGAGCTGAGAACAGAATAGGGGCCCCGGGAGACACTCTCAGCCCTGGAGATTAGTGGAGAGAGGGCAGGGGAAAGGGGGGGCGCTGGGTGGTTCCCACGCAGGCGAGTGTCTTTAGTTCGGGCCTTGATGAACAGAGACAGTCTATGGTTTTAGAGCTTTATTGTAGGAAGGCAGGGAGAAAGGAGAAAAGGTAGAAAGAGAGAGAGAGACCAGCTATGGCCAAGCGGAGAGAAGGGGGAAGGGGAAGAGAGAAAGAGAGTTAGAGAGTAAGAAAGGTGAAGGCTTACAGAAAGAGAGGTAAAAGCTTAGAGTGAAAGAGAGCTTAGAGAGTAAGAGAACAAGGAGGGGCCAAACAGCCCCTCTTATAGTAGGCTTGTTATCTTGCTGTTGCTAGGTAACTGTGGGGAGGAGTCTAGCCAGAAGGCCAGAAGCTTGGGACATTGTCTACTTGACTGAAAGCCACCTGCCTCTCCTCTGGGGGCTGTGGGGGCAGGCGGACGTAGGAGCCAGGGGTCCAGGAAACAAGGTCAAATGCCTGTGTAGGTGGAAATTACCATCCATCAGGGACCACCAGGGTTTAAGATCTCATCTGGAGACCAGGCTGTCTGTGCATAGCCCATTGTCCCACAGATAATGGCCACCCAGATTTCTATTCTAAGTACAGGGAACCTGGCAGGGTAGGACAAAGATGTCCTTCTAAGTTGGTAAGACAGTGCAGACAGTCCCTAGGTTCTCAACCTGTGGGTGAGACCCCTTTGGGTATTTACATTACAATTCACAACAGTGGCAAAATGACACTTATGGAGTAGCAACAACATACCCTGCCTCCTGAGTGTACTACTACAACCAGCTAATTTTGTTTTGCTTTGTTTTGTTTTTTAAAAAAATCCTTTAGTGTTTTTCATAACGCCTACACTGGCTTACATCTCTACTATCACTCTACCCACAGTGTATGGTGTTCCTTACAAAGGGAAGTTTTTAAAATTCTGCACCCTGCTCACGGTGAAAGGGTGGTAATTTGTTTTTAAAATAAATCCAACCTTTGAATTTTTTTTGCTGGTGCTCCCTGCCATCCCTCAGTCTTTCTCTCCACAGCCTTGACACAAGAGACAACTGCTCAGAGGGAGTGGCATCTGTGGGTCCTGGTGACCAGCTGCCTCTCATTCTCTTCTCTCTATTCAGGGGCAGAGTTCCAGGTGATGGCCTGAGGTCAAAAGACCCAGGTGTGCATTCTCATGCCTCGGTCTATGAGCCTGGACAAGTGATGTAACTCTATCCAAACATAGAGCTCCTCATTGGTACTGAGATGATTAATGAGGTTGTAATGAAAAGTAAGCTAATTAAGAATGCATGCCTCCATCAGCTACTGGTACCTGTTATTTACTCATGGATTGTAAGCAGACTCACATTCTCTTGCTCACATGACCTCAGACACTCTCTGTGTCAATCAGAAATATGAGCAAGGCATTGCCTACTACTCCATGGAGGGTGGGGGTGGGAAGTAGGGGTAGAGACAGGAGCCGAGTGGGGGCATTCAGTGAGGACTGGCACCAGGTGGCCTTGTTCTCAGGCTTATATTCATCAAGCTACCTTGAGATACTTACATTTTGGCCAAAGAGGAAGTGCTTTCAGAACCCAGAGCCTGTGAAAGTGAGTCAGGGTATGTGTTATGCTGAAATGAAGCCTCCCGTGATATGGAGTTATAAAGTGTGCAATCTCTTCTAAATTTAATTATGCAAAATATCAAGTCATCTCACAATTTATGTGGATGAAAGTGAAAAGCTGTGGCTTATTGTTGCATGTTGTAAGAACTTCTGCTTCATTTCAGTTCCTGGAGAGCTCTCTGAAGCCCCGGTTGACCAGTAGGTCCCTTTTCCAGCTGAAGGTTGAATGGTCATGGACACAGAAGGCCAAGCCTTCTCTCCTGACAGAAGTAGGTAGGGGAGGCAGTGAAACTTCAGGTGCTTCTGGTGTCTCCTAGATTCTCACTCACATGACCTCCAGGCAGGTTCTCTGTGTCCTCCTCAGGAAGACCACACACAGCTGTGCAGAGCACTCCCGAGGCCAGCACTTGGGGACTTGGACATGTGCTAAAACTTGCACTGCTGAGTCCTATCTGTGTTCAACCCAAAGACTGCACTGGAGAACCCTGCCAGGATGTGCCTACATGAAAGGAAACAGAATTTAGACCTGGCTTTGATAGCTCAAGTCACTTTCAAATGTGATTGGAGACTTTGAGAGACTTTGAGAGGACATCAGGTCAAATGTGCAGCTCTTGGTTTCTGTTTTTGTGGCTGATAGGGACTCTTTGTCAAAAGCCTGCTAGGAAAGGTTAGTGATAACTGTAACCTACTGCAACAGGTAGAAGAAATGCCAATGCCAGTTTGTATTTACTTTCCAACTACATCTGGTTACACTCTGTTATGATTTAAAAAAAAAATGTGTGTGTGTGTGTGTGTGTGTGTGTGTGTGCATGTGTGTGTAGTAAATTAGAACCAAAATTTCAGAACCTTGTGACATAGCTGGTGTTTGACAACTGACAGGTAGTCCTGTCAATTATCAATTGCCACCTCCCCCATACCTCAGCATTGCCAAGAGTTTCACAAAAAGCCACCAGAGATACAGCCATTTCAGGTCATCAAACTGCAGCAAGTTCAGCACAGTATTCTGTCTTACATTGTGTTTGTCTGTCCTTTGTCTCCAGAGCTCAGGCTGCAAACTCCTTCAATACAGGGTTCAGCATGGCTGCAGAGGGGACAGCATGGCACAGTTCCTGCCCCCAAAGCAGGTCCAGCAAGGCCTGGGTCTCCTCACATGTTGATGGTTGCTGAAGGCATGAGGTTTGCTTGTATAATAATGTACATATTTTGCTTCATGTTCTTTCCTCGGGTCATGTTCTCCTTGCCAGGATTATTGGGGAATATTCCCTCTGCCAAGGTTAATGACTTCATAATAATCAGAAACATCACAATTCTGGGAGTTGAGAGTATGTCTAATAATGCTCCTCAGCAAAATGGTAGTTCTGTGACCTTCAGGCCAGCCCTGAAGGCTGTGGGAAAGAACTCTGAAAACATGAGTTAAAAGCTATAGAAACAGGATTTCTCAACTATGCCAAATATAAGCATGAGATGTGAACTGTAGGAGGGGCTTTATGGACCTGAAAGAACAGATGCAGCTGCACTAATGAGTCAGTAAAGGGAAAGGAATAGTTTAAAAAAAAATAAGGCTCAGTATTTAAGAATTAAAGGAGCACCATGAAGTGAGGGAGTGATGATCTCAGGGTAGGATTCCACCCAGTTACACTTTTGTTTGTTTTACAAAGGCAGGTAGATCTCTGAGCTCAAGATCTGTCTACAGAACAAGTTTCTGGACCGCCAAGCTTAGGCAGTGAAGGAGTTGGAAAACAGAACTTCTTCTCACATAAAAGTAGCCTCTGTGTCTAGACTGGGGAGTCACAAGCATTGTGCCCAATGAACTGCATAAGATTTATTATGTTAAAAAAATGTACTTGCATTCTTTTTTTAAGAATCAAGGGGCTAAGGTCATAACATGCTGATTCATGGGATAATCAAAAGGGAACTTGGGGTAAATGACAGAATTGATATGCAAATAAAAGACTAGGCTTTGGTCTGTAAGAACTGCTCTTTTAGAAGTTTGGGGTTTTTTTGTTTGTTTGTTTGTTTTTTGTTTTTTGTTTTTTTTTAGATACCCAGGATATCTCTTTTTATATATGCACATATTCCAAAGTTAAAAATTCTGAAATATTGTTGGTCCCAAGTACTTCTGAGAAAGAATGTTGCCTGTTTGTAGGAAGGCCAGGGGACCATAGAACTTGAGGAGAAAAGAACATGGTAGTGGAAGGGAATGAGTAACACACAGGAAGGGAAGAAATGGTAAACCCTCAGAAATCTAAAGGTCTATATTCAACAGGGAGGTGAAAGGAAGGGTATAGACAACACTTGATAGTGATGGTACCTCTCTCATTTCTTATCCTCTAGAAATAACTGTGAATTTCAAGTACAAACTAAACTTCCATCCAGCTTCCTTATAGGTGAGCTAATATATCCACATGATCCTCTTTCCCAGTCTCTGCAGCAGTGGATTGGTTCACAGCAGCTGCAGGGATCTCTCCAGCTTTCAAGTGCTCTAGGTCCAGAAGGCCTTTGTAGTCTGTAGTTAGAGGCTGTGACCATTTGTTACATGTCAACTTGATAGACTCTGGAACCCTGAGAAAAAACTCCAGGTACACCCAGGAGGGATTGTTTAGCCTCTGGTCATGCCAGTGGGGGATTCCATTGATTAGGTTGGTTTATGTGGGAAGATTCACCCCAGCATGGACAGCACCATCCTCTCTGCCTAGGTCCTGCACTGCATGAAGAGCTGAGTGCCAGCACCCTTCCCTCTCTGTTTCTTGATTGCAGGTGGCATGTGAACTGCTGCCTCAGGTTCCTGCTTGTGAAGGACAACAAACCTTTCCTCCTTAAGTTGCCTTTGTCAGATATGTGGCCCCAGCAATGTGGAAAGTAACTAAGAGGAACACTGAATTCTCTTTGGGTATTGATACCTGCCTGCCTGAACCCAAAGGGATGTTACAGCTGCCATCCATACTGATGTCTGTTGATGTAAGACACAGAAGAGCTCGTGTGGGCCAAGGGGTAAGGGCTGGGGATGGCACTCAGGAAGGTCTGTAAGCAGTGTACTAGTCAGCACTGGCTGCTATAAAAAAACATAATGGGGGATTCTTGGCTTAAGAAAAGGGAATTCATTTTTCTCACAGTTCTGGAGGTCTAAACAAAGATGGTGGCAGAATTGGTATCTTTTGAGTTCTCTCTCTGTGGCCTGTAGCCAACCACTTCCCTACTGTGTCTCACACAATCCTTGTTCTGCCCAGTGCATAAAGCTCTCTGTGACAATTCTCTAGAATCTAGAGAATCTAGTCCTGGACAGCACATCTACAGAAACTTCTATTTTTAATTTTGTTTTGAGTTGGAGTCTTGTTATGTAGTCCTGGCCTAGAATTCATGCTGTAGACTATTGTGGGATATTTGATCATATTGTGAACCTGGAGATTGTGTTGATTACTAGAAAATTTGTTTCTAGATGTGATGTGGATAAAGCTTAGTATACACCTTTAATACAGCAACATGGATACTCTGGCTGGAATACAGGCATACCCAGACATCAGTATGGATGGCAGATGTAACATCCCTTTGGGTTCAGGCAGGCAGGTCTCAATACCCAAAGAGAATTCAGTGTTCCTCTTACTTACTTTCCAGATTGCTGGGGCCACATATCTGACAAAGGCAACTTAAGGAGGAAGGATTTGTTGTCCATCCCAAGCAGGAACCTGAGGCAGCAGTTCACATGGTACCTGCAATCAAGAAACAGAGAGGGAAGGGTGCTGGCACTCAGTTTTTCACACAGTGCAGGACTGCATACCCTTAGTACATACCTTTAATCCTGAACAATGTAGGTAAAGTTAGTTTGTAGAAGGAAGCACCCATGTTAAAAAGTGATATCTAATTGCTGATAGGCCAAGTGATGAATCAGAGAAAGATTTGACAGAATAGGATATGCCCAACTTTCATGAGAATACAGACAAAAGAGAGGCTATTTAAGAGAGAACAGTGCTGACACAGAAGGAGAGAATAAGTTTTACTGGGAGAGTTTTACAGAGACAGGTTGAAGGGAGGAAAAACTAGACACTGGTTAAGTTAAAATAAGCCAGAGAATGAAAAGAAGTTAAAAGATTAGAACAGATTGCTAGATTTAGTTTGAGGCCAAGCAGAGCAATTCAGTTAGAAGCTAAGAAAAGCCAGTTTGAAATAGTGTGGAGAGGAGTTTTGAGCCAGAACAGCTGAGTTAAACCAGCCATCCAGAGTTCAGAAAGAGCTAGAAAGGGTGAGTTTATTCAGCAATAAGTCTATGAGTCTGAAAACATTCTAGGCCTACAGAAGATTGAACAGAAACTAAAAGCCTTCAAGTCTAGGCCCAGGTTAGCAGACAGAGCTGCTCTGAGATGACAATTACTTTAGGTGAATTAAAAAATACTTTTACAGTAGACCAGGCTGGTCTCAAACTCAAAAAGATCCATAGGTCTTTGCTTCCTGAGTATTGAGATCAAAAACAAGAACCACCATGTTGCTGAATCTACCAATTCAACAGTTTCAGAGAGATACTCCTCAGGGGACTTCTATGTAGTGAATACCTGCAAACACTCTTTGACATTGTTCCCTAAACAACAGTCTTAACTATTGCATGGTGTTCAACAGTGTAAATAATCCAGAGATAACTTAAAATATGTATGTATATATGTATTGTGAAGTGGGGGAGGAAGCTAGGGAGAATGTTACATGGCAAGGGCTTGCTGCACTGGTATTAGGTCCTGTGTTTAGATCTACAGTACTCACCTAAAAGCTAGATCAGTAGAACCTGTAATCCCAGTGATGGGTAGGCAGAAAGAGAAGACTCCTCACGCTCGCTGGCCAGTCTATCAGTATTGTAGGGGAAGGAACTGATAACTAAAATATATTTTCCAATTGTTTGTTTGGCTAAATAAAGATGGCAGATGCTAATCACTGGGTGAAGATATGGAGGCAGGTTTTCCAGGTCCCAGAGAAGAAGAGGACACAAGATAGAGAAAGGGCCTTTTTGGCCAGTCTGTGAAGCACAGAAGACAACACTATGTATGCCTGGGGGCTTTTAGACCCAAGTTGAGCCCTCTGCCACCAGAAGAATTCCAACATAGAGTAGCTGATGAGTTTAGGATAATAGATTCTGAGCCCAGCGATTGTGACTTTTGGCTGATTTCTAATATTAAGATTGTCTGGTGTTTTCCTTTCACAGTGATTCAGGTGAGCAAGAGAGAGGGCGCAGCCATGAGTCATCACTGGTGGTCAGCAGAGCCAGACATAGGTGTGGATGGTCTGTGTAGAGTGATTGCAGCTCCTGGTATTTATGGGAAAAGCATAAGCTAGCTGTGGGGGCTGGGTGAAGCCGCCACTGCCAGTACCTAGCTAGAGCAAGCATGGGTTTATTAAAATGCATGCAATACAGGAAGGGCTGAGATCCTAGGTGTGGGCCACCATACTTGGTTTATATGAAACACAATTCAAAATACCTGTGTGTTTTTGTGTGCACCTCTATGGTACATTAATGTTCTAGGAAGTCAGGGAAAGTTCTAGAAAGCAATTCCTTATGAGTGTGAAGAACCCAGTGGTTTAGGGGCACTTACCTCCTATAGCTAACTCTGCTATGGAGACATCTTTGGTTGTTTGGGAAAGATGGCTGCTGGATAATACCTTCTAAGGAACTCTCTCATTGTGAGGCTTTGTACTTTACCATCAGCCTCCTCGAGGCTTAGGAATCTGCTGTATTTGTGCAGCATGCAATGCCTTTCCACTCAGTTATTCTCTAGTTTCAGGCTTACAGAATTCAGCCCTACTTGTGTGCATAGTTGACCTTTCTCCCATATCACTACAGGGGTTTAGGAGAATTTCCTGGACCTGAATCCATGGCACATGGAGTTAGGAGCCTCTCCAGGGATGCTGTATGGTACAGGATCTAAAGTGAGTGTTGGTACAGATTGTTTTAGTGTGAAAAACTTACAAATACTTTTCTCCCCAAATATTAAAGTTCCAGATAGGGTGGCCATCACAGGAAGACAGATTCCCCCCCCCCCCCCATATTCAAGCAGCCCCTATCTTACAGACAGTAGAGTGGAGCTAGTGACCTGTGGTCCCCATGGTAACAGGGGGCAAGATCTTGAAGCTTTGGGGGCTCATTCCCTGGGGTAGAAAGTATGATCAGAAAACCCATCTTCTTAGTTCCTAATATCACCTAATCAAGAGAAGAGAAAACCCAACACAGAGAAGGCATCTGGCAAAGACACAATCCACTCTGAAGCCATGTGTGTAATGCCGGTGCTGAAGGCTGAGACAGATCTGGAGCTCAGGGTCAGCACAGGCTATTAGTGAGAGCAGGGCTTTAATTTTTTTTTTCTGGTTCTAACTTACAATTCAAACTGTTCAGTGACTTAACAATGAGGGGTTGATGATAGCTCTCAAGAGACAAGAGACCTCATCATTAAGCCTGGCAGCAAATCTCCTCTGGCCTATGCAAGACAATGAGTGTTTGCCACTCCTTTCAGAGGGGAAAGTATCTCTTCCACGGGATAGGAATCCATCCTGCCCCTGCCACAGTCACTATACTCCTTACCCGCTGGGTTAGGATGGCCCAAGAAATGCCCTGGCAATTTCAGAGGCCCTGCTTGTTGTTGGGGGTGGGGTATGTGTCACTAGACTTGACTCTGAGAAGAAAGGTTTGATTTGGTGATATGAGGGAGGTGGCAAGTCATAATTGCACAGGGCCCACACTGTGAGTACCACATATGTTGGATGAGCTGATGCTCTAAAGCAGATGACTCTAGGGATACTGCACAGAGCAAAGAGACAAGCGGTACATCCCAACCATGACCTCCACTGGTCTGAAAAGTTGCTGTTTCCTGATGCCTTTGAAGAAGGATGCTTGAGAGAGATGACATCATACTTGCATCTTTGAATTCCCTCTCAGACAACTGAACTAACATAGAGGGGACAGAGAAATTAGTTTGAAGGATGTGGGTTAGTAGGGCAGAAGTGCCTGAGGGTCTTCCGTTTCAGCTTTTCAATTTCTTTGAGCCAGCAGATCCCTGCTATCTCGTCCATTCAGCCAGCACTCACCAAGACTTGCTTTATTCCAAGCAAAGGAAGCCATGGATCATGAACTGGGTTTGTCATCCCATTGGGAGCACTTGTGTTGTGCTCACCTTGTGTTCTAATGCAGGGAGTGCAGCAGGGCACTAGTCATGGGGCAAGTAAAAGGGGTGGGAGAGATGATCTGCATTCCGCCAGAGCTCCGGGACTCTGGGCAGGCAGACTCCAGAGACTGCCGCAGGACCCCACGGAACTGCCACAGGATGGGCATTGGGCCGTGTTAGGCCCTGGATGGGGATCGGGGGTGGGGAAGGTGCAGTCTCGGCTCCGACTCTTGGGCACCACAAACCGCTGGGTATCACAGGAAAGTCAGCTCTGGGGTCTCTGGGCCTCTTAGTCTTGGACATTCTAGATGCCACTGATTGTTGAAGAAGAGCTGAGAACAAAATGGGGGCTCTGGGGGTGGCTCAGTCAGCTCCCCGGGCCGAAGGGAGAAAGGACAGGGCAGAAGGTACTGGGTGGTTTCTGGGTGGGCGAGAGTCTGGCTAGCTCAGGCTGCTAGCTTGGCAGGTGGCTTAGGTCGGCTGGCAGCCTTGGCTAGAGCACAGGAGGGCCTCCTGGCAGGAGGTTAGACTTGCGACTCATTAGAGGGAAACCTGCTCCATTGCTCCAGTCCAGCAGATCCTGATGAGAAGAGATGGTTCATGGTTCTAGAACTTTATTGTAGACAAACAGAAAGAGAGAAGAGTAAAGAGGCAGAGGGCAGCCATGGCCATGTGGAGAGAGGGGAGAAAGGACAGGGAGAGTGGGAGCAAGAGGGCTAGAGAGAAACAAGAGAAGCAAGAGAGAGGAGAGGTCAAGCAGCCCCATTTATAGTGGGCTGGGCTACCTTGCTGTTGTAGAGTAACTGTGGGGATGGAGTCTGGACAGCCTATGTGACTGATGGCCACAGAACGATGGAGTTGAGGGCTCCTGATGTCAGGCGCCTGTATCTGGGGGCATAGCTCACTGTTCTGTCCCTTGTAGAATTTTCTACTGGATCTCCAGAGTAAGCCTTGCTCTACCAGAACACAGTCTGCCTTTCATGGTCCCACAGAGTGCAGACTACAGTAAATCTGTATATGGTTCCTGTTAAAATTGGAAGGGAATCAATTTGGGAGTCAGAGATTCCATCAGGGAAACTTCTAGAAGAAAAAGAGCAAGGCACTCACATGTGGATGAGAGAAGCATTCCTGGTTGGGCTCATGTGAACTTTTTCTACATGAAAAGACTCCCTAGAAGTAATGCAGTAAGAACAGAGTAGAGTTGACCACTGACCTCAAGAGACTGGGTAGAAAGGTAGTTTCCAGGCATGGCTTCCCTAGGCAGCCAAAGTTGTCACCAAGAAACCAGGATGGCGGCTCTCTTAGTGAGGAAGTTACACTAGACCTCCAGCTGGCTTACACCCACACAGTTACAAACTCCAGTGGGACTGTGATTGACAGGAAAGGACAATTCATCGAACAGAACATCTCTGGATTTTTGTGATGAGAAAATTCTTTTGAAGACAAAATCCTCCAAGACACAAAGAAAATGACTGATAAGCCACACGAATTTCAAAAATTCCTCTAATAAAGGCATAGTCACCGTGTGAAGAATATTTCCATGTCATGCACGGATCAATGGGAAATGTAGCCCTGAAAAGTAAATCTAAAAGATAAATGACAGAAACAAAATTACTGAGCACAAAGGTTAAGAAATGCTAATCCTCACAGGTGCTCACAGAATACAGTTCATTTGCCTATAAATAGAGAGATTTTAGGATAAGTATTTTTAACTGCTGGTGTAGGATCGATCTGTGAAGGTTTCTTCACAGGCTACCAAGGAAGGTGCTAATGGCTGACCTCTCTCAGGAGGACCATAATGCGGTAATGGGACACATACCACAGAAGTGGTTGCCTCCCCTTGTGCTCCAGCCACCCAGCTCATTTGAATGCCTCTGACTTGCCTAAGACTTGAAGATCATAAATGTTTCTGCCCTGTTTATGCAGCTGTTTCTAGGGGAGATTATTCCAGTGTCCTGGCTCTTGCAGTCTTTCCTCCCCTCTTCCAAGATGTTCTGTGAATCAAAAATGCAGGATTTATGTTGATATATATGTTGGGGCTGGACTCCCCACATTTCCTTAATTTCTGCATTGTGTCGTGTTGTGATTTTCTGTGATGGTCTGTGTTTGTTATAAAGAGCTTTTTTTGATGGGAAATCTCAGCTCTACTTATCTGTGGGTACAAGGATACGATTTATGACACAGTCAGGAATCATACTGACCTAGTAAAGTTGTGGTAGTAGATTCCTTTCTAAGTGGATTCAGCAGGTTGTATTTATATATTTGTGCATATATATGTCTGTGTATATGTATATTTATGTGTATATAAATATATACGTGTGTGTGTGTGTGTGTGTGTGTGTGTAGAAGGCAGGAAGACTTTAAATTAAAGTTCATCTTCAGCCGGAGTTATATGAGATTATGTCTCAAAATAATCAAACAAAGCAGAAGCTGGGGAAATGGCTCAGTGGTAAACTCCTTTCAATGTACATATGAGAACTTGAGACTGGATCCATAGAACTCAGGTAAGAAGCTGGGTGTGGTGGTGCACACTTGTAACCCAGCGCTGGAGAGGCAGAGACAGGAAGTCCCTGAAGCTTACTAGCCAGCCAGCCTAGCTGAGTCAGTGAGCATCATGTTCAATAAGAGCTCATCTCTTAGAAAACATCCGGTGAAGAATGATTGAGGAAGACACCTGATACTGCCCTCTGGCCTCTCCATGCATTCATGTACACATGTACACACATACATATATATGCACATATACATGTGCATACAGAAAAACATACATGCATCATACAACAAATACACACACACACACACACACACACACACACACACACACAGGCACTACTACATAACAGAAACAAACAAAACAAAATTCTTCCTTCCACCACCTCTCCCCCCTTTCTCTGAGAACTTGATCTTGTCACAAAACACTTCAGATCTCTATCTGCTTGGCCTGTGTGTCTTACAGATTGGAGTCAGCTCATGTCTCCAGGTCTGGGTTCACCCTCCAGCCCCACACACACCCCTCTTCTGGTCACTTCTCTTCAGAGGGAAGAACTAAATATAATTTGTTCAGTTTTATCTGAAGTAGGTATAATTAGAAATTATCTTTCACTCATTCGTTTCTTTGCTCACTTGTTTATTATACATGCCTACACTGGAAGATAAGCTTCCTGGGAACAGAGAACCTATCTGGCTCTCAGTGTCCCCACAAGTCCTAAAGCACTGCTTGGTGAGCAGACTAGTGCAACACATAGTCACTGAGCAGAGAAATAAGGACGTGCACCAGGTTTAATTCAATAAAGCCGCTTTGACTTCACTATGACCATGAGCAGCTGTCTTACAGCTGTTCTTTTCCCACAGCCCTGTAGTCTACTTCACCTTGTAGGTCCTTCCTCGGTCTGGCTTGGTATGTATCCAGTCTCGTTGCTTTTCATAGCTGCAGCTCCTGAAGGCTACCCCATCTCCTTCAAGGTCAGATTCAATGGCCTTTCTCAGCCACAGATTCTGGGAGTTGGCTTTAGCCTGGGCCTCTGAGAATAGCCCTCTTCAGGTGCCTTCCACTGTGATTAGCCAGAGTCCAGTAGTGCTGTTTGGTTTCTCACGTTCTCAAGTATGTGTTCTTATTGTCCCACAAAAGAGTTGCTTGAGGTTCTGGCCTCAGAGCTTTGTCCATCCCTTTCTCTTCTTTAAGTGGGGACTGACTGCACCAAGTATGCTGAACTCCGTCGTTAGGGGTGGTTGGTATGCTGGCAACTAGAACACTCGGGTCACTGTACATATGGTGTGATGGTTTGTATATTCTTAGACCAGGGAGTGGCACCATCTGGAGGTGTGGCCTTGATGGAATAGGTGTGACCTGGTTGGAATAGGTGTGTCACTCTGGGTATGGGCTTAAAACCCTCACCCCAGTTGCCTGGAAGTCAGTCTTCCACTAGCAGCCTTTGGATGAAGTTTCAGAAATCTCTGCTCTGCCTGCGCCATGCCTGCCTGGATACTGCCATGTGCCCACCTTGTTGATAATGGACTGAACCTCTGAACCTGTAAGCCAGCCCCAATTAAATGTTGTTTTTTTATAAGACTTGCCTTGGTCATGGTGTCTGTTCACAGCAGTAAAACCCTAAGACAATATGGCTATCCAAATATATATATATTTACACACACACACACATGCATATGTATATATGTGTGTGTATGTATATGTGTGTGTATATATATATATATATATATATATATATATATACACACACACACACACACACATACAGTGCAGGGGTGCATGTGTATGGAGGTCTGAGAACAGTTTGTGGGAGGCAGAGGGTGGATCCTAGGCCATCAGGTTTGGTGGCAGGTACCCTCACCCATAGACTGAACCACCTCAGTGGCTCCATGGCTGTTGTTCTGCTCTGAGCATGTATGGAATTATTCTTCTCTATTTGCCTGATCGGAGAAGAAGGGATCGTGCAAGTTACTTTTGCCAATATCATATGAGAAAAAGAAAATGTCAGCTGGTTTTTTCTTTCTGTGTGGGAGCACTGTGAGCCAATGCTTGATTGGCTCCCTCCTCTTACAGGGAGACATGTCCAGATGAATGAGCCCTGGGTATCTGTGTGAATTCTTCATCAGTGTGTACCATTCTTTTCAGCCCTGGAGACATTAGAGCATCCTGTTGCTGTGATAACACATCTGTTCTTACGGCCCAGCTCCATCTTCATCTGCCTTCTCCAGTTCCTTCATGGTGTTTATCTTGTCTATTGCTAGAAGCTTAAGCCCCAGATGTCTACAGTTAGCTTAGTTGTATTTCCTCCCTTGCCCTGAAATATAGTTCTGTTCCAGACATTCCTGCTTTTGTCAGTGACACCAACATCCTTGTAAAATCCTCTCCTCCTCTTTAAACTCCACATAGTTGGTGATGGTTTGCCTTTTCTTTATGACTGTGCTGTGGTTCCCCTGCCTGTCTTCCTGGTTCATCTTGGACCTTTGTACTTGGACCATTACCTTTGGAATAGTTTCCATATTATTTCCTCTGCCTTCCTGTAATAAAAGACTAATTCATGACTGTGGTAAGATAAGCACCAAGGTCACGTTCTTCCCGTACATAAAAAATAAAACTAACCTATAGACCATGGAGAAAGTTCTCGGGCCTTGACCTATCAAATCTGCCCTTTATAGTCCTCTTACCTCTCTTCTCTAACCCATCTTCCCTACTCTTCTGCATGGTTCTGACGTGAGAATTAATCCACTTACTTTATCAAATGATAGAACTTGGGACATTAATTTTGTCCATTTGGTACTCATTATATACTTCTGGGTGTGTTTGTGAGGATGTTTAAGGATGAGATTGTGGTTTAGCTTTGTGGACTACGTGGAGCAGATGGCCTTTTCCATGTGGGTGATCCTCATCCATCTTGTTGAAGGCTTGCATAAATCAACCTAGTGGGGAAGTCTGACTTCTTTGCATGAGTGAGTCTATGAACCTCCTGCTACCTTTGATTGGCTTATGTCATAGATTTCTCTGTGTCCCTAGAATTTACATCATTGACTTTCCTGGCCCTCCAGCCTGTAGCTTGAGTACAATGGACCATCACATGAGCCAGGTCTTCATAATAAATCTCACTCTCTGTATCTAGAATATGTGTGTTTACTGCCTAGCTTCAGCTAGTTCATGCCCGGAATACTCAGAATGAACCTTATAATGCATTTGCTCTCACATGTGTCTCTCAAAACCCAAATTCTCTTCCAAAAACCTGCCAATATATAAACAGAACCTTCTCTGACTAAAAGCAACCCCACTCTTGGGTTTCAAAGGCTCTTGTGTAGGGTTGTTCATTTTGTCACATCCCTGAATTCCTGCAGAAACATCTCCATTCAAGAGTATGCTTTTCTATGTGAAGTCACTGTATCCTGAACATCTTTGACTCCCCCCCCACCCCAGACCAAAGTGCAAACCTTTATTTTCCATAAACATTGGTTGAGTGTAGAAGCACAAAGATGTGGTCTTAATTCCCAGAGAGTTGTGACTAACTAAGCATAGGGAATTCATGTGAGAATTTCACATTCCGATGAAACGGGGTGTGTGTGTGTGGGGGGGGGTTATTTCAAGGCAGAGCAATAATGGGTGCTTCTCTTTTAGTTTTGCAACTAATAAAAAAAAACAGTCCACCCTTGGGTTATAAAATTTCATTTTATCTGAATTAGAGATTTATTGCGGGTGATAATGACCAACTCAATATTAGGAACATCTGTAGTTTGCTGTCATTAGCTTTCCTTGGTGTAGGTCACTAAAGAGATAATGCTAGACCCCAGTCACATGTGTATGGCTGTTTATTCACAGCAGTTAGGAATGGAAGCCCTCAAATCTCCCTGCTGCCATTCCTTCTGGAAGAATTCCCATCATCGTTAATGTAATGAGTCCTTTATGGCTTCCTTGCTCTTGGATAACAGCTTCCACCTAACCCTGGGAATATGGATGACAGAATTTCATGAAGTAATGAGTTATCTTGGCATTGATGACTCCCTGATGATAGCAGAATAATCACAGATGAAATTCACAGGCTTGCTTTGAAAACAATGGATCAGTGGATCTTAAAGCATCATCTACCTTCAACTTGAGCAGTGACTGCTTTGTCTCCATACTCATAGGAAATGAAAATCTTGGGTT
The DNA here is from genome assembly GCF_978045245.1 of Mus caroli. Lineage (NCBI taxonomy): Eukaryota > Metazoa > Chordata > Mammalia > Rodentia > Muridae > Mus > Mus caroli. Next base: position 64,816,124 of record NW_028227271.1, read on the forward strand.
CTTTTTCTGCCTATTGTGGCAGGAGTTTTGATAGTGATGGGACCTTTGTTGACTTACCTGGGATCAACCTGGAACAGTGACTTCATTGAAACACCAATGAATAATAATGATTCAGTCCTGTCTAAATGATGGAGGAGAAGGTAACATTTATTAAGAGATCTATAGAAGAGTAAGAATTAAAGCGGAGATTTTCAAATTATAAAGATTTGGTAAAGACAGAAAGTAAAACTTTGTGTTAGTGAGAGAGAGGCCCAGGGGATTTCTGGAGCAAACTCATGAATACATATTTTATGAAGCAATGGTTGAAGACCAAGATGATGTTCTGAGAGGACTCAACATTCATTGCATGCTCGCCATGCCCTGTCTCCATCTTGCTCACCTAGTCAAGTGTGGTTGGAAGTTATCTGTCTCTGTCTTTAGATTTGTTAGCTGTTGACACCAACTCTCTGCTAGCTGCTAGTCCTTGATTGGTCTAGCGACTTCCAGTCTTGCAGATATTCCAAGAGTGGTTAATTTTACTAAGTACTTTATTCCTCTCAACTACCAAGAAGTAACTGTGATGTACCTGTTTATCTCTTTGTCTATGAGACTGTCTGGGGTCTCTTTCCTGAGATGATATAAACTTATTGATATATAAGTTGATATAAGTTGTTGATATAAGCTTGTTGGAAATCATACTTACTTATAAGATAATCTGCTGTAATTAGTCATACTAGAATAGGTCAAAGCAACAGTTATCTAGTATATGTCTCTTGAGGAGTAAAGGTATCACAGAAGCTAGCCAACCAGTCTGCCATCCCTAGCCTTATTTCTTAGAGCCTTACAGCCAGCTGCAAGTATCTTTGTCTCTCATCCTGCTATTCCTGGGCTCCACTATCTTAGTCCATTTCCTCTGTAGCATATATGAACAACTTGCAGCTTTCACCAACATCTCCCTTTCCTTGGAGCTAGTTCCTGCCTCATCAAATCATATATTCTGGCAATGGAGTCAAGACACTTGTATTTAACAAGGCTTTGTGGGTGAATCAACATGTAAACATTAATGTTTGAGAATCACTGCTCTATAGAAACATGTTAAGATCCAAAGAAAACTAGAGTGAGGACTAGTGCCAGTTACATGCAGCCTCTTGAACATCTGTGTGGCCCCCAGCAGCTGCCCCTGTAAGACTCTGATGACCCTTAGCTTACCAGGGACCACTGAGTGAACAACATGGACTGTGAATTGATACAAAAGCAAGAAGAATTTATTGTTCCAGTGTACTGGGGTAGTCCCAGACCTGAAGGAGAGGTGGGGACCCACAGCAGCCCATTCAGCTAGTTTTTATACAGTTTCCAGGGGCTGAATAGAGCATCAGCACTAGGCACAATATGATTGGTGAACAGTGCACCCTTTAAACTGATTGGTCTTTAGAGAATGATGAGCCTTTCCTTTCTGGCCTATGTACTCTCTGACCTGTCTCTTCTAGGAGGGGAGGGATCTGGTGGAATCTTCCAATGGCTCTGCACTGACCTCCTCACCCTGACCAGGGACACCCCCATGTTCTATATAGTGGTAATATGAGCCACAGACATTGACATTGATCCTGCTGCTGTGTAGCCATGGAATCAGGCATGACCCTCAGTGGCAGCTCAGGTTCACTCTGGTAGGGCTGGCCACTCACAACAGGCTTCTCCTCTCTCCCTTCTAGTCTCCAGTTCCATGTCTCTTCATAATTCTCAAACTGCTCACTTCTCTTTCACTCCCATCTGACCATGAACATTGAGGTGGCTCCTGCCGCAGGTTAGTCACAAGGTGGGCTCCTGGGTGACATCTTCTGTCCATGCTGCTTCGTGTGATGGCAAGTGGGTATCTATGGCCTGTTTGTGCCATGCACCAGAGAGTAGGTCTGAGGGTGGCATGCCAGTCAGCAGGTTTCTGTCTGTCTTCCTACTCCCATGCTATGCTACCTGGATTTGATTTGATTTGATTTTTGTATGTCCTAGGCATAAAACAATTTTGACCACCATGCCAGGTATCAAGCTAGGATGAACAAAGGACTGCCTTCTGCTTGTCCCCTGACTGATGTAAGAACACCACCACTGACAAGGTGTCCCTTTGCCCATCACCAGGAGATTCTGCACAGATTTCTAAAATGTAAAAATTAAAATATCTTTTAAAATACACAAAAGAGTGCTATTGTTATGCCTCTGTTGGTAGTTAAAGCAGAAAATTAGGTAAATAACTGCTTTTCTGGCAGCCAATTTCTACTTCTGATGATAAAAGTTTTCAGCCAAAACATACAACCCACTATTGAAGGGTCCTTTTTATCTCATTTTGTCTCCACTTAGAAACTAGGCCATAAACCATTTGCTATCCATCCAAAGTGTAAGGTACTTTACCACTACATCTGATCTGACTGTCAGGGTTCCTCTGAGGGGAGAAGCTACAGTCTCTGGTTTAGCACCTCATAGTAAAACAGTGGGAGGCTAGGTAAAGTAATCTGTTCTATCTTAACAGGAATTGTGCAGCTCTAAGTTGAACTCTGGTCAGGGAGGGGACAGAGGCCTGTCTCTACTCTTTGTCTTCAATATTTGTCGGACTTTCAGAGTGTGTGATCATATGGTAAAAAATTCACTATGAATTTATCAGTAAATTAAGTCATAAATTAAATAAGAGGTTTATAACAGAGAATGTCTACATACATAACACCTAGGAATAATTATCTGACTAAATGCTCATCATTTGTTACTAGCTTACAGATTCATGGAGAGTTAAAAACCATAACTAATTTGTTCTTAACATTTTATATAGACAAACCAAATCAATAATTTATCTCCTGTCCTTGAACCTGTGGTATATATGACCTTCAGTTAATGGTTTTTATAGCACCTTAGAATGTGCTCTAGGTTTTAGAAGACTGTTGTTATCTCAGAAACAATTAAACAGCTCTGTTATAAAAGGTGCTTAAATGCCATTGTCTACATCACCATTCTGAAGCAGTGGTGATCCTAGCCTGCTAGTTGTTTCTGAAGAATAAACACTATTGTGTGAAGCAACTTTTTTGAATAAGGAATAACAGCACAGGACTGTAATCTTGAAATGGGGGAAACTCAGGAGGTGATATGGGCATATTTTTTTATCTGGACACTTTCATGGACACTTGGATAGCACAAGTACACTTGCATGGCACAGCTTAGGAAAGTATGGGCCAAGGACAACTATGGCCCCGAGGAACTAAGATGTTTTATGGAAAAGTAGTGGGCCATTGCTGCAGCTGAAATTTGTAAGCCCTTAGGACCGAAGAAGAGGGAGTTGTTCAGAGGTCAGGATGGTCACTCCCTTGAAAGATCTACCTTTCTAGAATCAACCATTTTGAGGTTATGATCTAGCAGATAATGTTGGGGTATATTAGAATTCAAAATGAACCAGAGTAGAGGCAGCTCAGTGAACACTACAGGCATCCATTTATGACTACAGTGAGGTTGTGCTATAAGAGAATTCTAATCTGAAATTGACCTGCCTCTGAGGATGAAATAAGCCTGACAGAACCAAAGAACACAGTCATGAATGAGAGTTAAAACAAAGAGGAGCACACCTAGATACAATGAAGTCAAACCACTGAAAGACAAAAGATGAAGAGGAAAATTCTAGAAGCATTAATATAGGTCTTTAGAGTTACAAAACAGGAAACAGAGATATAAATACCAAGTAACTTTTCATCAGAAACAATAGTTGGTGAAGACAATGGATTGACTCATGCCACAGTTAAACTTGTAAGATAAGGGAGGAACTCCAAATTTGTTGTCTATTGAAAATATAATTCAAAAATTTGAGGTGCAAGCAAAGGAAACAATTGAGTGGAGAGCAGCCATAGGAAGAGAAAAAAAATTACATCCACCTATAGAGCAACAAAGGATTAATATCTAAGACTTAAAAGAACACAAAATCCCAAATGACAATCAATCAATTCAATCTCCAATTAAGTGAACCAGTAAAATAAAAAAAATTATCAAAAGATGGAGTATAAATGGCCAGTAAACATGAAAAATAAGTCATTCTCATAATTTATCAAAGAAATACAAGTTAAAACCACACAGAGATTCCAGTCCCAGGCTGTGGATAGGAACATGAACTAGTTCAGTCACTGTGGAGATTAGTATCTTCCATACCCTGAGGATTCATGGGAAAGACTCAAAGTCAACACATCACATTGATATATTGCAGCATTATACACAATAGCCGCATTATGGAATCAACCTGGATATCAATCGAGAGAAGAACTGATTTTAAAAAATGGATACTTATACAAACTAGAATATTTTCAGTCAAAAAAATAAGAGTTATATCATTTGCATGAAAAATGGATGCAAATGGATATAATATTATCATTAGGTCTCAGACAAATAGCTCATTTTTTTTTCTGACTCATCTGTGGGTCCTAGATTTTTATGTAAATACATCAGATCAGGTATGTAAATGAGATTAAAAACAAGGGGTCAGCAAAGTAGCTCAGGATGCTTTCAGATGATTGGAGTTTAATTTGCAGAAACCACATGGTGAAAGGAGGGAACCAATTCTCACAAGTTGTTCTCTAATATTCACATACAAACCACAGTATGTGTGCATGTGCACACGCATGTGAATGCAACCCCACCCCCAAACACACACCATGGGATGAAAGTAGTAATTAATGAAATTTATAAAACAAAAATTGATACATTCATTATGGCATTTAATAACTTAGGTAGGCAACTAAATAACAAAAATAGACAAAAAGATTAGGTAGGATTAGTAAAATTCTCTGTTATAGTTTTACATTTCATATAAACTATTAGAATATTTAAGTTGCCAGTAATAAATTGAAGATGCATTTTATAATTTATATAAAAGTGATCATTGTTAAGCTTAATTTGTAAATGTTGCAGTCTTCTCTTAACCTGACTAGCTCCCAAATAATTGATAGGACTGTTTTATTTATTTAACAGCTTTAAGGTATAACAACTGAGTAGTATTAATCTATTTTAATTCTCTAAACTGATCTGGTAACCTCCAAGATAATAAGATATTTGCACTTTATGGCTTTCTCTATTCTAGCTGTTTTCTTAGGATGTCTCCTGGACCCTTTCCTCCTAGCTGAATTTGTACTTCCTCTCTCTTCCTCCCCCTCCCAGGGCTGGGAAGAAGACCAGCCCTATTCTTTCCCCTGGTCACTCATTTCCCCTCAGCTCTTTATTGATCAATCAGGATAATTGAGGAGCAATGTTTACACAACATTGAGACAGGAGATTCTCAGAATAAGGATTACAACCAGAAATGTAGGCACAGAAATCAGCATTTGAATAATACAAGATGGTCTTTACACATTGCACAATAGCATTATGCCTGCAGATAGTTAAAAATTAATGCAAAGAAAGTTGAAGAGTGAAATGGAATATGAAAAACAAACTAATACAAGAGATAAGAGAAAAGACATAAGCAGATAGTAAAACTAGAGACTGACTATCATCAATACGGTGTCTGATACAATATTTAATCACATCAGTAATTATATTAAGGGTAAATGAATTTATTCCATCTAAAAAGCAGAAAGTAGAATGGAGAGATGCCTCATTGGTTAAGAGGGCAAACTGGGTCCCTTCCAGTCGGTGCCAGCACCAGGTCACCTTGGGCGCAGAGTCGGTGGACACCCTAAGGTCCCCTAGAGGACTCTCCATGCAATCTTAGGACCTCTGATGAGTGGATCACAACTTCTGTTCCAATCCAATCGCGCGGGACCTGAGACAGCATTAGGGAAGCAGAAAACCCAGCCTGACCAAGGTCACAACTCCCTTCCGGTCAGCGCCAGCACCCGGTCACGTTGGGCGCAGAGTTGGCAGACACCCCCAAGGTCCCCTAGAGGACTCTCCACTCGATCTTTGGACCACCAAGATTACCAAATTCGAAAGGCAAATGTAAGAATCTTGCTAACAGAAACCAAGACCATTCACCATCATCAGAACCCAGCACTCCCACCTCACCCAGTCCTGGGCATCCCAACACACTCAAACAGCTAGACCCGGATTTAAAAGCATATCTCATGAGGATGGTAGAGGACATCAAGAAGGACTTTAATAACTCTCTTAAAGAAATACAGGAGAACACTGCTAAAGAGTTACAAGTCCTTAAAGAAAAACTGGAAAACACAACCAAACAGGTGATGGAATTGAATAAAACAATACTAGACCTAAAAAGGGAAGTAGACACAATAAAGAAAACCCAAAGTGAGGCAACGCTAGAGATAGAAACCCTAGGAAAGAAATCTGGAAACATAGATTCGAGCATCAGCAACAGAATACATGAAATGGAAGAGAGAATCTCAGGTGCAGAAGACTCCATAGAGAACATCGCCACAACAATCAAAGAAAATACAAAATCCAAAAAGATCCTAACTCAAAACATCCAGGAAATCCAGGACACAATGAGAAGACCAAACCTACGGATAATAGGAGTAGATGAGAATGAAGATTTTCAAATTAAAGGGCCAGCAAATATCTTCAACAAAATTATAGAAGAAAACTTCCCAAACCTAAAGAAAGAGATGCCCATAAACATACAAGAAGCCTACAGAACTCCAAATAGACTGGACCAGAAAAGAAATTCCTCCTGACACATAATAATCAAAACAACAAATGCACTAAATAAAGATAGAATATTAAAAGCAGTAAGGGAAAAGAGTCAAGTAACATATAAAGGCAGGCCTATCAGAATTATACCAGACTTTTCACCAGAGACTATGAAAGCCAGAAGAGCCTGGACAGATGTTATACAGACACTAAGAGAACACAAATGCCAGCCCAGGCTACTATACCCAGCCAAACTTCAATTACCATAGATGGAAAAACCAAAGTATTCCACGACAAAACCAAATTCACACATTATCTTTTCATAAATCCAGCCCTTCAAAGGATAATAACAGAAAACAAAAATACAAGGACAGAAACCACGCCCTAGAAAAAGGAAGAAAGCAATCCTTCAACAAACCTAAAAAAGGACAGCCACAAGAACAGAATGCGAATTTTAACAACAAATATAATAGGAAGCAACAATTACTTTTCCTTAATATCTCTTAATATCAATGGACTCAACTCCCCAATAAAAAGACATAGACTAACAGACTGGCTACACAAAGAGGACCCAACATTCTGCTGCTTACAGGAAACCCATCTCAGGGAAAAAGACAGACACTACCTCAGAATGAAAGGCTGGAAAACAAATTTCCAAGCGAATGGTCTGAAGAAACAAGATTGAGTAGCCATTCTAATATCTAATAAAATCGACTTCCAACCCAAAGTTATCAATAAAGACAAGGAGGGACACTTCATACTCATCAAAGGTAAAATCTTCCAAGAGGAACTCTCAATTCTAAATATCTATGCTCCAAATGCAAAGGCAGCCACATTCATTAAAGAAACTTTAGTAAAGTTCAAGGCACACGTTGCACCTCATACAATAATAGTGGGAGACTTCAACACACCACTTTCATCAAGGAACAAATCGTGGAAACAGAAAATAAACAGGGACACAGTGAAACTAACAGAAGTTATGAAACAAATGGATCTAACAGATATCTACAGAACATTTTATCCTAAAACAAAAGGATATATCTTCTCAGCACCTCACAGTACTTTCTCCAAAATTGACCATATAATTGGTCACAAAATAGGCTTCAACAGATACAAAAATATTGAAATTGTCCCATGCATCCTATCAGATCACCATGGACTAAGGCTGATCTTCAAAAACAACATAAATTATAGAAAGCCAACATTCATGTGGAAACTGAACAAAACTCTTCTCAATGATACCTTGGTCAAGGAAGGAATAAAGAAAGAAATTAAAGACTTTTTAGAGTTTAATGAAAATGAAGCCACAACAAACTCAAACTTATGGGACAAAATGAAAGCATTTGTAAGAGGAAAACTCATAGCTCTGAGTGCCTCCAAAAAGAAACTAGAGAGACCACACACTAGCAGCTTGACAACACACCTAAAAAAGCTCTAGAACAAAAGGAAGCAAATTCACCCAAGAGGAGTAGATGGCAGGAAATAATCAAACTCAGGGACGAAATCAACCAAGTGGAACAAGAAGAACTATTCAGAGTCAACCAAACTAGGAGCTGATTCTTTGAGAAAATCAACAAGATAGATAAACCCTTGGCCAGACTCACTAGGGGGCACAAGGAAAGCATCCTAATTAACAAAATCAGAAATGAAAAGGGAGACATAACAACAGATCCTGAAGAAATCCAAAACACCATCAGATCCTTCTACAAAAGGCTATACTCAACAAAACTGGAAAACCTGGATGAAATGGACAGATTTCTAGACAGATATGAGGTACCAAAGTTAAACCAGGATCAGGTTAATGATCTAAACAGTCTTATATCCCCTAAAGAAATAGAAGCAGTAATTAATTGTAGTCTCCCCTCCCCCAGCTTGAAACCTGCATGCTCAGGGGTGGAGCTTCCTGCTCAATTGTTCTGCCACGGCCCCTGCTGGAACCTGCAGCTTTGATGTTTGAAGCCATCACATGGTCACCCTGCTACTGGACTCTGGATTATTTGGCGGGAATTGGGGCCCTCCCCCTTCCTTCATAACGGAGTGCCGGAATAGTAAAAATTGAACCTTGAGCAGAGACCTTTGTCTTGGTTCCTTCCTTATCTCACGCAGCCCAGCCCCTCTTCTCTTCCAGGTTTCCAAAATGCCTTTCCAGGCTAGAACCCAAACCTGTAATCTGCTGACCAGACACAACAATTAATAGTCTCCCAACCAAAAAAAGCCCAGGACCAGATGGGTTTAGTGCAGAGTTCTATCAGACCTTCAAAGAAGATCTAATTTCAGTTCTTCACAAATTGTTCCACAAAATAGAAGCAGAAGGTACTCTACCTAATTCATTCTATGAGGCCACAATTACTTTGATACCTAAACCACAGAAAGACCCAACAATCATAGAAAACTTCAGACCAATTTCCCTTATGAATATCAATGCAAAAATCCTCAATAAAATTTTTGCTATCCGAATCCAAGAACACATCAAAACAATCATCCATCCTGACTAAGTAGGTTTCATCCCAGGGATGCAGGGATGGTTTAATATATGGAAATCTATCAACGTAATCCATTATATAAACAAACTCAAAGACCAAAACCACATGATCATCTCATTAGATGCGAAGAAAGCCATCACTGATTCATGATAAAAGTTTTGGAAAGATCAGGAATTCAAGGCCCATATCTAAACATGATAAAAGCAATCTACAGCAAACCAGTAGCCAACATCAAAGTAAATGGTGAGAAGCTGGAAGCAATCCCACTAAAATCAGGGACTAGACAAGGCTGTCCACTTTCTCCATACCTATTCAACATTGTACTTGAAGTCCTAGCCAGAGCAATTCGACAACAAAAGGTCAAAGGGATACAAATTGGAAAAGATGAAGTCAAAATATCACTTTTTGCAGATGATATGATAGTATATATAAGTGACCCTAAATATTCCACCAGAGAACTGCTAAACCTGATAAACAGTTTCAGTGAAGTAGCTGGATATAAAATTAACTCAAACAAGTCAATGGCCTTTCTATACACAAACAATAAACAGGCTGAGAGAGAAATTAGGGAAACAACACCCTTCTCAATAGTCACAAATAATATAAAATACCTTGGCGTGACTCTTAACTAAGGAAATGAAAGATCTGCATGATAAGAACTTCAAGTCTCTGAAGAAAGAAATTAAAGAAGATCTCAGAAGATGGAAAGATCTCTCATGGTCATGGATTGGCAGGATCAATTTGTAAAAATGAATATCTTGCCAAAAGCAATCTACAGATTCAATGCAATCCCCATCAAAATTCCAACTCAATTCTTCAACGAATTAGAAAGTGCAATCTGCAAATTCATCTGGAATAACAAAAAACCTAGGATAGCAAAAACTCTTCTCAAGGATAAAAGAACCTCTGGTGGAATCACCATGCCTGACCTAAAGCTGTACTTCAGAGCAATTGTGATAAAAAACTGCATGGTATTGGTATAGGGACAGACAAGTAGACCAATGGAATAGATTTGAAGACCCAGAAATGAACCCACACACCTATGGTCACTTGATCTTTGACAAGGGAGCTAAAACCATCCAGTGGAAAAAAGACAGCATTTTCAACAAATGGTGCTGGCACAACGGGCAGTTATCATGTAGAAGAATGTGAATTAATCCATTCCTATCTCCTTGTACTAAGCTCAAATCTAAGAGGATGAAGGAACTCCACATAAAACCAGAGACAGTGTAACTTATAGAGGAGAAAGTGGGGAAAAGCCTCAAAGATATGGGCACAGGGGAAAAATTCCTAAGTTGAACAGCAATGGCTTGTGCTGTAAGATCGAGAATCGACAAATGGGACCTCATAAAATTGCAAAGCTTCTGTAAGGCAAAAGACACCGTAAATAAGATAAAAAGACCACCAACAGATTGGGAAAGGATCTTTACCTATCCTAAATCAGATAGGGGACTAATATCCAATATATAAAAATAACTCAAGAAGGTGGACTCCAGAAAATCAAATAACCCCATTAAAAAATGGGGCTCAGAGCTAAGCAAAGAATTCTCACCTGAGGAATACCGAATGGCTGAGAAGCACCTGAAAAAATGTTCAGCATCCTTAATCATCAGGGAAATGCAAATCAAAACAACCCCGAGATTCCACCTCACACCAGTCAGAATGGCTAAGATCAAAAACCCAGGTGACAGCAGATGCTGGCGAGAATGTGGAGAAAGAGGAACACTCCTCCATTGTTGGTGGGATTACAAGCTTGTACAACCACTCTGGAAATCATTCTGGCGGTTCCTCAGAAAATTGGACATAGTACTACCGGAGGATCCAGCAATACCTCTCCTGGGCATATATCCAGAAGATGTTCCAACTTGTAAGAAGGACACTCCACTATGTTCATAGCAGCCTTATTTATAATAGCCAGAAGCTGGGAAGAACCGAGATGTCCCTCAACAGAGGAATGGATACAGAAAATGTGGTACATTTACACAATGGAGTACTACTCAGCTATTAAAAAGAATGAATTTATGAAATTCCTAGGCAAATGGATGGACCTGGAGGGCATCATCCTGAGTGAGGTAACCCAATCACAAAAGAACTCACATGATATGTACTCACTGATAAGTGGATATTAGCCCAGAAACTTCCAATACCCAAGATACAATCTGCAAAACACATGAAACTGAAGAAGAAGGAAAACCAAAATGTGGACACTTTGCCCCTTCTTAGAATTGGGAACAAAATACCCATGGAAGGAGTTACAGAGACAAAGTTTAGAGCTGAGATGAAAGGATGGACCACTAGAGACTGCCATATCCAGGGATTCATCCCAAAATCAGCCTCCAAACGCTGACACCATTGCATATACTAGCAAGATTTTGCTGAAAGGACTCTGATATAGCTGTCTCTTGTGAGGCTATGCAGGGGCCTAGCAAACACAGAAGTGGATGCTCACAGTCAGCTATTGGATGGATCACAGGGCCCCCAATGGAGGAGTTAGAGAAAGTACCCAAGGAGCTAAAGGGGTCTGCAACCCTATAGGTGGAACAACAATATGAACTAACCAGTACCCCCAAGAGCTCATGTCTCTAGCTGCATATGTATCAGAAGATGGCCTATTCAGCCTACATTGGAAAGAGAGGCCCGTTGATCTTGCAAACTCTTTAAGCCTCAGTACAGGGGAAAGCCAGGGTCAAGAAGTGGGAGTGGGTGGGTAGGGGAGTTGGGGGGAGTGTATGGGGGACTTTTCAGATAGCATTGGAAATGTAAATGAAATAAATACCTAATTAAAAAAAAAGAGAGCAAACTGCTCTTGCAGAGGACTAGTGTTTGGTTTCCTTGGTTTCCAACACCCACAGTTGGTGGAATACAACCACCTGTAATTTAAGTTCAGGAGATCCAATATTCTCTCTGGCCTCCTCAGACACCTGATGCCACATGCACGTTCACCTTCACAGCACACAAATGTACATATAATTAAAAATAAATTTTACATAAAGCAGAAACTAAAAGAACAAATTAAAGGCCAAAGTTAATCACTTATTGCCTGTAAAAAGACACAGTTACAGTAAAGTGACCCAGGCACGTTCTAAGTAGCAGGATGAGAGCACTGAGCCAGAAAGAGGATGTAAATACAACACTGAACAGACTTCCAGGCTAGGAACACATTGATAAATGGGTGCTTCAAATGACAGTTTAATTATCAGGAAGACATATATATCTATATATGTATGTATATGTATATATGGATATAACAATAATATATTTTACATAACAAATTCAGAGTGCATGTAAAAATGTATAGAGCTAAAGAAAGAAATGTTCACCTACAAACAATAGCTATAGACTTTATTTAACACCTTCCTTTTAATAACTGATGGGATTATATAATCAATAAACACATACAGTTTTAACTAATGTGAATCAACTTGTCCTAACATCAATAGTCAATAAAGAAGTGATGGGTTTGGCACTAATATAAATGAATAGGATGAAGCTGGTATTTACACACTAACCACATAACTGACATATGGGTTAGCCAGACAGCTGGTCCCTAAGCATAAAGACAGCCTTGGCAGACACTGAAAGAACAAACTCTTAAAGTGTTCTTTCTGGACAAAATGGGATGAGCTAAAAACAAATGGCAGTATAATAAAATGGCCAAATATTTAAAGTTAATGTTCTTCTGCATGGCTTGTAGTCACACAGCAAACAGAGTGGGACCCTGGGGCTGAGGGATCTGAAGAGGGAAGATCTAATGTTTGGAGGGGGGTGGATTGCCTCGTGGTTTATATTAGACAAGAAAATATAAAATTTATGATTTAAGTTCTCACATTAAGAAACCAGACAAAGAACCAATCAATTTCAAGGTAATTAAAAAGCAAAAAATCAGCAAGGGCAGAATCAATGTGCATAAAGCAACAGAGAAATAGAATGCATGTTGAAAAGATTAGCAAAATTGACAGATATCTAATAAGATGAATTAAGAAGGAAAAATCACCATTATTGGGACTGAAAGAAAGATAACTTCAGATATCAAAGGAATGAGAAAAATATTACAAATACTTTCATGAAGATAAATTTGGAAACTTACATAAAATGACAAATTCCTTAAGAAATATAACCCAGGCAGACAGATTCAATAGTAGTTTTGTGTTTAAGCAATTTTATTTTCCAGACAAAATATTTCCATAAAGAAAACCTAAGTTGCAAGTGGATTTAGTGCAGGATCTTAGCAGACATTTAAGAAAGATATAATAATAGATGTAACCTGAGGCAGTAGCAGTCTGCTCCATCTTGAGCAGTTTGTCCAGCACATGGACATCAGCCCAACAAACACATTACTGAAGAAAGATTGAAGACCAGTCTCAATCATGACTCCAACGCAGGAGTCTAACAGTGCAGTACCAAACCGAATCCAGCCTTAGAGAAAGACGTTACTACCACAATCAAACCATTTCCCTGGAGTATTCAAATGGATGAACACCATTTGAATCAATCTACATTGTTTCCTATATTAACAGAGCATCGTAGAAAACCCATAATCACTTCAATAGAAGTAGAGAAGGCATTTGGCAAAATTTAGCACCTATCTATTTTTTTTATCTTTTTTTAAAATTTTTAATATTTTTATTACATATTTTCCTCAGTTACATTTCCAATGCTATCCCAAAAGTCCCCCATAGCGCCCCCCCTTCCCTACCCACCCATTCCCATTCTTTTGGCCCTGGCATTCCCCTATATTGGGGCATATAAAGTTTGCAAGTCCAATGGGCCTCTCTTTCCAGTGATGGCCGACTAGGCCATCTTTCGATACATATGCAGCTAGAGACAAGAGCTCCGGGGTTCTGGTTAGTACATCATGTTGTTCCAACAATAGGGTTGCAGATCCCTTTAGCTCCTTGGGTACTTTCTCTAGCTTCTCCATTGGGAGCCCTGTGATACATCCAATAGCTGACTGTGAACATCCACTCCTGTGTTTGCTAGGCCCCGGCATAGTCTCACAATAGACAGCTATATTTGGGTCCTTTCAGCAAAATCTTGCTAGTGTATGCAATGGTGTCAGCGTTTAGAAGCTGCTTATGGGATGGATCCCTGGATACGGCAGTCTCTAAATGGTCCATCCTTTCATCACAGCTACGAACTTTGTCTCTGTAACTCCTTCCCTGGGTGTTTTGTTCCCAATTCTAAGAAGGGGCACAGTGTCCACACTTTGGTCTTCATTCTTCTTGAGTTTCATGCATTTAGTAAATTGTATCTTATATCTTGGGTATCCTAAGTTTTGGGTTAATATCCACTTATCAGTGAATACATATTGTGTGAGTTCTTTTGTGATTGTGTTACTTCACTCAAGATGATGCCCTCCAGGTCCATCCATTTGGCTAGGAATTTCATAAATTCATTCTTTTTAATAGCTGAGTAGTACTCTAGCACCCATCTATTATTTTCTAAAAAGTCTCTTAGTAAGTAGAGGCTGGAGATAATGGCTCAGTAGTTAAGAGCATTGACTCTTCTTCCAGAGGTTGCAAGTTCAGTTCCCACCAACCATATGGTGGCTCACAATCCATGTCTAATGGCATCTGATTCCCTCTTCTGAGGTGCATGAAGACAGAATACAAACACATACAAACACACATACACACATGCACATGGATAAATATTCTCTTAAAAAAGAGATCTTTAAGATGAAAAATACCATGTATAAATAAATATCCTGCAACTACTTTAAAACGTAGAGGTTAAATATCAAACCTCTAATAATAATAATGAATATAATACTGATATTTGAATAATTAATATTCAAGAAGTCTTGAGCAGCATAGTCAGGAAAGCTTCAAAAGCAGCTGCCCAGTGACTGTTACACTACGATTTCTCCTTTCCCTTTCCCTAGGATCTAAATATTAGAGCAAGGTCTACAGCTTCCATCTTATACTCAAGTTATCCATGAAGAAGAAACAAGTCATTTAATATTAAGCCATTTTCCTAGGATCTCTGCTACCCATGGTTTCATACAAATCACTCCTAACTGATGTAAGACAAAATTGAGTCTCATGATTGAGTGCTTCTCAGGAGGTGCCTCTCTTGCAGAGGGTGTTCTGTGTATCCCTATAGACCAGTCAGTCCAACCAGATATGCACAAACAGTGAATGGAAGAAAGTCAACACTTTTTTGCCACCTTCCTAAAGAAAACTAACCAGTTCTTCCATGCCCTGTCTACTTGGTAGCTTACAGAGAGAACGCTGCATTGCTGGTATGGAAAAATAGAGTGGTGTCTTCTTCACAGAGGCCCTCCTCAGTCTAGAATGGAGTCTTCAACACAATTACATTGTTAGGTCATGGTCATTAGCAGTATATTTTTTTTGAAAAATATAATACAGAAACATGTTTCCTTATAGTATATTACCCAGAATGGCCATTATGAAGACTAGTAACATGGTGGAGGTAGGAAATGTCACATGCTCAGGTCTTTATCACATAGCTTCAAACAGTGGGCTCAAGATCTATTTGATGTGTTACCCACTCAACAGATAAAAGCACTGTGTCACCTGGCTGAGCAGCCTGTTGATGCTTTGGTGTTTTTTGAATACAAGAGGATTAAGGAAAGATTCAGTGATACGATTTAGTTAGACATTGTAGCTGTGATAGTGTTCCTGATGCTGCTTGACTGTCCTCCAACCTTCCCCACAGAGCGCCTGTGGCCCCGCTTTCTCTTGTGTCAGGTCATCTATGCCTGGGGTGATGCTGCTCTGGGCTCACAGAATCTGTTATCTTATAAGCCAGGATACTTCATTCAAGATTCACACAGTTCTTCAGGGATACTTTATAATGAATGGAAGCCTCCAGTGTTGCTTCTGTTTTCATTTTATCTCTGGTTCTCCCACGTTCACATGCTCACTTGCCTCTGAGACACATGGACCAAATTCTACACAGAAACCAGGTCAAGTTCTAGCTAAGGAGTGGGTTGCGCTATTTTCTCTTCTGATTCACTCTTTTCCAACTCTTTCTCTATTCCCATCTCCTCCTCATTGGTATCTTAAACACAGAAAGGACAGGATACAAAGCACAGAAACCATATAAAATTTTGGATTTCTGGCTTGAAGCATTTGGGATTGTTTTCCTAACAGTCTTTCGGTAGTGAGTTTGTATTAAAAGTTTGACAGAATCATCAGTATTTTAAGCAGTCAGCACTTACCAACTTAGAATGTTCAGGATGAGTCAACCTCTTGTCTCTTCCTTCAACCATCAAGAGATGATTTTTTAGAACCATGTCACAAACAATATCTACCTAAGTTTTGCATGCTGAGCTGACCTGCCGCGTTGTATAAGAAATCAAGAATAAGCGAGGCCACATGTCCTTTTGCATTTAATTTCTGCTGTTGTCTAATCAAAGTTGAGGATTCTGAGGAAGTGCCTTTAGTTTGTCAGGCAGGTTTCCTGCTGCCCTTCCATTCTTCACTACCCATCAAGGATCAAGTGGTACCTGGGTCAGGGTACCATGGTCTTCAGTGGGGCTGAAGACCTCAGGTGACAATGAGCTCACCTGTCTTAGTCACTGTTCTATTGTTGGGGAGAGACATCATGACCACAGCAACTCTTATTTGGGGGGCTTACAGTTTCAGAGGTTTAATCCATTGCCATCATGGGGGGGGGTGGGTGGGACATGGCAGAAGGCAGGCAGACATGGTACTGGAGTAGTAGCTGGAAACTATATCCTGTTCTGGAGATGGAGATGATGGAGAGGGAGAGGGAGAGGGAGAGGGAGAGGGAGAGGGAGAGGGAGAGGGAGAGGGAGAGGGAGAGGGAGAGGGAGAGGGAGAGGGAGAGGGAGAGGGAGAGGGAGAGGGAGAGGGAGAGGGAGAAAGGGAGAGGGAGAAAGGGAGAGGGAGAGGGAAGAAAGGGAGAGGGAGGAAAGGGAGGGGGAGGGGGAAGGGAAAGGGAGAGGAAGAGAGGGAGAAACTGGGCTTGGTGTGGCCTCAAAGGCCATCATCCCCAGTGACACACTTCCTTCAATAGGGCCTTGCCTGTCAATCCTTTGTATCTTTTCAAATAGTGCCACTTCTTGGTGATTAAGCATTCAATAAATGAGCCCATGGCGACAATGCTTATTGAGACCACCACATTGCCCCAAAAGTCTTGTCCACAGAAGCCAAGTGGTATAAGAGCCCTGGTTTTGTAGGTAAGAGTGGAGTAGAATCATATCTATCTCTTACCTGGGAAATAACTAAGTTCGGTGAGGAGGAATGAGTAGACCTCACAACGATTCTGAGATGGAGGTATCTCCCAGGACCTTTTCCTCCAATCTCGGATCCTCCACATTGCACGGGGTGAAACTTTCTGAGGACATTTTCGAAGCCTTGTTTAAATAGCTGTCAGCTTTCATTTGTGGGCTGTTTTTTAGGGAGGCCCCTGAGCTGTTCTAAGGCCTGGGATTCTTTACTGAGATGTTCCTTAAAGTTGACCCTGGGCAGTGGGCTGCAGAGCCCACTGAGGGATACCTTTCTCTTCAGGAATGATCTCTGTAAGCTGATCCAGCAGAACCATTATCACACCTAGTAGGAGACACATAGCTGGGGCATTTAGTATTTAGAATACTTCCAAAGGACGACTTGTGCCTTAGATGGCCAGAACAGCAAAGAACTTTATTATAGTCTAGTGATCATAGTTGTCCTATGTGGCTCATATTTGGTGTGACTCATTTCTGCCCATTCTTAATATACAATCTCATCTCTTTTCTGAGAGAGGGGCATGTCTCAGAGAATTATAGCATTGCTAAGCCTGAAATATACATACATACATACATACATACATACATACATACATACATACATACATATGGGCCATTTGAGTAGAATTTTTTACCACAGGACAAAAGAAAAGTCCACTTTGTGATACAGAAATCAGCCATGTCAGCACTTAAGAGTGTCTCTTTATTTTGTTTCTGGTCAAGACATGAGGAATATGGTTGCTGTTGATTGTGAGGCAGGTGCCCCAGAGCTCCCACTGATACCTGGGAACATCCCTGGCAGGATGGTAAAAACAGACAGCATGGAAGAATCAAGGAAAAAATGAAATTATCATTCAACTCCAGTGAAAATAATAAGGAAAATCAGACAAATAAATCAGAATATAAAACTAATTTATATACAAAACCAAAGTAGTTTCATATTAGAGGTGCCACCAATGAAGTCGTATTTTAACAAATAAATGTAGCAGGAGGAGGTTGGGCTGCTAGGTGCGGACAGACAGAAGCAGGGATGTACTCACTGGCAGAGTGGCAGAAGTTGGGAGTTCACAGCCCAGAAACACAAAAGCTGCTGCAAGTAATGAGACTGAGCCTTGTAGTAGATCAGAACTGTCATGGAAGGGGGCACAGCTTTTCTGCTATTCAGTGACAGGTTTGAAAAGACACTAATATGTTTTCCAATTCTCCCTTGCCTCTTGTTTACAAAAACAATGCAGGAAGTCTTCAACCAGAAATGGTAAAGTGAAAGGACAAAAGAATGCTCCCAATAATGAGCTGTCAGTGCAGGTCCATCTCATGCTAACCCCACTTATGTATTCTAATGGTATATCAATAAAAACTCAGGGAGGTGCTATGATAATAAACAGCCATCACACAGAAGCACTCCCTGTAATGTGAGAACCATTTAAAGGGAACTGTCCTATTCATAGTATATCTCAAACAAATCATTTCAGAATGGTCTTAATGAACTCTCTGTGGACAAAGTAGGACAGGCCTAGCAGATTGTGATCAAGTGAAGTATCCTTACTGTGAAGGGAGTAAACCAACTTGTTGTCCAGAGACCTGGCTTTGGATCCTTCCAACTTATCTTCTCAGATAGGTGACGTTGGTCATAGGATTTAATCTATCTGAACTATAGTTTTCATACTTGCAAAATATTTAAAATATCTTAGAAGGCAGTCTTAAGAATTAACTTAGGTCATATGTAATAATTAAAAGTTTTGGGTAATTTATGGGTTATATGACAGTAGGTATTGATATCAATTAAAATTGTTACCAGGCTTTGATCTTGGCTCATTTTAGTCAACATTTCATCAAAGACATTAACAAAACCAGAGGATGCCCTTAACAGATTGCAGGAGACACAAAGCTGGCAGTGTAGGCTGATGGCCTTGATGAGTCCTCAGACCTCACATAATTCAGAGTGCGTACCAGTCTTAGAATAGTCATAATGATTTTAGCAGCTTGAAATACTGGATAAAATCCATAAGGAAAAAATAACCAAGAATAAACTTTCATAATTGCCCCTGGCTAAAAATGAAATTCCACAAAGACAGAATAAAGAAACAATTCTCTTGGAGGGAACCCAGTATCCAAGAAGCTGGGGTTAACCCGAGGTTCACTCTGAAAATGGGGTGGGAGCTAGCTGCATAGAAAGGCAACAGAGTCGAGGGCTGTGCCCACAGAACTCTCCTCCTCAGGCCAATGCCCGTTTGGAGCCATTCACATCATTCTGGAGAGGGTAAGATGACCGTGTCTAGTAAGTGTCTCAAGGCCCAAGGGATTACAAGTACCCAGAACGGGAAGGGTATACTGGGTAGTCAGGACTCCATGGCAGCCTCAGCGACAGCTGCCACTTCTCAAGCCCTTACTTTACCTGCATTGTGCTCAATCTCTCAAACTCAGGTCCTGTGCTTCATCCTTTCAACAGTTAGACACTTACTCCATCCATCAAAATGTTTTATTTCCCCTTGTAGAGGAGAAATCGGGTACACAGCTCATTCAAGGTTAGATATCTAGCAGATAGTTAAGTTCAGATCGCTATTTTAATTTGGGGCAGATATTTTTTTAGCTGACATATGCTTTCTAAGAGTTAGGGGGAATAAAATAGCTATATCCAAGCATTTGGAAGTCTATCTGGTGGTGGAGGATCAGCCCTCTTCTGTGTGTTTCTAGATGACAGTAGGTGTTCCAGAAGCAGAAACCACTGGGGATTGGGGATCATAGGAAGAAGAGTCTAAGAGACTGGAGTGGGATGTGTTCCATGGAAACAAACTCCTTGCCAGGGGGTTCGCCAGCACTTAGCATTCTCAGTGCTTGAGGATGGCATGGATAACCTCAATGACTCCTCGAGTTTCTAGAATTTCATTAGATTCATTCTAGACAAATGTATTATTTTGAACACATAAACTCAAGGCACAGGAACTCATTTGACAGAATAAGACTTTAGCTAGTCCTCAGTTCTGAAGGAGCTAAGAACAAGAAGCCTGTAGACTTCCCGTTCAGTCCTCTCCTCTTCTTGGCTTTGTTGACTATCATAGGGTTGTCTATATATAGGCTCTGAAATCAAGTACTAGATGGGATTCATATGGTCATATGAATTCATAGGGACCCTAGGATCCATATGGTCAAAACCTGCATTTGTCAGATAGCAGAAAACGGAGCCACCACCCTTTTGAGTCTTTCTAGTGCATCTATGAGAAGAGATAGACAGCCTCTTTGGTATCAAGGCAAAATAAAACAGAACGAGATAAAAAAAAAACCTTCACAGGTGAGGTACAGGGGTTGATCCAGCTAAAGTCTACACCTCTAGTCTCCCAGCAGTTGGGGACATATGAGTGACATACAGTAGAAAATGGCTGTGCTTACGGGAACAATACTGGTGGGTGAGAAGGGGAGCTGTTCTGGCCCCTAGACAAAAGGACAGGAAGCTGTCCTCAAAAGGCATAACAGCTATTACAGGTTTGAAGTCTCTCCACTCAGCTTATGAAAATTGTGAACATGAATTTCAGGGTTTTGGAATCTTTGGCCTTCCATGTAGATGTGAGCTATCTTTCTGAAAAGAGCTGAGGAGGACCTTTTTGTAAAGTCTTCAATAAAGAGCCTTTTCTTCAAATGCTTTTGATGTGCTGGGCGGGGGTGGGGGTGGGGGGTGGGGGCGCTGCTGGGAGGAGACTGCCTCAGGGTGAAAGGTGTATGGAACATCC
Organism: Mus caroli; assembly: GCF_978045245.1. NCBI lineage: Eukaryota > Metazoa > Chordata > Mammalia > Rodentia > Muridae > Mus > Mus caroli. The sequence goes on from NW_028227271.1 coordinate 64,837,132, forward strand.
TGAGAAAGCAGCTCCCCAGGAGCCATTTCAGACCGCAAAAGGGATTTGTCCTTACTCATCAATTATCTCATTGTTAAGGCTTTGGAACCAGGGACAAAGGACTGGGGTGTATTTTTTACATATCAAAGCAGACTTGGCCTCCAAGTTCTCCCTGTATTCCCTACCTGGCAGACCATGACCCAACCACGAACTTTCCAGCCCAGGGGATGGACTGCCCTTCTTCCAGAGGCTCTCCCCTTTGGTCTCCCTCCCTTCACCTTCTCTTCTCTTTGTCCACATTCTTTCTCTCTTTCTTTTCCCAGTCCCCCTCTTCTCTCTTCTTAGGCAACTCCCCTGGTCTCAGACTTGGGGGCCATTGAACTTTCTCCTGAGAGCAGCTTCCCAATAAACCTGATTTAATATAATTTTAATCTGACATGCATTGACTCATTCATTGATGGAGAAATAACTTACCAATAAGTAGTTCTCTCTCCCATCAAGTTGGAATTAAAACAAGCTTCGAAGGGCTGTAGTAAAGAGAATGTGGTACTCTTGTTAATGACCTAAAGGTTCCTAGAACCCACATGGGGCAAGCTCACAACTGACTGGGTCCCTACTCCAGGAATCTTGTATTTCTGGTCCTTGAAGGCACCTGCTCTTACATGTATACACAGCACTCAATTAAAAATAAAATAAGTCTTTTTTAAAACCTAGTTTTTCAAATGCCAATTCTTTATTGATTCAGGAATAATCCAGAATGCAGAACCTTTAGTCATGCTGCTGGTTCATTAATCCATCACTTCCCTCCCTCCCTCCCTCCCAGGTACTTTGTAGTGTGTGGAGAAGGGGGTGGTAGAATGAGTTTTCCCCAGACTTAATACCCCCTATTCTCTTTGCTTAAAATATTTTCATCTCTAGCTTACCACTGCTATTACCTTCACGCTATTTGCTTCCTGTTTGCAGACACCAGCTACCCCTAACGCCACTTCATGACATGTTCCCACTAGAGTCTGGAGATTTACATTAGGAAAGTTGTAATTTCATTTGTAATTCTTCCCCCAGGTTGTCTTTGGCAAAATGAAAGTTGCCTTGACAAAACAAACATGGTAGCCATGTTTGTTTTGTTCACTGTTCTGCCTGGAATAATGCCGCTAAATGAAGCAAGGACTAAATTAAATTTGTTAGATATTTATTAAACATTGATGTTTATATGGCAAAAACTGTTCTTAAGACTGGGGAAATAACAAAACCAAAAACCATGCGTGCCCCAGGATGTAAAACCTTGACTCTTCTCTGCTTCCAAGAAGAGGAAGTGAATGCCAGTGGTCAAAGGTGAGCTGAGTGGAGTCACAGGGAGAATGTGAGCCGTAGAGTTTTTGTTTGTTCCCTCATTTTCAGACTAAGGAACTTATGTGCTTGCCTGATGCACTAAGAGGGCAACTGTTCGGTGGTTTTCACACTTTCGAATTTGAAGTTCGAACACGAGTGAGCATTCCTCCCGTACTATTACTCAATAAACATCTCACAAACCAGAAGCGGATGTGTGCTCTCTAGCTTACGCTGCTCATAAACACTAGTGGGCATAGATGGCATCACAAGATGGCCCAGTAGAGACAAACATGGAGAGCACATGATTTTAAGTGTATAGGTAAAGGTCACCTTCAGTGATTGACTTCTTACCTACTCCTGTCATAGCCCAGGCAAGAGCATCATGGCCTTTGTTGCTGCTGTGAAACCTTGGCATCAGAGTCCTCGTTATGTGAAGGCCTTAGCATCCATGACAACCATGCTGCAAGAATTTAGTCAGGAACTGTTCCTGAGAGTGGCAAAAGGGACCAAGATGGATCAGTTTTGAGAACAGTGAAGGGCTTCTCTGGGGGAAAAAAGTTCTCAGACAGCAAGAGAGATATCTTACCAGAGTAGGGGGCATGCTTTGAATAATGAAAAACAGTATCAGACAGATGAAGGCCTGGGGTAGAGAGAACAGTTGGCAATAGGGGAAGTTGCTGTGAGCAAGAATGGAAACACTGAATGTGAATCCCAGCGAGGACTTGATGGAGCTGCTGGACAAGCCCATGGAAACTCTTCTGGGGTTCTCCTGTTTGGAGTTGCATAGGAGGGTGTGGAAACAGTTTCACACACTTACATAGCACAAGCCAGTCTTTGAACAGATTGTTAAGTCAAGCTCCCACATGTGTCTCCCCAATTGGGAATAGCCCCTAGCCCCTCACAAAGCTGAATGGATTCTGCAATAGAAACACATCAGTACAATGATAACTTGACCCAGGGACCAGCGTACCCAGAGTGGTGGCTTGAAAGGCAATGGCCTCAAAGGCTCCTATGTTTGAATGCTTGGTCCCCAGTTAGTGGAACTGTTTGGGAAGAACTAAGAGGCGTGGCCTTGTTCAAGGAGATGTGTCACTGGGAATAGGCTTTGAGGTTTCAAAAGTCCACACTAGGCCAAAAATGTTTTGTTCTCCCCGTCTGTCTACAGATCATAATCTCGCTCTCAGCTATCCAGCACCAAGTGGGCCCACATTCGACTATGGTCTCCACCATGGTGTTACTGAAATAAACCTCTGAAACTGTAAGTCAGCTTCAATGAAATGCTTGCTTCTATAGTTCTCTTGGTCATGATGTCTCTTCACAACAACAGAACAGTAACTACACAGTAACTCTGCTCTCTGTAACCCTCAGGGCAAACTGAGATGTCATTCATTCTATTCATAAAACCTAGAGGCTGCTGAGTCCTTAAACTGCAACTGTTAATGATAAAAGCAGAAATCTTTCTAGACTTTAGATATACATTCTACTAACAGCAATGTGGTAAAACTAGAAACTCATTCCTGTCATAAGGAAGGAAGGGAAGAGGAGCTATTGTCTGGAAATGATAAATAAGCCAATTTATAGGATGAATGGAGGTAGGCTTGGGAATGCAAAGGGAGACATCTCTCAGACAGCACCCTCAACAACATATGTAAAGAAAATGTTTTATTTAAAGTGTTAAATACCATCACCAGAATGAATTTGATTTACATCAGTTGGTGTTTGTTACAGGACTAATCTGCCCTCCCCCCACTCTTCCCCAACTGGAATTCCCTTTACTTGAAAACATTCTATGTACAGGGCAGCAGTGGTCACTGGAGTGCTATTTACATGACTTAACCACAAGTTAAGGTGCAGACATGTGAAAATTAAAAAAAAGTACACCAACTTTTAAATAAATACTGAGTAATGACAAGTATGTACAAATATTCCACAGTCATGTCCTTCTTATTAAAATGAGGAATAATGTGTACAGGAATATGCAGAAAGTCTTATGTGACTGCATCTTAGTGTCAGGAAAATGGTCTACTCTAAGGGCGAGCATAGACACTACAGGTCTATTAAACCAAATTGTTGCTGGTACACAGGTATCTAAATTATTTCAATTAAATTGTGTTCCTTCTTTTCACTCCCTCACTAGATCCATCTTAGGTCTCAGAAAATCAAGACACGGTCTTGGTGTAGTTCATGTTGCACCACGTTAGGAGAAGGCATTTTGAGTGATAGCTCATTTTAACTTTTGCACCATATCAAGCATGACAGTTTTCAATGGTCAGCATTGAATAAAAAGAGAAACAAAGAACATGTGTGTGGTGTGTGTGTGTGTGTGGCCTCCATTTAAACAAATGGAATGTAGATGGATTTCAAAAATTATTGCAAGACGTTAAAATCAATCTCCAAGGATGTGTAATTGAAGCGTGTGTAAGAAACAGAAGGGATGGGTGGCTTATTACATTGACCAGTGACATTTCCTGTTGATTGGGGACCTTGACAGAAATTGGACCTTGCAGTGCTACCCAGTGGTAAGAACTGCCTGTAAACCAAAGGTGGGTTTGACTAAGGGATGTAGATTTTTGGTGATGGCATCAAATAACTATTGACTTTTCCTCGAGTCACCTAAAAATTGGAGCTTTAAAATTGTTGCAAATTTATGTTTACTATATTTCTTTAGAAATATAATTTGTGAAAAATTGAATTTTCCTACAGAAAAATGAATTAATAAACAGCCCCGTGTTTCAGGGCTCCACGTGGTGAGCAGTGTTTCTATTCACATAGTAAATGGAAATCAGCTGAAGAAACCGCTTTACCAAATTAACAAACAAACAAAACCTAAGACCTACAAATAATACTTAACCCCTGTATGACTAATGCTGGTGCTAAAAACAAATTTGTTAGACATTACAATGCCATGTGGTTTGAAATTTTTCTTGTAAACTGAATCTTTAAGGTGAAAAAAATTACCATGCACTGTACAATAAACCGCAAATGTTCAGATATCTTCTTTGTCAAATGCGTGCTGGCTTGCTTTCTGTCCCAAGTCATGTTGCAAAATCCTTCAACATGCTTGAAATAAAGAAAGCTCTCGAGCAGATTGGAGAAATCCATGAATTCAGATGCATCTATGGCTCTGAATCAAATCTGGGATATAAGAGGGTCGGGTCAAAGACTTGTGGTGTTTAGTAAGACTCACTGAGGAGGGGAGAAAGGAAAGAAGAGGTTAAAAGTGGGAGAAGAAAAGTGAGACAGACAAGAGGAAGAAAGATGTGAAAAATTTGCACATATTGAACATCATAAGATCTGTATATTTAACATGGAAATAAATTGAATATATTATACTTATTGTCACATAAAGAGAATTTTAAGTATCTGCTAGAAAGTATTTTCATTTGTACTGTCTGCCAAAACACAGACTCTGATTAAAGAATAAGCACGGTGTGTCTTTGTATCACCCTGTTGCATTCTCTCCCATTGTAAAACCATGCACTAGTGAAATTTATTTTTAAAAATAATATAAATTGTTGAAAATGGCTGATTTTTATTCTTTTTTTTTTTTTGCAAGTTGCAGCCCCGAGAAAATAATTTAAATATTCAGCTAATCTGTGTCCATGCAAAAAAAGTTTCTTTAATTTCATTCAGTACAGTGCAGTCACAGAATTTGGATTTTCAGAGTCCAGTACATCTCGGCATTAGTGAATGACATGCCTGCCTCCCTCCCGGAGCAGCCCCGGCGGCTGCTCTCCCTGTTGGAGCCCCTCCAGGAATGGTGGCTGACTCTGCTCCTGACCACTTCTTTGGTCTCTTGCTTTTCACCTGATGCTTGCTTCCTAGGTCTTTGCTCCTTGGCCTGTAATGTGGCTTAATGGCTGTAGAGCTCCATTTCTGTGGCATAACAGGGCTTTGGGGTCAGATAAATGAAGAAAATTGATAAAAATATAAAGGAGCCATTGAAAAGGGCTGACTGATTCTTTAAGATTAATCCATGGCTTCAGATTGGACCAAAACTCGAGTGTCATTGAACTCCAAACCTGATAGATAGTTCTTCACAGCTCTGCTCTTTCACCTGAGGGCCTTTGCTAGGGCACAATGTGTACGACTTCCTCTGAGAACACAGGACTGCTTTGTATCCCTAGACGTGGGCTCTGTAGACACAACATCAAGCATGCAGTGTTACCAGGGGCTTCCACCTGTGCGTTTTCTTCTGGTTTTTGTATCGCTGGTTGTTGTGACAACAGTTTTATAGTTGCTATGAACGAGAGTAAGAAGGTCCTGTAGAACTTTCCAGAGACGACTGGGAAGCTCTTCTTGTCAGAGGTGCCAAGGTTGGATCTACTAGGGAGGAAGGAGGGAAGAGTTTGAACCATCCAATCACCATGTTGGATAGTTCCAGTTCATCTAAGAGTATCTGGGCCACTCCCATAAAGGATTTATGATCCATACGACCATAATCTCCCCAGACAATGATCTGTTGGCAGAAAATAAAAAAGCAATGTTAATATAGACATGCACATCACAGCAGAGAAGCCAATCATAACTAAGACAGTAAAATGTGCTTAGTTAATAAGCTGCCGTCAAGGGTCAATGTAAGAAGTGGTGTCTGATTAATGGCAGTGCTGCCTTTAATTCCCAGAAGCCAGAGTGACATTAGAAAAACCGCATAATAGTGTAGGGGCAAACTGAACTGGAGTGTAATTCAGGGTCACGTGTCTGTGACCTTGGACTTTCCCTTTAAGGGGAACAGTAACAAGCACAGCTATACAGCACTGGCCACTGCCTTGCAGCTGACAGAGAATTTCAGCCATGACGAAAGGGGAAGAAATTCACAGAAGAGATGCTAGACCTACAGTCTGGCTTCATGGCCATCCCTTTCTGTGTCAGAGGTCAGCTGTGAGCACATACCTGTAACACCTTTCCCTGGGGGCTCTCCTCGAAGGACAAGAGCTGCTGATACAGGGGCTCCAGGGTCTTTCTCGCCACCTTGGTTTTCTTTTTGGCTATGCAGACTCCGTTGTCTAACAGATACACCTTGACATACGGTGCTTGGGAGAAAAGAACAGAGTGAGTGATGAGCATGACTGTGAAGTGCCCAGCGCATAGAGGGCAAGCACAATGGTTTCATCTTCCCTGAAGAGCTTGCAGCACTCAAGCCACTGGCATGCCTTCTACGTCAGAGCCACACTGGACAGTTGTCAGCCATTCAGTATTAAGTATATTGACATAGCCTTTGAGGGTCTTTTTTCTCTCCACAACTCCTTCTTGTATAGATTTAAATGTGAATTAAATAAGGCAAAATGCATCCACTTACAAACAAGACTCAAGAGCAATGTCTTAGTCTTTAAATTACCAATATTTGGATCTCATTAGACATGGTTGAAATCAGGAGGGTTTTTTTTTTTCACTACCCCATAGAGCTCACTTACTATTCAAAGCATTTACTAACTAGTAATGGTGTGAGTCCAAGCAGGGACGGGCTCTGAGGTGATACATTCAGAAGGAGCTTGGAAAGGCAGCTCACTCTAGGAATTCTATGGCTACAACCTTCTATGACAGACGCTGAGACATGACATGAGACATTCTCATGTCTCATGCTGTTCATTATGGTGATGATGCCAACTACTCTCAGAATCTTTACAACGTAATTCTAAAGTGGTACAGTCAGAAGCATAACTTTACTTCAAAATTCCTTTAAGGATTGAGGAGTTGAGAGAGATATGCATAATTATGTCAGTGTGGGCTTTGGGAATAGGGACACTTTCAGAATCCACATCTTTATGTGCTGGATCTCTCATCTCTGCACCAAGCTATGGCTCTGAGCACCTTGAATTATAATGATGCTTGAAACGTGTGGCATCAAGTTATGCCAGAGCCCCTTACATACTGCAGGCCTGAACATTTGTCTTAGAGCAGCCAGCATTCATAGTCTATGGGCCTGTGTAGATCTAGTCTATTTTTATTTTGATTCCAGAACTTGAAGGATGCCTAAGGAAAAAAAATTGAAGCTCTAAGTAAACCAAAGAATAACACAAAACAGCAGCTAACTGAAAACTACACTTGCAGCACACACTGTGACAATGTGACTGACCAAAGGTGGAGGCCTCAGCTGTGCATGTACTTATGCGTTCCCTTCCCAGTCACTCACTTACAGCTCCCTCAGAATGCTGGCAGACAGCTCCACCCCCAAGCACTGCCATAGCAGAGTTCTCTACTCACTGCTTGATTAAGAAGATCTCGGCAAGAAAGGGATCATTTACACCAAACAACACAGACTATGAGAAATAACAGAGACTCTTCTGTTTTACCTGGCAGTGTCTTGGAACCTGGTTTTACCACAAGGCCACGCGCCCGGATGATTTCTACCTCCAGCTGTCCCTTTTTATCCATCATTCCCACCTGAATGTCACCTGGTGGGCACATGGGAAAGAAAAACAGGATGGAGGAAGAATGCTTGTGCCAAAGAACTCTGGGTCAGGCATTCTCCAGATATATTCTTAAGTCTGAAGATGATCAGAAATCATTTCATTTTTACAAATGAAGAAACTGAGAACATTTACTGTTAAAACCTAGGACTCTTTATTCTTGCTGGTAATCTTGTTAAAAGTAGCATGAAATTGAGGGAATATGACTTTCAGTAATCTAAAGGACAGTAAAGTCATGTGACGGAAAGTCTTACCCATTGCAGGAGTAGCCAGGGTCTGGCGTCCCACTAGCTGAGCAGGGCCCAGGCCATCCAGGAAATCACTGAACTGGCTGTCGGAGGCCAGGCGGACCCCAGGGAAGATCAGACTGAAAGCAGAATGACACGTGGGGTTAAATCCTCAGCCTTCCTTGAGTTTTCTGCTGGCCTTGCTGAAGTGGCAAGGCTAAGATGCCACTAATATTCACTGGACCCCAACATCCCACAGCACCTCCCACAGATCTCAGTCCATCTTACACTCTCTAGCCTTCCACGCCTGTCAGCAGAAGCACCCGCTACACCATGAGGGCTTCCGGTTATGTGCCTTCTCTTGCTTCATCTTGGGGGGAGGGGAGATGCTTTCTGTCATGCACGCTTAGTCTACACTGAGCACTTATGTCATGGCATGCTTTGCCATGTTTAATCCTCTTAGCTACACTAAGAGAGTCTACTACTTATCTTTTTATGGCTGAAAAAATCTGTATCATTCTCATCAGCATATAAACAGGCCACCATGCCATCTTACAAAAAAACAAAAAAAACCCCAACCCCTTCATGGATTGCACTCTCCTTCCCAGCCCAAACCCCTTTCATTCCCTGAATCCTTGGAAAAGCCCTCACTTTCTCTCTTCCACAGTGCCTCTATGCTTTAATCTCTGCCAGTTCTGCATTAAACACCACAGTTGCATCTTTTTACCTCATGTCTTTTGGATGTGTCTGAGTTCCCTTGGATGTTTCACCCAACTGAGTGGTGGTGTCTGTGTTGGTGCTGGCCAGCCTAGAGCATCTCTGGCTTAGCCCTCCTCTCTGGACCACACCCTTTCATTCCAACAGTTTAGCTGGCTAACAGGATATCTACTGAGCATAAGGTAACACCACCTTCCAATTGCTCAGCAGTAGGCTCATCTTTATCTATTATGTCTTCTTCAAAGTTTAAATGTTGAAGCCCTAATCCATAGTGTGCCTAGGTTCTAAAAAGGGGCCACAGCATTGATAAACATAAATGAAGGTTAAATGAAGTCACAAGGGGAGGGGGTTGGGAAATAATGAAAGAGGAAGGGACACTGAGAACATGGGGTAAGAAGGTGGCCATGTGTAAAAGAGAACTTCTTGGAATCCAAATCTATTAATTTCTTGATCTTGAACTTTCAGCCTCTAAATTTTGGAAAAACAATATTTTTTAATGTTTAAGCCTATCGTAGTTTATTATGGTTGACCTAACAAATCAATGTTATTTTACTACACACATCCAATGTATCAACAAATCATACTTAGTCTACTGTCAAAAGAGATGCAGAATCTGATCTCACTAATGCTACATTCTGGTCCCTGTCACCATTATGTTTGTGGTACATTACTGTAACACCTACTGAATGGCCCACTCTTGTGCCTCTCAGCAGTAGTGAGTTGATGATATTAAAGGTATGTCATTCCACTCACGGTAAAGTGAAGTTTTCTATGTTATAAAACACAAAAGCATTCAACCTCACCCCACACTGGTTTTCCTCATCTGTCTCACTCCCTCTCCCTTCCATGGGGCCACAAGTTCCTGGTATGGGCAAACTCTTGCTCAGTGCTTGGCTTTGCTTCAGCTTGGAATGTTCTTCTCCAAACATAGCTGCCTTCCGATCATTCTTACATTCCCTCTGTTCCCTTATGGGAAATCCTACCTTCATCCTCTCACTCGTTTGTTTAAAAATGTCATTCTTAGTAAGTCCTGTTATAGTAGTTTAAATACTGTGGCTCAGACTCAGATGAAATGCATGCATTGATCACATAAGTTCTTTATAAAGGTCAACAGGATGGCTTGGTGGGTAAAGGCTCTTGCCACCAAACCTGAAGGTTCAAGATTGATCTCCAAAGGTTCCACGGCCCAAGGTGAGAATGGATCCCAGCAACTTGTTCTCTGATCTGCACATGCACACCACAGCATGAAGGTACTCATTCCTCTTTCTGTCTCTCTCTGTCTCTGTCTCTCTCAGTAAATGTAATAAAAATTAAAAAGAAAGAAAGAAAAGCTAAGGAAGTAAGTGGGTTCATTTGTCCAGGGATGAAGGGACCTGAAGTCAGGTCTTGGGAGGTACTTAGCAGGACCTCCCTCATTTATTTTCCTTGCCTTATTTTATCATCAACATTTATGTTATCTAATTTATTCTATTTTCTTAAAAATTATTTTCCTTATAATTTAATTTCTTGATGAGGTCTCCCTGGTCTCTTGGACTGCATGGAGGTAGGGTTTGCCTGTTTTGTTTGGTGCCAGAGCCCCAGCTCTTCAGCAGAGCCTAGAGTACTGAAAACAACAGACACCTGCCAGCCTTAGTGAGTCACCTTCACATTAGGAGCATTATGTCATCTGCCCAAAAGTATACGTGCCAGAAGCCAAGAAGAGAACTCAGTCTGCTTGTGCTGACTTGGCTCCTGACTCTGAAGCCCACTGTCTTACATTCTGATCTGATTTGCTTGTGTGACTCACACCCCCAACTCCCAGCACACCGTCTGGAAGGCTAAAAGGTAATATTTACTGTATGAGTTTATGAGGATGCATATCATTTCTTCAATATGATGGTAAACATCTGAGATGGAAGTCATGCTTGAATATAAGCCTGCATGTGGATACCATGAAATAGACATTTTTATAGCCCAGGCAATGGCTCATAAAGATCAGAGCTCAGAGCATGTTTATCTTTAATTTTCTTCCAGAAAGACCAAATTTCTTTAGTGCATTGCACAAGTGTGTCTCATGCGGGTGACTGAGCCACTGCCCTGCTAGCCTTTCACTCTTCTGGACTTCCTTGGGGGTTAGCAAATCTATTTCTTTCCCTTCTCCTCAAGTCTCAAAGATTCAGCCTGTTTATATGGCCCTATTTAACTGCAGAAAAACTATTCCTTTCCTTATATAATCATGTTGGAGAAGATATCATTGGGTTATGCAATTAATGGTAAGCCAATATTTCCTATGGTTTGCATCCTTAAGTTGGCTACACGTGTCTGGATGTTGAGCACTCCCATAGAGATGGCAGAGTGGGCCCCAACCTCACCTCATGGTCCTCTCCCTATGGGTGCCCTTTGCACCTCACCTATAGATCACATGCTGTTTGTTAGAGGCAGGACTACCTCGTGCTTGTGAGCCTTTTCAAGTGTCCTACAGCAGTGGATTCAAAGCAACGCTACATAGAAAACGGCTTACCAACTTTTTGTTCCCATTGCCCTTTGAGTGTTGGTTTCACATAAAGATAAACTATATAACTTTCAGTACATAAACTAAATATGAACTAAGAATTCTAGGTTTTTCAATAGCATCTCTTCAACGGATCAAAGATTTTTTTTACGTTAAGAATTGTTTTTATATTACTTTGTGTTTGGGTGTTTTGCCTGCATGTGTGTCTGTGCAGCACGTGCATGCAGTGCCTGAGGAGACCAGAAGATGGCATCTAATCTAGAACTGTAGTTATGACTGGGAGCCCTAATATGGGTAATAAGAATGAAACCCACACTTTGGAAGAGCCTCAGTCAGTGCTGTTAATCTCTAAGCCATGTCTCCAAGCTCCAGACCAAAGATTTAATAAAACTAATCCTGGGGCTGGAGAGATGGCTCAGCAGTTAAGAGCACTGTTTGCTCTTCCAGAGATCCTGAGTTCAATTCCTATAACCACATGTTGGCTCACAACCATCTGTAATGGGATCAATGCCCACTTCTAGTGTCTCTGAAGAGAGGTGACAGTGTACTCAGATACATAAATAAATGAATAAATCTAAAGAAAAAAAAATTTAAACTAATACTGCCCACACGGTGTGGCATGTATGCTCATTGTTTCCGTGGCTTTATTTATTATTTTAAGCTAGGACAAACTATTTTATTTGTAGATAATGTTGAGAGCCTTATCTTAGCATCTTGTCATGGAATAAAGCACTTTATCTCCCCCAAGGTATTTCATTCAGAATAAAAGGCTAGATATGTCAACTGCTCAGTGGAGGGTGGAACAGGTTCACGGAAACAGCTGGGAGGATGGAAATGGGATGTGAGCAGTGTGAGTTAGCACTGTGCGAGCAGACCAAGGGGTGAGAGGCTGGAAATGGGCCGTGAGTGCTGTGAGTTAGCTCTTGTGTGAGCAGACGAGGCCCGGAGGATATGCCAGCAGGGCATGGGTGCAGCCATACTCACTTTCCTTCCGAGCTGTAGCTGTTCATGCTGCCATCCGTGGATTCCCGGCTGGCCTGGCGGGTCATCCAGTTCCGCATCTCCACGGCTAGCCCGGTCTCCGTGCTTCTCTGGACAGTGCTCCGTAGCTTTTTACCTCCTCCTTCTGCCAAGACAGAGATCCAAAGGCATCACAGTTTTGTCACTGCTGGTTACAGAACAGGCCGGGCCTTAAGCACCTGGAGGCTGCAAGTGAGGAGGGCTGCAGACCCACTGTGTTCTTAAGGAGACAGAGGACCGCTATTTAAAACACTCTAAACATCTCGAGAGTAAGCAGCACAAGGTAGCACTGTTTATTTCCTCTTGAAACAGTGTTCAACCCATTAGCATAGGAAACAAAAGGTTCAACCTAAGAATAGTAAAATAAAATTTGTTTTCATTGTAATATTTTAATTATCAGATTAATTTATGCTTCTTCATTTCGTTGTTCATTGTAACATTCAAATGCAAAATTAACTTATGCTTACCTTTCTCCCCAATCCTTTTGTCTTAGTGAAAGAAATAGGTCTTCATAAACTTACAAAGAACCAGATGGTGAGAGATACTCAAGTTTTAGCTTTACCTTTTATAAAAAGTTTTTTAGGGTAGTGGATATGAAAAGGCAAAGAAAGCTATACAAAAGGGATAGCCTTACTTGATGCACTTTTGCATCTGTTAATAACATCCAGAATGAGTAATATAAAATTCCTGAAGTGTCATGTGAAGGACTATTTAAATTCTTCGCCTTGGATGGTGAGTGTTAAGGTGTCTGCATCTAGTGGAGCCCCCAGAGGACCAGAGCTGAGGAGGGGAGACTGCACACATGGCAGAGTCGAGACAGGCTGCTTAGAGAGATCTGAACTTCTGGGAGGGAGTGGGGTTTGAGCTGAGCTTGAAGAATGCAACAGCAGTGTGTCTTAGGCAAGAGGAACTGTGAAGACAAAAGAACAAAACCAGGAGGCCGCAACGAGAGCAAGGGCCATTGACTGAGGTGCGTGGAGTGGTGGGAAGTGGGGTGTGTGTAAGAGCCCAGACTCTGAAGAGCTGGGAGACCACCAACACTCTACTCTTTGGCCTCACACAGACTGCACAAAGGCATTAGCATCTGGAAATAAACAGCCATGGGATCGGATCGGAGCTTCCAGCAGCTGGTTTTAGTAAGTTCTCTTAAATGCTGCTGCAGACGTGATGAGACTCTAAGCTTCTTAGATTTACTCTGCTTTAGGTTTCACCCATTTCTCATTTCCAGCTCTTATACACAGTAAGATGCTTTAGAGTAAACACAAAGTACACATGATGACTGGTCCGTAGCCAATCAAATGATGCTTTTTAGATGAATAGCAAGTACTGATCAATGAGAGATGTTGGTGCTACTGTTGTGATGAGATTCTTTTAACCAACCTGCTTATCTTGCTCCACTCTGAAACACTTCAATAGACACAGACTTAAAAATACTAATTTGTAGCCTCCAGTGGAATAAATGATTTTAGCATGGTTCACCATGGAGGCTACCATTAAAAGTTAAACCACGAAAAAGATGCATTAATTAAGTAATCAGTTCACAGATTAGATCTAATTATTAAGGGAGAAAAAGATACTTCAACATGGGAGATAGAGCCACCACCATCTTAACCAAATCATGGATAACTGAGAACAGGAATAGTCATACGCAATCTTCCTGATATAAAGCATATGGAATTACCTACCAAGCTGTTCTGGACAAAAATATACAATGTGTTTCTAATCAAGTCTTTCAGTTAAAACAAACAAACAAACAAACAAACAAACAAACAAACCCAACAGACAGTAAAGTCACAAGACAAGTAGCATGCACACACGAAGCAGCCAGACAAAGCCAGATATGGGATATTGTTCTTGACAATTGGCAGAGTCTCCGAACAAGTTAACACCATGAAAACAAGCAAACCAGGTAAGGTAACCCTCTAGATTAAAAGACAGCAGTGACCTTGGGTATATGGATTTTGCCGTGTTTTAAAAACCATAGTGAAATAACTCATTTTTAACAAAATCACATTAAGCAACTTGAAGAAAGATAGGGAAAATTTGAATGCAGACAGGATATTAGATTAGCTGAGAAAGCTGCTGAACTTTCAGGTATTGTATAATTTCTTTACTACTAGGAGGCATATGTTAAATATTTGAATGCAACATCTTCTATTACCAGCAATTTACTTTCAAATGGTATAGAAAAACAAAACAAATATACACATGTATAAGAGAAGGATTTTAAAAGAGACACATTAGCAGAGTCGAGTGTAGTATCCATCCATCTAATACAATGACTTCTTTGCTTATGTCTTTGTGTGTGGTACATGCACATACGTGCATATTTGCATATCCATGGGCACATGAGTAGGTATGCATATACACTCGTGGAGGCCTGAGGCTGGTCTCCGCAGTCTTCCTTTGATGCATTCCATCTTGTCAACGAGGCAGGGTCTCTCAGTTGAACTCAGAGCTTGGTGATGGGCTAATCATCCTGCTCTAATGATGTGTCATTACAAGCAGCCTCCATGGCTGCCTGGCATCTATAACATTCACTCCGGCACTTAGGATTCAAATTCTGGTCTTCACACTTATGCACCAAGCCCTTTACCTCGAGACCCATCTCCTTGGTCCCTAATAGTTATGATTTTATTTCAGAGTGATCCTCACATAGCCATATCCCAAAGTGACATGTTCTTTCCCCTCAGAGATCGTAAGAACACTAGGCTGATATGAGGAAGCCTGTGTGAGATGAGTCGTGCTTCAGTGTTCATTTCCTTTCATCACTGCCCCAAGAGAACAGTCGCCATCACCTGTGACATACTTCAGTGGCATCTGAGGTGTGCGATGGGCTCTAGAGACAGACAAGGAAATAACAAGTGACCTGCAAAGGAACCAAAGCTTCTAAAGGTCTCAGGACCAAGACTCAGCAATTCCAAAGTCTATTGTTTTCTATTTAATCTGACACTACCAAATGAGGGTGACTGAAAATATGCTGTTAATGGATGATGAGAGCCAGACAGCACTTGGTTAAGAATAACAACATTAAAAAACAAAATATGGATCCTCTGTCACAATTGCTTCATTTACATAGCTTCTTCATAACTCTGAAAAGTCCCACTTCTACAGAGGAGGCATCTGAGGGCCCAGCACATCACAAGGTTCCCTGAAGCCACACTGCAATTGACAGGACCAGAATGTGTCCCCAGGTGCCAGACTCCAAGTTCTCTGCTACTCATTCATTTATTGTTAGAATATAACTAGCTGCCTGGGTAGCTGTGCAGCAGACTGTGGGATGGTGCAAAGAAGGCCCTTGGGAAGTAGCCTGGTAGTGTGGGAAGAATCATCGCCTCAAACCAGTTAGCACCACATCAAATTGTTTTTCTACTCTTAACATACTGTAGGGCGCCGAGCAGGACCCCTCTGTGCCTATGTTCTCAAACTGTGAGAATATAACACATAACTGGCATGGCAGTGGTAAGAGCTAAGGAAGATACATATCTAAAGAGCTTGGAAGAACAGCTGATCTACTGTTATGATTCCAGACAGGGAGCAGGCAACACATTCTGGCTAGTCATGACCACTAGCCAGCTGGTTGTATGACTTTCTCTACTACACAGGCTCTCCTGAGTCTGGGGCTAGATGTCTAAGAAAAGGGCAATGAGAGGAGGGCAGATGACCCCTGGTGTCTTCTCTCTGAAGTCTCAGGTTGTCTCATTAGTGTACAAAAGTACATGATTAACAGCCCACGTTGAGGAGGTATGCTATTCACTGTCAAAGACAAAAGTTCCTTGCTAAATAACTATTTATAGTAGTCCTTAAATCCTTGTCATTTTATATACTCTATTACCTGAAACATTTTTAGACTCATTTATAAATTTTTAGCACGTAAAAATCTTTATGTCAAATTCACAATAAGCCCAATTTAACTTAAATATAATGTATTATGGTGATTCATGTGTAATGTTCTAAATGATATGCCATGTTGCTATGCAACCTATAAAATGAATCCAGTGAGGGTCTGTGAGAGTGAGTGCAAGTGAGTTAGGCAGAGTTCTGTACAAGTCCTGATGATTATGTTACTTTACACGGCAAAAGGGGTTTTGCTAATTAACTACGGTAATTAATTAGTTGTTTACAGGTAGGGAGATGATAATGACCATGTTAATGGTTAGGAATGGGCAAGCATAACCATCCCAGGCCTTTAAAAGCATACTGTTTCTCTGGCTGCTCCTCAGAGAGAGCAGAATCACAGGAGAGATTCTCTTTACCTTTATTCACTTGAAGATGGAAAGGGACATGCGTAAAGGACAGCAGCCACCAGCACCTGCTGAATGAGTCCTGGCTGACAACAAGCAGCAAGACTGGAGACTAATACCTGCAAGGAACTGACTCTGCCTCTAGCCTCAGGGCACCTGGAAGCAGAGGCTCCAAGCAAGAGTTCAGCCAGTGTTTTGACCTCTGTGGTATTACACAAAATCATCCTGTGCTAGGTTTAAAACCTAATAAGTATGTGTTGGTTTTGCATGCTGACTATTACGGCAGCAGAAGACCGGCACAGCAGATTTTGATTCCTTTCTCAGATTATTTCTCAGATATAAAACATATATAAATGTGGGGTAGACCAACCAAAATTGTTACAGAATTGCTAAGTGTGCTCTTAAAAAGTGAATACCTATACACATGGAGATATATATATATATATATATATATATATATGAATTGTAATATTAAGCAATACACCAATAAATCCTTAAACTAAAGCCCAGGTAGGGTTGTGGTTGAGCCCTTAAGCCTTACACGTTGGTGTAAGTTATTTTAAGCGTTTGGGGACAATGCATACAGGTCAGAATCAAGTTCTTCAATTGCCAAACACCCCAGGCAGAAGGCAAACACACAGGAGGCGTCCTCCTCATTCTGCTCTGCTTAATCTCATGACTCATTTCCTTGGCACTCCCTTTTTCAAAGAAAGCCACTTGATTAAGAGTCCCAAGTGTCAGTTTCCCCTGAGATCAGGAAACTCAAGTGGTTGAACAACAAAACTCAAAAGCTCCTTGTTGCTACTGACTTGGAGCCCATCTTTTGCCCTGCTTTTGACATGTGACAACCAAGCTAAATTTCATGATGATATCTTTTAAATCCTGGATGCACGGACGCTACCTTGCTGACTTACACCTAGAACATCTCATCAATGTCGTCAGAACTGGTCTGGCTTCATGGTTTTCTTGCCATTAGTAGGAAGAAGTTTTGGGAACAAGCTGAAAGACTGGAACAGTCTTTAATTTTTAGTGTAGACCACAACTCATGTGCTTTAAGTAAGTGAGACAGCATTTTATCTGGAATTACTATTTTTCAAAGGGGGAATAATTTAGAGAGGTCATCCATCTGTATTACACAATAAAATAATTTTAAATGCAAGGCTAGAGAGATGGTTAAGAACACTGGCTGCTCTTCCAAAGGACCTGGGTTCAATTTCCAGCAACCACATGGCAGCTCACAAGTCAAGTTCAAGGAGATCTGATGCCTTCATACAGATATACATGCAGGGAAAACACCAATGTTTGTAAAATGAAAACCAAGAAATCAATAAAAATTTTAAAGCAATAAACAAGAAGTTCGAAACTGATTAACATGTTCTGGAGGCAGTTTGGGGGTCTGTGTAGCTGTGCATGGGTGCTTGTCCTTATTGTGAAAATGAGAACGCTGAGGCCCTCAGTAGCTACTTCCTCTTTAGTAGCTGATCTTTTTATTAGACTGGCTTGTATGGTACTCTGCTAATTTATAGAATCACCTTCAGCATGTTCACCAATGACCATGGTAGCCACTGTAGTATATTGCTCCATCAACAGAGTTCATATCTCGGTATAGCCATATCTAATGAGAACAGTCATAAAGTCAGCACAGTTATGACAAAGATCCAGCAAAGCTGAGCTGCGTGATAGAATCGCTGTTATGCCATCGTTCACTTTTGGTCTTGATCTCCACGTGCTGTGCTGCTGCTGCTGCTGGTGGTGCTGGTGCTTTTAATATTTGTACAGCTTGGGGATACTGGGATGATGGGAAACTTCTACTGAACCATTTATGCCTTCTCCCAGGAGTACTGCTTGTAAGCATCCCCAACAAAATCCTAAGCATACCCCTCCTGCTTTTAGGGAAATTATGCTTATCCAGCCATACTTGAAGGCCTTTCTTGTGCCCCGGAGGTTGAGAGTCAAATAAAGATGCCAGAGATCTCCTTATGAGGCTCCAGCTCCAAGATACTCTTGGAACATCTGCCCATGTACTTACTCAATAGCAGGATAATCAGAACACAGTAAACATCGTAAGGTAAACATGATTCAGTGTGCTGGAGGAGTTGGCAGCAGATCCCTGCACCAATACATGTATCCCACTGGACACGTGACAAGAGTGAGACTTGGTTTACTTTGTGTAAAGGCATTTATGTATTTTTGGTTGTCATTAGAATCTAACTAAACTTATTCTGACAGATGCAGACACCACCACCACCATCACCACCACCACCACCACCAGTATGAAAAAGGTTTAAAATTGGGACAAAACTCAATTGCTGAACTCAAAATGAAGAAAGTAAAGACAGAACTAGTGCATCTTGACTTGGAGCCATTCTAGACACGAAACCTTTGAAGTGTCTATAAATTAACAGCATGGTATGTTGCATTAGCAAGAAGCAAGCTGAGAACCACAGAGCTTCCTCTTCACTGTAAACTTCTGCAGCCATGGAGAATGAAGTATAAGAGCAAGGATGTTAGGGGACAAAGGGGCACTCCATTGTCAGCTTCCCTGCCTGCACCAGGAGGGACCTGATAGTTCCCAGGGGGACTGCTTTTGTTGCCCCTGTTTTGTTTCTATTCTAAGTGGGGATTTTTATTCTATTGGAGTTGTTGCTGCCTTACTGATCTTTTGGATAAAACCAATTTTTTGATTCTCATTCTTTTTTTTTTTTTTTTTTGAGTTTTTTTTTTTATTTTTATTACATATTTTCCTCAATTACATTTCCAATACTATCCCAAAAGTCCCCCATAGCGCCCCCCACTTCCCTACCCACCCATTCCCATTCTTTTGGCCCTGGCATTCCCCTATATTGGGGCATATAAAGTTTGCAAGTCCAATGGGCCTCTCTTTCCATTGATGGCCGACTAGGCCATCTTTCGATACATATGCAGCTAGAGACAAGAGCTCCAGGGTTCTGGTTAGTACATCATGTTGTTCCAACAATAGGGTTGCAGATCCCTTTAGCTCCTTGGGTACTTTCTCTAGCTTCTCCATTGGGAGCCCTGTGATACATCCAATAGCTGACTGTGAACATCCACTCCTGTGTTTGCTAGGCCCCGGCATCGTCTCACAAGAGACAGCTATATTTGGGTTGATTCTCATTCTTATACATCATCATAAATTGAAGAGCCCCATGATACTATGAGAGAAAGGCCTGCATGTCACACAAAAGTTCTAGAATGCAATGGTAAATGGATGAGAGCTTAAGATTTTTTTCATGAGTGATTGCTACTGCTATATTCAAAAAACAGTAATGTATATGTATATTTGAGCTGCCAAAATTGCAACAAATTTGAATATAAGAAACCCGGCTATTGGGTGCAAACAGTTTTTCTGTCCAAGTGCCTGATTTCTATGGAATGTTTTCTAAATAGCATATCTTGCACTTGTTCCATTTCTAACTTGATAGAGAAATGGATTCCAGTTTATATAGTGATAACTTCTAGGGGTAGTACAGAGAGAGTGACACTCAAGCATTCTTTGTACCCACTAGAATCAGCAGTTGACTGATTAGTCCATGTGCTCTCCTTCATCCAAGAGTGTGCTCAAGTCTCCACTCACACAGGGGTAGTCCTTGTGCTTGCTAGGGATTGATGTAAGGGGAAATAACAAGTGTAACACAGTCATGCAATTCCTACCAATACAAGCTTTTATTTAGTAGGCAAGGCAAGCTGGTAAACAAATGCTGACCCTCCCATAATGTGTAGAATATATCCCAAGTTCTACATGAGTGGCCATCATCACTAGGGCTACACAGCCAACAGGACTTTCTGTCTGTGCTGGAGAGGTTCTGTAAGGGTGCATTATCCAAAAAGGTCATTACCAGATACATGGGGCTACTGCCAACTATGTGATGGAGGAAATAAAATTTCAACTTCATCACCTTTTTAAAAATCAGAGATAAAAATCAGATAGCCACACATGGCTAGCACCTCCTGTACCAGGTAACACAGGCTCAGAAATGGCAAAATATTTTAAATAAGTTCATATAAGAAGAGTTAACATAATAACACTAAATCTCAACATTATGTCAAGATATGTATATTATAGATAATGTACTGTCAAGCTAAGGTAAAAGGACCTAAGTTTCTTTTAGGCCATTAACTAGGCGGAAGTGGAATTACTATTTCAAATCTAGGTTTGTGCAAGTTTGTTTCAACCTAGAAAAGCTCTTGTGGCTTAAGGAAGACCTTGAAGAAGATGGGACATGAACTGACCACGGATGGGCAAGGGACAGACAGACACATGTGGTAGCAGAGGAGGAGTAGGAAAGCATGAGCACAAATCTGAAGGCAAGGCTTCATTTTATAAATTTAGTGGCTAGATTTTGAGAGATTTAGATCTCAGGGTAAAGACTTTTCTTAGAAGAAATGGGAATCTTCTAATTTGCTTTTGAGCAGTGGCTCTCAACCTTCCTAATGCCACAGCCCTTTAATACAGTTCCTCATTTTGTGGTGACCCCAGCCATAAAATCATTTTCTTTGCTGCTTCATAGCTGTAATTTGTTACTGTTATGAATCATAATGTAAGCATCTGTGTTTTCTGATGGTCTTAGGGGGGCCCTGTGAAAGGGATTCCCCAAGGGGTTGGTGACCCACAGGTTAAGAACCACTTGTCAGTGGCAGTGAAGCCATATTGGATCCAGAAAACAGAAAGAGCAGGTGGTGTTCTTATCAGCAGTTTCAGAGATAAGCCCTTTGGTTCCAAGTAGACAAGGTACAGTGAGAATGAGAAGAGACAGAACTAAACAATGCCGGGAAGGGAGCAGGTTTCCTTGGTAAAGGTTGAAAACTCTGTGTTCTCTGGGTCACATTTGGACAATAAAGGTGTTTGCTTGCTTCAAATAATGTTGAGAATTTTCAAATTTTGCTGCCAATATTTTAAAGTTTAAGGGTTTTATGGGGAAAAAAAATCAAGTTTATTTTTCAGTCCTTTCCTGGCCCTCCTCTGCCTTAATGATCTATGTTACCTGCAGGGCTACTGATCTACAAAAACCCTAAGAGAACAACTGTCACCATTTGATCTCTTCATTTTAAAGAGCTAAAATAATTCTCCTTGTGTTTTAGTCTCATGAAATAGAAGCTAAATCGAGATCTTATCCAGACAGAAGTGGCTACTTGGGGGATGTCAGAGAAGACATAATGATGCCCTCCTCACTGTCCACAGAAACACATTCCTAGTGGGAACTTAACCCACATACAAGGCCCTGGCATCTTACATGAGACAGGACTGAGCTGGCAGTGAAATCTCGTCCTAAAATTTTGGGATTGGGATTGAGAAAGACTCAATGTACAGAATGGTGGAACTGGAACACATGAACCTGGAAGTTAATGCTACCATGGTTCACTGGACATGTGCTCTGGGTGATAGAGCAAAAGAATGAGCTAGAAAAACAAAGGAAAAGAAAGAAAAGAAGAGAAATATAAGGAAGAAAGAGAAAACCAGAAGCAGCCACGTGAGGCAGGAGTGAGGCAAGGGAAGAGGGTACACCTGGTTTCCTTTAGATCCATGTAGGGCCTAGATGACTGTTCACAGATTTGGTGAAAAACCTCTGCAAAAACACTATTCACACTTTAAAAAAAAGTCCCGTTTTCATTTCCAGATTTGAAATAGAATAATATTTTTTCAAATACCTCATCTTATAAATATATAGCAGTAGGTAAATCTCCTTCCTCCCCAATCAAAACCCAGAACAACCTGAGGCAGAACAAAGACAGAATGACCTTCTTCAACCTACTGTAATGGCCTGGCACATCACAGCAGAGAGCGTTTTCACTGGGTAGGTGCAGTCCTCAGTGGTGATGGGAGGTTACAACAACTTACTAGCCAGTTTCTTCTGTAAGCCACTGTATGCAAAATATCTCCACAGGGAAACTCGGTCCCATTGCTGGCTTAGAATTTAATGAATCTAGTAAAGTATGAAGGCAAATTAGGGTCTAGTTTGACTTCTACATCAAAGTTTTCAGTTACTTTCAGGCAGTGGTTCTCAAGATATGGGTTGTGGAGGGCAATCAACAGTCTCACAGGGGTCACCTAAGGCCATGGAAAATACAGATATTTATATTATAATTCATAAGCAGTAGTAATTACAGTTATGAAGTGGCAATGAAAATAATCGTATAGTTGGGCTCACCACACCATGAGGAACTGTACTAAAGGTTGCAGTGTTAGGAAGGCCGAGAGCCACGGCTTTAACCGAGACAGTGAAAAGTGCTGATTCTTTGCTTGAATCTGAGTTGAAGTGTTCATTTACTTTTAATTCCAAAATATCTTACTATAATTTGTCTGTCTTAAGAACAGATCTAATACACAACTTGTGCCATTCCTAAATATGATATTTACTCATTTACTAAACGATTTTCCATATAAAATCATAGTTCAAGAAAAATTAACTCTTTACAGAGATCCATACATCTTTGTCTTGCCCAACTTTGGCTGTGGAAGATGCACTTATAATACCATGACTGTACACGGAGACGTCCTGGGTAGGGAGAGTTAGATTTGCTAGCATTCAGCTTGAAATCAGCAGCACAACTATTCAGTTATTCAGTAGTAGTAGATGTACCCATTTTCTGCACATAGTACTGCTATGCTAACATACAGGGAGAACGTCTTATTTCAACTGAGGCAAGGTGAAGGCCTATCTGTTAATCAAGAAAGCATGGTTTCTAAGACCTAAGTGTACCAGTAACTCCACACCAAGATTAACATCATCCTACTAAATGAGTGGTCTTTTAAAGATGTATGTGTGTGTTTATATTAGTCTTTTGTTGCTGAGATGGGTTCTATTATGGCTCATGGTGGCCTCAAATGTGTAAACACCTTGCCTCTGACTTCCCAGTATTGGAGACTTCAGGCTTGCACCATTATGACTATCTAAATGGATCCTTTTACATCAACAATCCTTCACAGCCTCACTCACTATCATATGCAGATCATTTTCCCTCAGATTTTTAGAGTTTTTAAGCTACTTTCATTTCTTTGCTGATTTTTTGTTTGTTTATTTTAAGATTTTATGTATTTGAGTACACTGTAGCTGTCTTCAGACATACCAGAAGAGGGCATCTGATCCTATTACAGATCGTTGTGAGCTACCATGTGGTTGCTGGGAATTGAACTCATGACCTCTGGAAGAGCAATCAGTGCTCTTAACCACTGAGTCATCACTCCAGCCTCTTAAAGACTTTCTTATAATTTAGTTTTCAACTGGCTGGCATGTAGAAGGAATTAAATGCTAATTTACTTAGTTACTTTGTGTTGACAGGATCTCTTGTGTATGGTTGCCAAATTATATTTCAATCAGATGTGGCTGGGTGTAAACTATTGGGGAAGTAAACTTTTTCACATAGTTTATGCATAACTAAACAAGGACCATGAGCTTACCACCACATGGGACATGTAGATGGCCTTTGGGAGACCCTCAACCACTAGCAACTTTGCCACACAACATTTTTTTTTCTTGGAACCAATGGGTGGAAAGTTGAAGAGTTGCTTCTATAATTACAAATGGAAACATTGTCTTAAAATAGTCTCTATATTCTTGTAAATGCCTGAAATATGCAAATATCCTGTATATACTAATGGTCTGTATCAGGAAGAGTCAGTGTTAGAACCAAATATATTACACATTGAAAATATAACGTGTTCAAATATGGATCAATGCTAAATAAGTGAATGCAATTTATAAATTGTTAAATAACAGGAAAAGTAGTGTTGCTATCACTTTTATTTAAAATAACTCCGTAGATATGGAGAACATCTTTCTTGACTATATACAGGGAAATGATGGAAAAAACAAACTCACAAAGTATGCAGAAAAGATAAGACAAAGACAAGACTATATAGTGAATTAACTTACGTTGTTTACAGAAACATCCCTTCAACACAGACTCGAGTCAGTAACACTGAGTTTTGTTACCTGTAAGCAATGTGTTTAACTTCTATATTTTCACTAGAGTAAAACAACAAAAATAATCCCCTTGAAGAATTTCTATGAAATAAAAGAAAGGAGTACATAGAGGCTGCACAATTAACGGCAACTATTATTATTGTGCTTGGTTTTCAGGACCATAGATTCCTACAAGGAGCTATAATACAACTGTTATGAAATACCACTTAAAACACTTCACACAGCAGTATAAACTCTGGCCCACATTATGGGTTTAGATCTTAACTCTATTCTTTACTAGGGGAGGAGTCTGGACAAACAGTTTTCATATATGTGCAGGATGTTCTTGTATGAGATGGTTAGAAACTCGTGTTACTGATACCCAGTCAGCATTTACACACTCTCTCAGGGGCCCTTCTTTAATCCTAACTAGGAAGGAAAATGCTAGCTGTGACAGCTAGCAGATAATTTGGTCAATGAGGGATTAGCAGACTACCACTTCCATTGAATAATGATTTCCCTTTCTTGTGAGGGAGAACAGGTTTCACAGCTATGACTATAACAATGCTTGCAAGCATGTTGCCTACACCAACTTCATGTGGTCTGCACGGGAGGCTTAAAAGAACAGACATTGCAGAGAAGCCCTGCTCTGGACAGGGGTTCTGAGCCTCACACACCTGTGGGAGATGCTGATAGGGTAAAAGAAGAGCCAGGAAACCAAAGAGGGAAGCTTAGGCCCATTTCTCTTGGCTGTAAGTTGATGACAGGCCAGGGAAGAATTCATCTGTGGAGAGCTTCCTTGTTACAAGGTAGAGGCATATAGGCTGCATTTAAAAATGCTACCTTCCTTGTGGAACATTTTGTATTAGCAACTCAAGAAGCAATATTATGACATAGAAATCTGTTCCAGTTACTCATATGTATATGTAGAAACGTCCTTTTTAGATTTGTCAGTATGAGACACAGATACGTGAGTGTACTTTCAATTTTGAAAAGCCTTCACATTTTGTTGAAGCTTTTCTTACTATCTCAAAAATGCTTTTAGGGTGGTATTTTGTAAACCCTTAAATTCTAACAATAACTTATGAATGATGATAGCTTATATGAAGTAAACTCAAGTTTGAGGACTTGGTACTAAATATGCTTAGAAATAAACCTGCAACAGTCTATGTTTTATTTAACTACATGTATTTCCAGGCGCACCTAACTTTGAATTGTAGCTTCCATACTTACTAGGTTAGTAGAGTAAATCCTGAGTAGACGGCAGTGTTTGTGACTCCAGACTCTAGAGTGCTGACTACAGTGACAGCTGGCTGAGCAAGTTTTTGAATGTCTTTATGCCTCAGTATCTTCATTTGTGAAACAGGGCTACTAAAAGCTATGGGTCCTCAAGGCTAAACACTGTAGGACCTCAGCAGTGCCTGTGAGTAAGGAATTCTAAACCCAGCTACAGTTATGGCTGTCCAGTTACTAACTTTGACCACTTTTAACTGTGGTTAAAATTGTCTAAAAACAATTGGCAAAAGTAAATGTATAAAACAGAAAAACAAAATATGAAAATCAAAAGTTATGTCTAAATAGTGAGTTATCTTATTGTTATATCTCTATTTATGAGTCTTATTTATATGAAATTAATATTGCAACAATGAGCCAGAAGAAACTTGGGGTAGCTACAATGATTCAGTCTGAAGACTGAACCTATCAATTGTCCTGTGGCTACTTTGTCCCTCCTCCAGAGCAAATATGTAAAGTTTTTATTTTCACCTGTTCTTAAAGCAGGTAATTAATTTCTAATAAACTAGGGTTAGGGCAAATTTCTAGTGAGAAATCATTGTCACAGAATAAAAGAAAAGCAATCTTAATTGTATACAATAGTGTTAACAAGATAACTAAACTCCTCTGGGTATAGGCCTAAGGAAGGACACAGTTTGCAAAGAAACTATTTCTACATTATTTTCATTAATTGACAAATTTTCAGTGTTGGCTGCAAAATCTTATGAGAGTTTTTCATCAAGGAAAAGCAGGATCTGTTATTAAAAAATGTATGAAGGCCTGCAAATCTCTCAGTGAAAAGTTTAACAGAGCCAGTAGTTACACAGGCACCATTGAACAGCACAGACAACCAGAATCGCACTCCGCAGCTGGAGAACAAACTCCGAGTAACAGTGCAAATGCGCCTTTAGTGTCCCCCTTGCACCTGTCCAGCACACAGCCTCCCTAAACTCCGCATCCAGATCTTGGCTGTCACAGGCTGGGACACATAAAGTTTTACTGCAGCGGTCCTCCTCAGCTTCCCAGCATTTCTGTCCTTCAGACTATATGCTGACACCAAGACTGCAGACTTAGGATGTAAACAAAAGCAAACGGGAGGGGGACACATAGGAGGCTCGGCTTGACTCCCACCCAGTCTACATGCTCATTCAGCTCCTAAGTGCTCCATAATTCAAACTCACTAGAACAACTATTTCCCAGGAGAGCCTGTGGAGCTCTGTGAACAACCACAGTGATTCTCGGCAGGTACTCTAGGGGTTTCCCAGGCACAGGTCGAGCAGCAGAGGCTATTTGGAGTTCTCACTTGAGGCCAACCCTCCCACCACCACGGAACCCAAGTGATCTATAACAGACACACAGCCCAAGAAGGGTGGGAACGAACAGGGTCCTCACCTCCTTCATCTTCTTCCAGGGAGTTCATACAAGGAAAATAGCCAGCTAGAGCCTCAAAGGAGGCAGAGAGGCTGCTCCGGCTCTGGGAGCGCTGCATGGAGCGCCCTGCAGCACCCGTGCCCCCTAGGCCCTGCCGGCCCATCTTGGTGGAGGACCCGCTTTTCCCGCGGTACAAGATACGAGGCGTTTTGGCGGCTGGTTAGCGGAAACCGCTGCGGTCCGGGACGGGCTGGTTCTGCGGAACCCTAGGGTTCCCGTCCCTGCCTCCCCGGCTGTGGCTGGCACCTTGGCTTTGCTGGGGAGGGGTCAGGAGGAAAGCTGTCAAGAGAAGCGGCTGTTCTTGGTGGAAGTCCGAAGTGTCACCCAGGGGAGAAGAGGATCCCGGAGGCTGGAGCTGCTAGCCCGGGTGCCCTCCCTCGCTGGGAGATGCTGCTGATGCTGAGCTCGCCGCCAATCAGAGGCTGGAGGGGGCGGCACCGTAGTTCTGGTGCCAAGGCGCAACTCAGGTTCTGGCCTGGGGTCTAGCTTGTAGCTGCTGCTGCTCTCTCCCCCTCCCCCCTCTCACTGGCATGTACAGAGCCTGAGAATGTGACTAATTGGGTGGAATGAGTTAGGCCTCTCAGAGTGGTAATATGTGGGCAAACTGCTAGTAAAACTTTCCCTTAGTAGTTTCTCTTCAGCTGTTCACACTCCTCAGGTGTAGGTAAGAGATACAGTCTTCAAGTTATAACCAGATTTGACCAGGTCTTATGAAAGCTTACATTAACCCTTTCTTTTGAACTTTGTTTTAAAGTAATGGTAAACAGTCAACAGAAGATCTCTTTAAAAAGAGACAACTGAAGCACCAGCAAGGGAAAATACACAATGTGGTCCATAAAGTTAGCATACCTGGCAGGAAATTAATTCCTTCTTTCTTTATATAAAGCAATCACCTGCTCGTTGTTGCTAAGATTAACCCTATCAAGTATAACATTACAGTAAAAGGTTACATCCTAACATAATTTTGGAAGTAACACAGACATATTAAAAACAACAGCCGATAAGCAAAGTTATCACACCGATTATGCAAGTTAGAAATCTGTCTCTGAACACAAAGCAAATTTAATATCATTTTACTAGGAGTCTCGGGAGTGTCCTAAGTTAACACACACACACACACACACACACACACACACACACACACACACACGTATGTGTGTTCATTTGAAATACTGGGAGATTCAAATATTCAAGTTCAGATCTTTAACTAAGATCCTAATGAATACCAGGCGTCTTTAGATGCTTATAAGACAACAGTGGTCTGATCAGATAAAAGTCCTGACTGACTGTGTGTGTGTGCGTGTGTGTGTGTGTGTGTGTGTCTCCCATTGCCAGAGGGGAGAAGTTAGGGGCAGCAGTATAACACTAGATAGCACGCTGTTAGAAAACACTAGATAACACACTGTTAGAAGAAAACTAATGCAGATAGAGGCAAGGGGCACAGATTCGAGACAACTTAGAAAGGGTCAGAGGTCTCCCTGTGAAAGAAGGCCCTGAAGGTGATGTCTGACACTGATCATGGAATAGCTGAGAAGCCAAGCCTGGAGCAAGAGAGAAGGGATGGATCATACAGTGTGTGCTAAGTACTGCATGGGACAGTTTAGAAAGTATGAGAAACGCATACAGAGAACAATTCTCTCACATCTTTCTAAAACTTCCAAAGCTTTCCACACAAAACCCGACCATTGTCACAAAAGGTATGGTATTGCTACGTAGATCAAGTTTCTTGTTTTTCAGAGAGACTCATCCTTTCTCATTAACATTCACACAGCTCCAGTCCGGAACTTTCCCACTATCAAAACCAAAAAAATCTACAAATATCTCACTGTTATTGACAGAATAGAAGCTTCTTGCTATTAAATAACAATTTCATTATAGGAATAAAGAAAAATATCACAGACTTACAGAAACAGAAAAGATTTATTTAAAGTCATCTGATGTTTTTGAAATGTCAGCCATGAGTTCTGAAAACAACTGACTAGCATTTGATCAACAATTTACTTATTTTATAATTTTTATGGTGTGTGTGTGTGTGTGTGTGTGTGAGAGTGTTGGTACTTTCAGAGACAGGAGCCAGAGATGTGAGATTCTCCCTGGAACTTTAGTTGCAGGTGGTTGTGAGCCACCTAATGTGAGTGCTGGGAATCAAACTCAGGAAGTCAGAAAAGCAGACAACTTAACTGCCAAGTCATCTCAGCTCTTTATCAGCATTTTAAAAAATGAAAAAACAAATCAGAGTTCAACTTGAATATTGTATGCATCTCCTACAGTTCTGTCTCCTAAGTATGTATGCATGTATGTATGTATATATTGTACATTGAGTTACAGTGCAAAATAATATTTTTTGCCTTTAAAACAGTTTGGAAAACATAAATGAAATAAAATATCTACCTTATATATGAGGAAATTTAGATTTAAGAGTGCAGCAGGTGCTTGCACTAGCTCAGAAAGGATGGGAGCTAAAAGCACTCATCTGATATCTTTATCAGGATTTTGCCTGGATGGGGCCTGGCTAATAAAAATCTTTGCTATATGAATCCAAATATATTTGAACAAAGTGGGAAGTCTATGATTTAGATTCTCTTAAGTGAATGTTTCCTGCTTAGAAACTCTTGGGAAGCCCTGACAGGGCACTTGTAGTTTCCTGGCAGGAGGAATGTAAGCAGGGAGAGGGCTGAGCAGAGAGTTCTCAAAGAAATAAATGGGATGTGAAACTTTTGATCAAAGCACCTGGGACATGTTGGTGGATGAAAACTGTCAGAAAGGCACATCCCAAGTTCCTGGTAGAGACTGCATGGGAAGACCCCGGGGCCCTGTTGCTGTGCCTTGTCATTGCTTGGATAGTTTGTTAGAGTCTGGATGCAGCCATTTCCATCTGAGCGTTACTTCTCTCTGGACAATGAAAAGCAAGGCCTCCCTGGAAGGCTTTCAGGTACTGAGATAGTAAGTGATGCAGATGGATGATGGAATTCTGGCAGAGAGGAGCACAGAAGACTCAGGAAAATACTTTACATGGTGGGAGACTAATTTAAGGCAAAGAGAATTGACACATATAGAGATGGACCACAATGATGACCAAATGATTCTACTTTCACCTGGCAATGCAGAGAATAATCTGTGATTATTGAGGAAACTTCAATTCCATTTTATTAGTCCTATGTTCAATTGTTTTCAAAATATTTCTAGTTTCACATAAAGATATATATTTAGTACCATTTGCACTTTCATTTTTGATATGGGACTCACTATATAGGCCAGACTGGCCTCAAATTTACAACCATGCTGCCCAGTCTCCTGTGTGCTGGAAATAGTAGTATGCCAACATATATGGATTGTTGATACATTTTTAACAAGTCAAAGCATTATTCCTTATTCTATTCAGACATGTCTGCTGTCACCTCAATTGATGTAGAACTATATAAAGAACTACTAGTAAAACCTGGAAGTTGTCCAGACATGAGTAGTATAAATAATACATGCACATGTAGTCTAGCATGTGTAGCTACATTGTTAGAACATGCAATATGCAGTCTACTATGTGTAGCTACACTGTTAGTAGATGCATATGTAGTCAACTATGTGAAGCTACACAGTGTACATATTTTTGAATTTAGTTCTCATATGTTGAGCCACATACACAGAAGGAAGTATATGTCTAGAATATTATAACCCAGGATCCCACTTCATTTTTAATTCTCTAATTCTTCCAAACATTAGAGATTAAGAATCACAGGTGTAATTAATTGCCTTCTAAAAAATCCTCAAAAATTCTACCAGAAAATAAGAAAATCATCTTTCTGAAGGAAAGATAAACAGATATATATCTTGCATATAATAGTATGCCGCTTGATGAATACAAATCAATATTTTACAGATAGTTTATAAAAACACATCACTATAATACATCAATTATTTCATTGATCCTGACAGTATCGTCTTGGCAGGTATGCTGAAAGAAATGCAACAATGTTGAATACATCCTTACTTTGGCAGTGCAGGTCTGTTAGCCACACAGACTGACTCTAGGTTAGTCCACGCCATGCCACACACCATGCCACACACACCATGCCACAGATGGTTCATGTGCTCATGTAAAGCTACAATTATAATTATACTGTAAATTTCTTTATTGGAAAGAATGCTGATAACCCAACCTTAAAGTCAGACTGCTTGCTGGGCAGTGGTGGCACATGCCTTTAATCCAGTACTTGGGAGGAAGAGGCAGGTGGATTTCTGAGTTCGTGGCCAGTTTGGTCTATACAGTGAGTTCCAGGACAGCTAGAGCTACACAGAGAAACCCTGTCTCAACAAACAAACAAACAAATAAAAAAATAAAAATAAAAAAATAAAAGTTAGACTGCTTATTTTATCTACATAGTTATGTTACCACTCTGGAAATTAGTTTGGCAGTTGCTCAGAAAATTGGACATAGTACTACCAGAGGATCCAGCAATACCTCTCCTGGACATATACCTAGAAGATGTTCCAGCATGTGATAAGGACACATGCTCCACTATGTTCATAGCAGCCTTATTTATAATAGCCAGAAGCTGGAAAGAACCCAGATGTCCCTCAACAGAGGAATGGATACAGAAAATGTGGTACATTTACACATTGGAGTACTACTCAGCTATTAAAAACAATGAATTTATGAAATTCTTATGCAAATGGATGGATCTGGAGGGCATCATCCTGAACGACGTAACCAAATCACAAAAGAACACACAAGATATACACATAAGTGGATATTAGCCTAGAGGGTCCAATACCCAAGATACAATTTGCAAAACACATGAAACTCAAGAAGAAGGAAGACCAAAGTGTGGATACTTTGATCCTTCTTAGAACGGGGAACAAAATACTCATGGAAGGAATTACAGAGACAAAGTGTGGAGCAGAGACTGAAGGAATGACCATTCAGAGACTACCCCACCTGGGGATCCATCCCATAAACAACTACCAATACCAGATACTATTGTGGATGCCAACAAGAGCTTGCTGACAGGAGACTGCTATAGCTGTCTCCTGAGAGGCTCTGCCAGTGCCTGACAAATACAGAAGTGGATGCTCATAGCCATCCATTGGACAGAGTGTGGGGTCCCCAATGAAGGAGCTAAAAAAGGACCCAAGGAGCTGAAGGGGTTTGTAGCCCTATAGGAGGAACAATGTGAACTAAACAGTTCCCCTAGAGCTCTCTGGGACTAAACCACCAACCAAAGAAAACACATGGTGGGACTCATGGCTCTAGCTGCATATGTAGCAGAGGATGGTCTAGTTGGTCATCAATGAGAGGAGAGACCCTTGGTCCTGTGAAGGTTCTATGTCCTAGTATAGGGGAATGCCAGAGCCAGGAGGCAGAAGTGGGTGGGTTGGTGAGGGGGGGGAGGGGTGAAGAGGGGAAGAAAGGGGGTTTTTGGAGGGGAAACCGGGAAGGGGGATAACATTTGAAATGTAAATAAAGAAAATATCTAATAAAAAACGTGTTTTTGCTTTCCTTATAAGACACACCAAATCTTGTACATCCATACGACCTAAATATAAGATCTGAAATAAGCAATCTTTTTTCTCATTCTTAGCATAATGCCACCATGGTAGAAATTAGGTGTAAACCTTGGAAATTTCACATTTCAAAGGAATTTTTAGTTTTTTCTTGGCAGATTTTGAAAGTGAAGAACAGATGTTATACCTTAGCAGCTGGCCAATCCAAAACTTATGAAAGTTAAAGAGGTAAAAATGTATTCAAATATGATAAGAGGGGCAAAAACCAAGAGAGATGAAGAGGCCAACAGTTTCGTTATTTATGCAGTGAGATTTATAATGATATCTGACTTTATCTCCTATGAGAACCTGCCCGAGGAAGTAAGAAAAATTACTGATTAAGCTAAAACATGGTGATAAGATTTGGTTGGTGGCATGAATGGGGAAAAATCCTTAAAGATCAAAAATCATATGTCATGAGATGCCTGGCAGTTAAGAGGAGGAACAAATATTTGGATACACCAATCTTGGTTATGTCCCTTTGAGCATTGTGATAATTATGATGGTGACAGCCAAATTTATGTTCTTCAGCTATATTACCTAACATAAAAGAAACACCATGAGGCAGTTACTCTCAGTGTTTTTACTTCACAGATGACAAGATTGAAAAAATATTCATCCAGTAACTATTTGTTGAGTGCATACCACATGCCAGGCATGCTGCCATCACTGAGGATACAGTAGTTGACAAATGGAGATTGACAGAAATCACTACCCTTCTGCAGTTTCCACACTAGTAAGTTAGTGGCTAACATTTACATAGCACTTAACGATAAACCTTTACCCTCCCAAATCTACATGCAAACACATAAAATCACTACATTAGTACGCAGCCTGCACTATGAGAGAAATACTATCAACAGCTCAATATACAGATGAGGAAACCAAGGCACAGATGACTAAGAAGTGAAGCCAGCAGTAGTGAGTCTATACAGCTTGAGTCACAGTATCATAAATAGCAGACACAGCAGTTGAATCCAGTACTCGGCTGCATAGTCCACCCAATGCTTAGGCTTTGAGATTTTTGCAGATAAAGAGAAATGGGCTAAGATGTAAACTGGTCCTCCTATTCTGTTCAAATACAAATTACATCCATGATTGCAAAATGCATGCAAATTTCTCCCTAGCAGGAAGACAGCAATGAGCCCTGCAGTAGTGGACACCAGCACTGTCCTTCCCTGACATCATCTGGAGTCCTATATCCCCCAGACAGAGTCTCAGTGCCTACAAATGTTACAGTCCCCTACACTTTAAATGGCAGATTGTTTTACCTGTGCTTCTGACTGGCTATAGCTCAGAGTTTCCACAACCCTCCCCCCCTTCTGCAGCTCACAGAACTCAGGTATACTGGTTTATTACAAAGGCTGTTGGCAGAGAATAACGGGAAACAATATAGAAGGAAATTGCAGCATATATATATATATATATATACTCTCTTAGCCTGCCACCCTTAGCTACAAGTTCAGCTACCTAGAATCTCTCTAAATTGCCTCTTATGGCTTCTATGAAACTTAATAGCAGAGGCATTAGTTAAGTGGGGACAGCTAAGTCAAGCTGTGATTGGGTAAAGAATATTAGCTAATGCTAAGTAGACTGGGTGGGGCAGCAGCACTGCCTGCTTATTCAGATTCTTCAGTGTTCCCTTTGAGAACAGGGCAGATCCTGTCTGAAATGAGGGTCTTATCTACTATCAGAAAAAGTAGCTCACAAGTTTTCTTTCTTTTTTTTCAAATGTTATCCCCTTTCCCATTCTCCCTACCTCCACTCCTGGAAACCTCCTATTCCATCTTCTCTCCCACTGCTTCTATGAGGGCATTCCTCCATCTACCCACCCACTCCCACCTCCCCACCCTCAGTTCTCTATCCTGGGGCATCTGTCGAGCCTTCATAGGACCAAGGACCTCTGCAACATATGCAGCTGGAGCCATGTGTACTCCTTTGTTGATGGCTTAGTCCCTGGGAGCTCTGGGGGGACTGGTTGGTTGATATTGCTGTTCTTCCTGTGGGGTTTCAATCCCCTTCCATTCCTTCAGTCCTTTCTCTAACTCCTCTATTGGGGACCCTGTGCTCAGACCAATGGTTGGCTGTGAGCATCCATCTCTGCATCCGGCTCTGGCAGGACCTCTCAGACAGCCATATCAGGCTCATCCAGCATGCACTTCTTGGCATCCACAATAGTGTCTGGGTTTGATACCTGTATATGGGATGAATCCCCAGGTAGTACAGTCTCTGGGTGGCCTTTCCTTCAGTCTCTGCTCTACTCTTTATCTCCATATTTGCTCCTGGGAGTATTTTCTTTTCCTAAGAAGGACCGGAAGCACCCATATTTTAGTCTTCCTTCTTCTTGAGCTTCATGTGGTCTGTGAATTGTATCCTGTAATAATGACACATGCTCTACTATGTTCATAGCAGCCTTATTTATAATAACCAGGAGCTGGAAAGAACCCAGATGACCTTCAACAGAGGAATGGTTACAGAAAATGTGGTACATTTACACAATGGAGTACTACTCAGCTATTAAAAATGATGAATTCATGAAATTCTTAGGCAAATGGATAGAGCTAGAAAATATCATCTTGAGTGAGGTAACCCAATCACAAAAGAACACACATGATATGCACTCACTGATAAGTGGATATTAGCCCAAAAGCTCCAAATAACCAAGATAAAATTCACACATTTTCTTATTGATGAAGTTCAAGGCCAAGAAGGAGATTAGACTTTCTGTGTCCTGCCTTGAAGAGAGAAAATTCTACTTTTCAGTGGCCTAGCCTGTGGAACAATAAGTTCCAGGAACTATAGATGAACGAACACACACACACACACACACACACACACACACACACACACACACACACGAGGCACACACTCATAGCATCATAATGACACTGTAATAAATTCATACAACATCTACACAGGAATATCACAAGAACATCCTCAAACATTTCAGGGAAAAGAGAAATTTCTTTTCCTGCTATGACTCCCCTCCCCTGGCGACTCTGAAGGAGTATCGTCTAGCAACTTCTCATGAGATAACAGCACGCCAAGGTTCTGTGGGTATAATCATTCCGTACAAGCAGACAACAAGATCTAAATGTCTGCGTTCAGACATCAATGAAATAAACTCATGCAGCGCCTCTCAGGTGTGTGCTGAGACTTGTTCCCAGGAACTATTCATTGTTCATTACTCCTTACACTGCAGTGTGACTACAATAAATTAAGTATCCACAGAACACAGGATTCCCTCAATCACAATCAAGTTCTGATTCTACTTTCTTCGTTTTCTTTATTGGCTAAGTTTCACGTGCTCATCCCTATGTACTTGGCAATAAAGAGTCTGGATGACTACTCTGTTCAGCTAGATCACACACTGCTCAGACATAACTTGCTTAAAGTTGTTTACACTGCTTCATACCTGACTGACATAAAAAAAATTCAGTCTTTCGTAGACGTTTAATTTTACTTGTAGATAACTTAATCATGTTCACTATATATGGAGATGGGAATTTTTTTTTGTTTTGTTTTTGTTTTTCGAGACAGGGTTTCTCTGTATAATCCTGGCTGTCCTGGAACTCAGGACTAACTCAAAGTTAGTTTAATCCCTAACTTTGTAGACCAGGGTGGCCTCGAACTCAGAAATCCGCCTGCCTCTGACTCCTGAGTGCTGGGATTAAAGGTGTGTGCCACCATGCCCAGCGAGATGGGAAAATTTTAACATTAAGGCTGTTAAAAACCAAAAACGAGGGCTCTTCAAAAATATTTTTAAAATTATGGATTTTAAATATCAATATTGGAAAAACAAAGCCAATAAACATGACATCCAGATCGAATATCACCTATATTGGATATAAGTGAATTCCTTCCTGAAGGTGTTCTATTCTACTTAGTGTATTTGATAAACAGAAAAAAAAATGGTGTGCCAAGTGACTAGCTTAGGATCCAAGCTAAGTGACTTCCAAGAGCTGACTCCATTGAAGGCACTGTGTATGAAGGGTGTGAGCAAGCCGATGTCTTGATAATTTGAAATTCCATGATAGGGAAGACTAACATAGATTAAATAATTCTTGAATTTAAGTTAAAGTGTCTCCAAATCATCTGCTTTCTTTTTATCTTCATAGTAAACTGGGTAACTTTAAGTCTGAGGAGATGAGGACTATTCCAGGGAACAGTCACGGGCAGAGGTAATCTATGCTCCTTCTAGCTGTTCAGCAAACATTCTTACAATAATAATAAAGTTTTAATCCCTAAGTTCTTTCTTAAGCCTAGGAGTAAAGCGATGATCAGTTAGAATGGGTCCTTTTCCTCAGAAAGCTGACAATGGACAGATACTAAAAAAGAACCATCAAAAACAATTCATAGCTAGGTGGGGTGATACGTCTGTAATTCTAGCAGTTGGGAGATGGAGGCAATTCTTAGTTAAGTAATAAGTTCTAGGTCAGCCTGGAGCATATATATGCAAATACTACACTGTTTTATATAAAGACTTGACCATTTGTAGACTGAGGTATGGGGGTATACTGTAAAACCAATCCCACAAGAATAAGAGACTACCATACATACATACAACTGTGAAAATTATCCTAAAGAAGGATCAACAACAACATATAACCAAGGCATTTCTCATTGCCTAATTCCAAGGGTTTTGATATTATATTTAATTCATAATTTATTTTATAAAGTTACTTTCTATATGTTTATTCTTCTTTTCCTTTTCTTCGTGTGTGTGTGTGTGTGTGTGTGTGTGTGTGTGTGGCAGGTATATGTGCCTGAGTGCTAGCCCATGTAGGAAATCAGAGGTTGGTGATGGGATGAGTTCCTCAACTCTTCAACATAGTTTTGGAAAGTGTGTCTACTACTGAACCTGGAACTTGCCATTTTGGGTAGGCTGTCTGGCTTGTCAGGGACCCCCTGAGATCCATCTGTCTCCATTCCAGCCCTAGGGTTACAGGTATATATTGCCAGAGAAGACTTTTTTCTAAATGTGGGTTTTGAAGATTCAAGCTCAAGTCCTCATGCTTTATAACAAGTGTTTTGCCAAGTGAGCTATCTTTGCAGTCCATATGTACACCTTGAAACTCATTGTGCTGGCTAGTTTTGTGTCAACTTGACACAAGCTGGAGTTATCACAGAAAAAGGAGCTTCAGTTGAGGAAATGCCTCCATGAGATCCAGCTATGGGGCATTTTCTCAATTAGTGATCAAGGGGGGAAGGCCTCTTGTGGGTGGGACCATCTCTGGGCTGGTAGTCTTGGGTTTTATAAGAGAGCAGGCTGAGCAAGTCAGGGGAAGCAAGCCAGTAAAGAACATGCCTCCATGGCCTCTGCATCAGCTCCTGCTTCCTGACCTGCTTGAGTTCCAGTCCTGACTTCCTTGGTGATGAACAGCAGTGTGAAAGTGTAAGCTGAATAAACCCTTTCCTCCCCAACTTGATTCTTGGTCATGATGTTTGTGCAGGAATAGAAACCCTAACTAAGACACTCATCAACAATATTTTACAGGTTTTGAAGCATAAAGAAAACAAAAGATGACAGACACATCCATGAGCAATGACTTAAGTGATAACTAGATGGTTCAACTGTGAATTTAAGATTTTCTTACATATCTGCATATTGAACATTTTACAAAAATACACATGAAGCACCAATGTATATATTCCCACCCAAGGGTCTCCATTAAAAGAATTTAACAGACAACTGATTGGTTAGTAGAATGTATGGATCTCTCATTCATTCACTATTAAATAATACTAAAGAACTATTTACCCATCAGTGCAAGTGGATAAAGTAGAGGATAGTGTCAATTGCTGTTAAGTTTACTGCATTTAATCACTGTGATTTGAACTGTGTGATGGCTATTCCCAGTTGTCAACTTGACAATCCAGAAATGGAGGGCACACCTGTGACCCAGATCTGGAGGCTGGAAGACACAGGGTTTTGATACTGATCTTGATGTGAGATGACACATGCTTTAGATTTGGGTCTTGAGGCTTAGGCCCAGGCAAGGTGGTACACACCTTTAATCCCATTGTGGAAGAGAGTCTCTCCCTTGCATCCTGAAGAGGAGCTAGTCTCTGTCTCCTCTGCCTTCAGATCAAGATGCAGAACTCTCAGTTCTTCTAGTGCTCTATGCCTGCTTCCTTGCAGTGTTTCCTGACATGAAGATAATGGATGGAACCTCTGAAACTGTAAGCCAGCCTCAAGTAAATGCTGTCCTTTGTAAGAGTTGCTTTTGTCATGGTGTCTCCTCACAGCAATGAAACCCTAACTAAGACACACTGCTAAGTATAAAAAGTCTAAGAAAACAGATAATACAAACACATGCAAATTTAACCATGTATCTGGAACATAGTTTGCATAGCCCAGAGGTATTGAGAGAGAGAGAGAAAGAGAGGAAGAAGGAGGAGGAGGAGGAGGAGGAGGAGGAGGAGGGGAGGGGAGGGGAGGGGAGGGGAGGGGAGGGGAGGAGAGGAACTCTTGCTTTGGTGGTGATAATTGCTATATTTCTCATATCAAGAGCCTAATTCTACGGATTGGAGGACATTCTAATACACAACTTGGAAAAGCACAGTATTCAACTGGAAAAGAGAACTAAAGGGGAACATCTGTAAGTAAATTACTTTGGTTTTCATAAAAAGCACAAATTATACAGGTACAAAATGACTCAGAAAAGAAAAAAACCAAGGGAAATGTAAGAAGTTAAAAATAAAACTGTTCTTTATGAGACCCAAAATGACCACCTTGCTGTTACCTCTGAAAGAGTTTCAGGTCCGGGTCTCACTAGCCTGCAAAACAGCCTTTTATAGAGCCAAGCACTAGATTCCAAAGACATTACCTTGCTGTGGTCTAAAGACCTCATCCTTCCAGTGGCCTCTGATCTCTTATCTTCTCCCCTGCCAGTGGATTGCACCTCTTCTATCAGTCACACTTTCAGTGTCTACAGTGTATCCTAGCAGCCAGTGCAATTGGTGCTGGGTTCCCCCACCCCACCCTCTCACACTTCCCACTCTCACTTCAGGATGGCCTCTTTCTAGTTTCAGGTTGAAAACTCAAATATATTTATGCAACTGCACTTAGTAGCTTGACCTCTAATCTGAGTTTCTGGAGCAGTCCACTTAACATTGCCAACCTACTCTTTTGATTTCTTTCCCAAAGAAATCTGTGTTTTTTTCTTATCTTTACAGACTTAATAAATGACATAAGTAGCCAATATTGCTAAGATGAAAGAAAATCAGGACTCCCATTCTTAGACCTGTTCTTTACTGAATGCCTTCCCATCCAATCCTTATCAAACATTTGGTTAGCATGGCCCATTTCTCTAAATCCCATTCCAAAGCTTGTCCACTCATGCCTAAAGACTTTCTTCATGGGGGAGCCAGTAACATCTCTGAAAAAGAAGATGTGTATTTGGTCACTCCAGCAGCCACCTAAAAATGTCTGAAAGTCTTCTGTGCATTTACAGTACAATGCAGGCATGTCACCACAGCCACACTTGTCATTGTCCAGCAGAAGGAAGCCACTTGGGGCCGTTCTTTAGGATGGATTCTTTTCTGCCTTATTATGTCTTCTCTTGACCTCTCCTTCCTTGGGATTCAGTTTTCCTGGAAGTATCCTTTACAGTAGGGGGTGAGTAGTGCCTCTGTAGTATTATGTAACTGTTTTTCACACTATCATTCCCAATGTATAAAGAAAGGGGTATTTTTTGTTGTTCCTTCCCTACCCCTGTCAACAATAACCATAACTGGAACAAAGGCCGTCTCTGCTTATTCACTACTGGGCACTTTATTCTTACCCAGTGACTGAAACATAAAAGGTGTATAGTGTCACCCAGCTAATAAAACACAATTAGACTCTTGCAAGGTGTTTATAATTTTGTGCTGTTTAAAATTCCTCTTCTTATATTATGGGTCACAATATCAAACCTTGAGGAAAGATCCTGTGGGTCTTAAGTCCATTACAAAAGTCTTCTTCTTCTTCTTCTTTTTTTTTTTTCTTTTTTGAGACAGGGTTTCTCTGTGTAGCCCTGGCTGTCCTGGAACTCACTCTGTAGACCAGGCTGGCCTTGAACTCAGAAATCTGCCTGCCTCTGCCTCCCGAGTGCTGGGATCAAAGGCATGCGCCACCACACCCAGCAAGTCTTATTTTAACAGAAGTAACCTCCAGAGTGTCCTCTGGGTACAGAGATTTTTCTCTGCCAGAGATGGAACTTTTCCTAGCATCTCTGCAGGACTATCCTACAACTTCCTTAAGATATCAGGGAGTCTTCCTTCAGGCTGTTACATTTAAGAACTGCCTGAGAAAAGTCAGTTTCAGTGAATGGACTTAGGGTAGGAAAAGCAGCTGAAGTTTGCCCTGTGCACCTGGGAGAGAAGGAGCTATGATAATGTCAGGATGTCACAGAAAATTGAATGGACCCAAAGAGCCACCAGCAAGGAGAAACACTCTGAATTCTGTGTAGCTTCATGACATTCTCAAAGCTATTACAGTGGCATTCAGGAAAACAGAATCCAGGGAAAGGAAAAGATCATTTGCATAAAGAATCCACCTTAGCATTCCTTTAGAACACTCTTAAAATACACAGCTCAGTGAGATTCCAGGGTACCAGTGAGGTGAAGAGCACTCTGTGCAGGCCAGTATTTCTGCCCTGTTCTTGGATGAGTTCAGTGATGAAGAATTACTCAATGAATACATTAAGAGACAGTGCTAATACAGTGTCTACACATTACCACAACCTCACAGACGAGTCCTAGCGGTGCTTCTGATACATGCAGAAGTCTGCATCCATAGGAAACCGTGGAAAACTTAAAACACGGCCACTGCTTTCCCACAGCTTACTTTCCAAACCTAGTTTCTTCTTAATGAGTTATTTAAAATACAGAATATTGCTGTCTTTTTTTTTTTGGTGAGAACTTTTTATTGAAAACATTTTTCATACAATCGATTCAAATTATACACCCCCCCCCCCCCACATCCCCACCATGCCAGCCTCATGCCTTTTTCCTCGGTTTACAAAACAAAGAGTGTGGGGCCTTATTTTTCATAGCTGTCATAGTTAGGGTTTCCTACCTGCAAAGGGTCACCATGACCAAGGCAACTTTTATAAGGGACTACATGTAATTAGGTCTAGTTTACAGTCTCAGAGGTCCAGTCCATTATCATCATGACTGGAAGCATGGCAGGGTCCAGGCAGACATGGTACTGAAGGAGCCAAGAGTTCTACTTCTTGAATGAAAGGCAGCCAGGAAGAGACTCAGTCTTCTGCGTTGGGCTAAGCATGAGCACTGGGAGCTCTCAAAGCCTGCCTACACAGTGATACACTTCCTCTAACAAGGACACACCTCCTAATAATTCGACTTTCCATGGGCCAAGCATATTCAAACCACCACAGTGGCTCCACTTATACAAAATGTCTGCAGGTCAGGTCATGCAAACTTTAATCTTTCAGGTATTTTGCTTTTAGTTTTAACTGTTTCCCTTCATTATTTTCTTACATCTTTCATCACATGTCCCTTTATTTCTCCTTATTCTTTGTACAGTAATCAGATGCCCCTGCTCTGTCTTAAAAAATTCCTGTGTATAGCCAATTCCACATTGATTATCTGTGTCAGAAGTGTAGTTTTAAATTCCTGTTCTGTTTAATTATTGAGTCAAAACAAATATAAACATACTTTAACACATCCTTAGTCCGTGCCTTTTAGATACACATGGAAGGTGTTTGATGCTTCCTCCATAAAGTATTTTTTTCAGATAAACATAAAAGGGACCCTGGGGAGAGAATGAGAGGGAGTGAGGGACAGAGAGACTAATGGAAAGTGAACATAGTCTGAGTATATGGTATACTGGAACAAAAATGTCATTATTAAACTTGCTACCATGAATATACACTAATAACAACATCAAAACCTCTTTTGGATATTTTAGTTATACTTAGGCACTATTTCTCCAGTACCTCAAATGGATTAGCATATAAAGCAAAGATCCATGGTCCCACAGAGCTCACAATCTACCCAGGAGAATCACAGCAAAACAAACGAGTCCCTTCTACCATGGGACAGTGAGAGAGCACAGCCCATAAAAAGGAGGAGGTGACAGCCAGCGTGGTCTCCACAAGATGATGATGTTGGCGACAAGTTTCGAAGATAGATTTCCTGTCCCCTGAGCTAACTGCCTTCCCTCCTTCTGTCACCATCTGCTTCCTCCAGTTATTTCGTACCAACAATGTGTGAGGCACTGTAAAGGATCCTGGGCATGAGATCCACGAGCGACTGTATTCTGTTATTAGATCACAGCTAGCAGAAACAGAAGCATAGCAGAAGCACCCCTGTGTGCTAGGTGGTAAAGTAAAAGTGAACAAAAGTCACAGAACTGGAAGGAACTAATTCTACTAGATTCTGACTGTCTTTGAAGAAAATATGCTCTCCCCTTTCTGACATTTCTACTATGCTGTCTGCTCTTCTTCATCAACTTCCCACTGTTGCTCAAAGGAGTTGTACTGGCTGGTTTTGTGTGTCAACTTGACACAGCTGGAGTTATCTCAGAGAAAGGAGCTTCAGTTGAGGAAATGCCTTCATGAGATCCAGCTGTGGGGCATTTTCTCAATTAGTGATCAAGAGGGAAGGGCCCCTTGTGGGTGGGACCATCCCTGGGCTGGTAAACTTGGGTTCTATAAGACAGCAGGCTGAGCAAGCCAGGGGAAGCAAGCCAGTAAAGAACATGCCTCCATGGCCTCTGCATCAGCTCCTGCTCCCTGACCTGCTTGAGTTCCAGTCCTGACTTCCTTTGGTGATGAACAGCAGCATGAAAGTGTAAGCCGAATAAACCCTTTCCTCCCCAACTTGCTTCTTGGTCATGATGTTTGTGCAGGAATAGAAACCCTGACTAAGACAGGAGTCCTGGAGGTAGTTAAACCAATTGTCTAAAAAAAAATACTACTGCACATATTCGGATATTTAGAAGTTTCTAACATTTAGTGAGGATATTCTGGCTTCTTTTAAAGAAAGCATGTCATCTTGACAGTATTAAAGCTGAAAATCACATTGACTTTTCTTTTTAGAGTCTCTTAGTTTTACTTAGTTTTCTTTGTCAAGTTCAGAGTCTATGGAAAAGTTTGTTTAACAAATGGCCTTCCTCCTTCAGGTTTTCTTTCTCTAAGGTCTGTTTATATGAAGGAAGATAGACTATTTCATGGTATTCTTTTATAAATCTCATCCTCACCCCTCCCCGGGGCTCAGCTTCATCTCAAAAGCACTTCCTTCTTTGTTTTCAAATGCCAGGTTTCCCTTGTTTATTGCATCGCAGGACTTCCCTGTGGCACCGGCTACTCCAGTAGATCACTAAGCATTTTTTGTTAATCATATAATATCCCCTTTATAAGGTGCTCTTCAATTTTAAACAGTCCATTTCTTCTAACTATTCACAACGCAGTTTAAAGAATTATTCCTATGAACCACATTCCCGAGACTTAGGCATGTTCTCCATCCAGCTAGGAGAACATCAGTAGAGTGCACAGCTGAGTGATTATTTAACACCTGTCACTCTAAAGCTCACAACTGCCTCCTGAAGCGCCTAATGCTGCGAGGTGTGTGGGACATGTTCACTGCTGATATTTCATGCTCCCTGGGACAGAAGTGAGTGGAACTCAGCCCAGATCATGGGAACCGTGACATGGGAATCAAGATCATTGTCTAATTCTACCAGTATAGCTGCTGGAAATCTGTTAGACTAGGTATAAAGAAAATTCATCAATTTTAATTCTGCCTTTTATGTTCCCGTCAACAATGAAGGCAGTCTCTAGCTCTACAGATATACAAAGCTGTTGGCTATCTATTCCCTTCAATAATGGAGTCAGTCTCTAGCTCTGCAGATTGACAAAGCTGTTGGCTATCTGTGAGGAAAAGCCTGGCTGGACCCAAAGGAAATGGTCAGGTGGTACAGAACTTACTTCAAACTAGAGGATAAGCAATATAGGTCTTTGTCAGTACTCTGAAGCCATTAGTAGACACTTTAAGTCTTATGCTTTAAAAGAAAGCCTGCTTTTTATCCTACCCACTGTTAACTGCACAGATTGGTGGACTTACACAAGCCATTCAACGTCTTTTTTCACAAATATGCTTGTATAGTTTCTTTCTATCATGCATATAAATATCTCTGGACTTCTTTCCAACTCAGTGGCTTATGGTAAAACCTCTTACTTCCACAAAACACCAAAACAGTCTCAACTCTTCCTTCTCATGAAGTGTCTA
Source organism: Mus caroli (assembly GCF_978045245.1). NCBI lineage: Eukaryota > Metazoa > Chordata > Mammalia > Rodentia > Muridae > Mus > Mus caroli. The sequence goes on from NW_028227271.1 coordinate 64,881,949, forward strand.
GGAGCTACGCTGGCTAATTCTTCAGCCTTCAGACATTCTGAAGGTAGTTTACTTCTGTTATTCAGGGGACTGTCTGGAACAATGATAGAGGGTCAGCCCTGGAAACCCTGTTCTAGCTACACACTCTTGTCCCACAGTCCTGCCTGTAAGACACACTGCACACTCCTTACTTTCTACACCTTGGCTTTCTCTTGTGTAAATGGTAGAGAACAAGGATACTACCTGTATGGGCACTGTGAGAACTACCCAAGAGGGAATTAATCACTATGTGTGGTATATCATGAATATTCAGTAAACATACAAGTATCTTTAAGATTTTTGTTTTATTGGATAACTTAATGGTTTGCTCTTTCCTCAACTGATCGTGGCACTAGGTTTCATGATGGATGTTATAGTTTGAGTCTGAAATGTGCCCTGAAAGATTCAGGGAGCAGTGTACAGAGATAGTTGGATTATGAAAGGCTATGACTCCATCAATGGCTTGAATACTGGCAGCTTCACCCCTGAATGGACTATTGTGGCATGATGGGATCTGTGCAAATGAGACTCATCTGGAAAAGTCCATCTCCCTCGCTCTTTACTTGCTTCCTATGTAGTATGATATCATGCTTTTCAGGTCCAAAGTCATGGCACCCGTCCACCATGGAGTAAATTCTGAAACTTCGCTACAAGAAGTCCTTCTTCCCTTAACGTTGCTTATCTCAGGTTTTTTTTTGTCATAGCTGTAGAGTTAACTAACTCGATAGATATCAACAGAAAAGCAAAGAACCTATTTTTTCATGTAATGTGGCCAAAATATTCCTTAAAATAAACCTCTTGGTTAGAGTTTGGTATTTTGTTCTATGTTTCTTAGAAATAAGGATTTATATTAACTAGAATTTAGAACAGGCAAACATCAACATCTCTTAACAAAATTTCAATATAATGTAACTTCTAAAGAATAAGCTCACAGCTTGAGCAGGATGCAGTGGCATGCACTTTAGAAGATGGAGCAGAGAGGCCTGGGTTTAACGATGGCCTGAGCTACACAGCTAGACCCTGTCTAAAACTTAGTTACAAATTCAGTAGTTCTGTGAGTCTTCATAGACTGACTTTTACAGACCCCAAATGGAACACAATGGTACCTAAACATTTTGCATTGCGATGGCAAAACTGCGAGAGACTGCAGTCTTTATTTTCTGTTCATAATATTTTTAAAGATCAGGAAGGTTTTACTGCCATAACTAACAGCTTTTCTAGCTGCTTTAAGACATCAATTTATTTAAGTATTAAATTATTATTAAAGTAGTATTTCCGAGAACCAAAATAAAAATAAAATCACCAAAAGTACACTATAATATTAACAAGCAAATTTTAGTCATGAGTGTGGCTGAGAGTCCCCTGCAGAGATGGGGAGGGGCAGAGGGAGGGAGGGAAGAGCAACATGATAGAAATCATAAGGGTTCTGTGTGAGTGCTATGCAGGTGTGTAGACACCTCCCCAGAAACACACAGTGTCGCAAAGCAATGGAGTTTGCTCAGTAGCCCCATAACTGGCATAACTACAAGACTTGCTGTATGGTGATTTATCTGCAGTGGGTGTCCAGTTTCCCCAACTCCACTGCATGGAGGGAGACTGCATCCCCTCCACCCAGTGGTGGCCACATGAGCAAGGGTTATACTCTCTCTATACTCTGGGCTCCTGAGTACGTCCCTTGGGATGCGTGTCTGTGCTTGTGTTAGTACCACAGTGTTGTGATTAGATTTCAACAAAGTCAATTTGTAGTTCATTAAAAAATACACCTGTCTTTATTAATGTACATATATGTATATACAGGGTACATATATGACATAGATGAGCCATGTTTCTTATTGGCCAAAATGTATTTCACTGATGACATTGTTCCTGTTTCCAAGCTCATCACAGTGACGCTGGGTCCAGGTCACTGATTTGCTTTTAGGGACACTTTGTAACTCAATACAAGCTGGAGCTACATGTCACCAGCAGGTATATTCTTATCTTATTCTCCCAGAGAAAGTAATTTAAAATCAAATACCAGCCTCTGTAATAGTTCTGAATGAACCATCTGACTATAATTCCAACTATAAAGCCAGTTGAAACTGGCTTTTGGAATTGATATTTTTTTCATTAGTATTTTGAACCTGTACTTAGAAATTTTAGTTTTTGACATTTAAAAAGCCCCAGCTTATTCACTTATACCTTGTTTAATACACCAACGTAAATGGATTTTCTGAGCCAGTCTTTTATACCCCACGTTCTCAGGAAGCAAATCAAAAGTGAACATATGCCTCCCACTTTCATCATCTGAGGCATGCAGGAGAGAAGCCTGGAAATTTTTTTTTTAAAGAACAGGATTTATTGAGAATAAACTGTGCCAATTTATAGCTCCTTAATTAAATATAAAAGAAACTCAAAATCATGCATTTCTAGAATGTCTTAGTCTAATGCCATTGAAACTTGTAGTGAGAAATGACTCATGTGCCCAAGCTGCACCTTTGATATTATGGTATCCTTGATAAAACTCAGAATATTTATTAGGTTGAAGTCAGTTAAGTTTTATTTAGAGAATTTTGTGGTAGCTCTAGAAAAACATAAAAACCCTAGTAGTTTTTACTAAAGTAGAAAGCATTGCTTATAGATAATACTTAAAAGTTTCCATGAATCTAAGTGTATATTTCTGTGTATACACATTTATAAATGGCAATATAAAACAAGAAAATAGATTAAAGTATCTTCTTAAATCAATTCTTTTGCTAATATTAAGACTTCAGTTCAGTAAGTATTTATTTGCATAGTTTTAAAATTATCTTTAATATCAAAGATTGATATTTAAAGCAATAATTAGGCAAGCACAGTTTAAAACTACAGTGATATGCCATCTCATGTCTGCCAACATGGCTTCCATCCCCAATGAAAGAAAGCCATGAGAGGATGGAAAAGAAAAGAGATTCATTCATGGCTGATGGGTGTGTAAGTTACCAAAACATGGATGGAGGGTCTTCAAAAGGCTAAACTACACTATCACATGACCCAGAGATCTCACTTCTGGGAATACGTGCAAAGAAAAGCAACATGCCACGGTGACATCATAAACTCCGTTCATGGTTGTAATACTCAGAAGTCACAATGCATGCAGCAGCGAATGTTCCCACAGTGTGAGAGTGGGCCTTAGATGTGAGACTGCACTTCAACTCACTTCCTGTGATTTGGCAGACATTTGCTTCTTGATGGTGGCTGCATCACTGAGGCCCTGCCCTCATCTGGCCTAGTTCCTATAAGCACTCCAGTCACAATGGGCTGGCCATTACCTGATTTCCACAGGGCTGCATAGAATTATCTGTGAAGCAACCTTATTTTCAAACAAGGTCATGTTTTGAAGTTCTGGGTGTCAGAACTTCAACATGTATTTGTATTTGGGAGAAATGAACTCAACCCATAATATTTAATAACCGAGTTTTAAAGTGTTCCCTCAAAACTCTGAGCTACACAAAGGAAACCAAAAGACAACATCAGTTATTTTTCCCCATCACATGTAGAATCTAGATTTCTACAAGTAAAAGCCATAAAAGTAGAAATGTTCATTTTGGGAAAAGGAGAGTCACCAGTTGAAGTAGGTAAGGGGGACAAAAGAGAATAACTGCAGGAGAATATGATCAGAGCACGAAACACCATGTATGAAAGTCTCCGCACTAAAATTCATTTTGTGCAATAAATGTATGCTAAGAGAAAAATGTGAGACTATATATTCTATAATATATTATAATATACAATACACTATGCAATATATTATTTGTAAAGCAATATTATCTAACATATAACATTTAAAAATACTTTTTACCATGTGAAGAGAAAAATTCTTATAATTTTCAATAATATGGGTGAATCTAGAGGACATAGTATTAAATAAAATATGCTAGGCACAGAGAGGCAAATATGCCCTGGCATAATCTGAAGATACAGTGACTACTGCAACACTAAGGCAGCTCTTGAAGCACCCGTGGTAGGCATTCTCTTTATCTATCTATGGTCCCTGCATCCAGGCTCCATCTTTATCATCTCATTTTAGCTCCTTCACAGGGCCTTTCCTGTGATTTTTGCCTTGAGTCTCTCCTACTTTACATTTTTTTGGTCAGATTGTCCTAGGCTAGATTTTCTTGTTTAAAAATCACATATTAGGGCCTGAGAGAATAGCTCAGCAGTTAAGAGCACATACTGCCTTTGCAAAGGGCCCTGGTTCAGTTCACAGCATCTATGACTGATAGGTCACAACTCCTTGTAACTCCACATCTTTGGAGATCTGAGGCCTCTGGCGGTCATGGGTATCAATATTCATATACATATATACCCCCTACTTACATAATTTAAAAACATTTCTAAACTATTATAAAATCACACATCTTCCTTAGGGAGACATCAAGCTCTCACTGGGTTGGCAGCAGAAAGTCTAATGAACCACACTTGGCGTTTAGGTTCCCCGCCCTGTTAGTGCCCCCTCCTATCTCCTGACCCTGCTGCTTTCAGACATGCACAGTTGCTACTAGATCTTGTTTTCCATGCACCCATCACATCGCTCTGCTCATCTCTCATCTCCCTGCCTTTGGATCCATTCGTCAGTGTGGGAGTCATCTTCACAAAGCCTTCTGTCTACTGTTACTGGAGGCAAACCCCACCTTGTCCTGAAACTCAAAGGTACTGTCTTCTTCCAGCCTTCAGAAACCTGATTGAACTTGTGGTTTAGCTCAGAATCCAGACATTTTCTATAGTCCCGACTCTCCCACTTACTTTTCCTGTGCAGAAGCCTAGTTTATCACACACATCCTTCTTTGAAAGCCCCTTTCAGGCTATGTATGACCGAGGGTGCAGCAGGGGGTCCAACTCAGCTGCGTTTCTGACCACATTCAGTCCTTGATTGTTTGTCTCTTCTTCCAACTAAATTTAAATGTCCAAGGTCCAGCAGCATCGTCACGGACACGCCCGTCAAGACCAGACTATCATTTGGGTCTCCCGTGTCACTGCTCATACACGATGCTGCACTGTTCAGTTTAATTCCGAGCTGCTTGTACAAGAGTGATGGATGTTAGGGTGAATATTCTTGTAATATTTTAAGTCAGATAACAGTTTTGAAATGTTTGAAAACCACAAGATAAAAGCATAAAATCCAAGAACAATAACAAAAAAAATAAGCAAGGGTAAGGACTAATTAATTTAACCTAAATGCAGACTGAAGTACTAATATAATATTAGTGGTACTAATATTACAGAAACAAAAGTTATTACAGAGAGTGATGCCCTTGCTTGCCACCATTCCCACTGGTGTTGGTGTGCTGTTTGCCAGGGATGTTAGAATACAGAGACGGATGCTTTGTTGGGAAGGATGCAAGAGCAGCCCCCCACCCCCTTCGGCAAAGAAGCTGTTAGGATCTTAGGTAGATTAATTAAAATATTTGGGTGGATTTGTTTGTTTCTGGGCATGTAGGTATAGAAACAAATTCTCCCCCAAGTTGACAGGGGAGCTAGCTTAGTGAGCAGATGCCCTTCAGTGGTCTGTGCGCAGTGACCTGGCCTTCAGCATTACCCAGAGAGGTATGTGGCTGAGACATCCCACTTCCCTAAGTACTGCCTGTGCTGAGTCCTTCCTCACCAGAAGAGACAGTCTCCCTAGTGTGCTTACACACAGGGCTCTTTAGTGTGGAAAGAGGCTCATAGGCCACATGACATTGCAACATGTGTGTCTGTCTTATTCAAAGCTCCATCTTTCATAGGTGGTACAGTATGTACACACAGTAGTTACTCAAGGAGTATTTGCTGAAGGAATGAATGGAAGTAACATTGAGGTTACTCAGGCTAACAGAAAGAAGAAGCTGAACTTAAGCTCTTGACACAATTTTCAACAGATCTTTTCAGCTTAAAAGCTAAATTCCTACATTTCATTCACATAGAACAAATGGAGTAGCAATTTTGTTCCCAGTGAAACCTCTCTGGCACAGGCTGAACTACTTCTGCATGAGTTAGTAATTTAAGACAGAGAAAAATAAAGATTCACACTTTCCACTCTTTTTGTACCACAAGGAAAATGAGACCGATGTTCAAATACTATTAAATGCCAACAACTTTCCTCCCAAAATAGCTTTATTATGCCTCATGACAGCAGAAGTCCTTACACTGCCATCTAAGCGCCACTTCTGAGCTTATAATAAGCATGGTATGATTCAGAAGAGCTCTGTGCCTATTTCACAAGCAGGAATCAGAACAAAATGTTTCAGTAAACATGCTATACACATGGTGGCCCACAGCCAAGGAAGGAAATTTCATAGCATAACACGTTATTCATGGTATTAGTGGTCATGTTGGGTGCACATAAACCCACCATGCTGTCAGTCATACAAAGTGTAGCACACAAACATATTCAGTAGAAAAGATGGAAAGTGATTAAAAAATATGAGCATTATTGATCCTTTCCCTACCATACCGCATTTTTAAACTTATTTTATAGTTTACTTCTTTTACACACACACACACAGTATGTAGAAATATAAACATATATAAATATATATAATACATGCATTTTATAATTTAGTCCTATATATACACATAATATATAAGTATGTATTTTATAGTTTACTCCTACTTATACACATACACACATGCGAAAATGCGTGACCACGTGCACGCGCGCACACACACACACACACACACACACACACATATGCTATGTTATCCTGGCAGTATCCTCATACATGTTTATCAGGCCTTCTGGTTTTGTCAAGCAGATGGCTGGGGTGACTGTTCTATATCATCAAGGCTGTGAGTACTCTGTTATGCTCTCACAGTGATGAAATGTCCTAATGACACCTTTATCAGAACACAATTCCATTTTTAAGTGATCTTTGACTATCTGTTGCTTAAGGTTAAATAATTGTTAAGTAAACTATATTTAGGGATGGGTTATATGACTCTAGTACAAATTTTCACCAAGCTGATTCTGAGATTTTAAGACAGCGGTTCTTCTGGGTATACCTAACTTAAACTTAAACTTAAACAACTTAAACTTAAACTTAAAAAGTATGTTTTCCCCAACACTTTGGATAACTCAACAAGGTGCTGCTATGGTGAAAATGTTGATCATGATTCAGTTGCTCACTATTATCAGATTCAAAATAAGCAAATATAGGAATAAAGACTGCTTAACACCACATAATTGTCTATTAGGTAATAGTGTCTTTGAAAATGCTAAAGGTCCTACCATATTTATGGTTTAAAACTTTTTTATATGTACCTTTTAAAATTATTATTATTTTCTTTATTTACACTTCAAATGTTATCCCCTTTCCTAATTTCCCCTCCAAAAATCCCAACCCACCCACTCCCATTTCCTGGCTCTGGCATTCCCCTACACTGGGGCATAGAACATTCACTGAACAAGGGCCTCTCCTCCCATTGATGACCAACTACGTCATCCTCTGCTACATATGCAGCTGGAGCCATGAGTCCCACCATGTGTTTTCTTTGGTTGGTGGTTTAGTCCCAGGGAGCTCTGGGGGTACTGGTTGGTTCATATTGTTGTTCCCCCTATGGGGCTGAAAATGCCTTCAGCTCCTTGGGTCCTTTCTCTAGCTCCTTCATTGGGGACCCTGCGCTCAAATTTTGTGTTGATGCTAAGGGATCTTCAATTAAAATTTTATGGCTCAAACTTAACAGGGATAAAAGTATAAAATCTTAATCTTATAAAAGCTTAGTTACAGCTAATGAAGACCTTCAAGTTAATGGTCAGTTACATTGAACATGATCAGGTGCTTTACAAGGCCAAGCTGTGGCTTTCTGCAATGCTGTCAAAGATCAGCTTAAGGGAAGGAACCAAAAATAAAGTGTGTTTAAGTTAGGTATACCTAACAGATTGTTGCTTAGTCAAGTTACACATCTACCCAAATTACACATCTAGCAAAATAAAAAATTTATCTTGCCTTTTATTACTAAAATTTCATTTTTAGAATTTATATTTTATACAACATAGACATTTAAGGTAACAATGTAAACATACTTCTGATGGATTTAAACAGATAGATTTAAAAAATTAGGAGTAAAGGTGAAATTAAAATTTTTCTTTAATATTTCTTCAGGGGAATGTGCTGTGTAAGAAATGCAAATGTAACCGCATATTTCTCAAATTCCCTTGGAGGCCAAAAAGAGTTAAGCCAAAGAATATAATAGAGATTGAATTATTTGAAAATTTTTTAACTAAATTTTTTTTGATACAGCCTGAGAGTCTGTTACATAAGTCTATTAAATGTAATAAAATTTAGACCTGTGGTTCTCAACCTTCCTAATGCTGCAAACCTTTAATACAGTTCTTCGTGTTGCAGTGACCCCCCAACCATAAAATTATTTTGTTGCTACTTTATACTGTAATTTTGTCTCTCTTATTAATCTTAATGATTCTGACATGTGACCCTGCGAAAGGGCCATTTGACCCCTAGAGAAGTTGCAGCCCACGAGCTAAAGGTGATGACTTACAGTCTCCCATTAAGGTTTTCCTTCATGAATCTCTTATGCTCTGGTTGACTGTTAATGCTTTCCTTCCACTTAGAAAGACCCTCACCTAAACATAAATTCTCACACTTACATGAAAAACTCAACGTTCTCCCCTTCAGATTTTTTTTGACTAGTCCTCGAGTACTTCTGACTGTCCTGTTACCTAGCAGGAGTCTTCTGGATCTCAAAATTAAAATTGTCCAAAACTTTAACATTCCCAAATCTTAAATTAATGCAGCCTGCCTCAGATTTAAAGAATTTAAAGTTAATGACCATTATTAATTGAATGGATTGTGTTTGTTTCTTTAATTTTTATACTTCCCTTTGTTCTGATAAATGATCAGACATTGGCAAGAGACATAATAAATGGGGACTTGCAAAAGCCTATCCTCCACTAAAGGTGTTGATTTTTACAGTAAAGACATAATCCTATTTCAGGAAATTTTAATATTAATTATGTTACTAAAATCCCTTACTATACACAGGGTAAAGCTACTATAAAACACCATCAGATACTTCACTGGCAATTTTTTTAAAAATAAAAAAGGGGTAAGGGGCCACGCCCATATATATCTCCAAATATGCTTATACTTTGTTACCCTAACTCTGTAGAGTGACAAATGGTGAGCAGAGCGAGAGCCATGAGGGCAGAGAAAGGGGGCAAAGAGGAGGAAGAGCGAGAGCGAGCAAGAGAGAGAGAGGGCTGGGGTGACTAGCAGTTCTTTTATTAGCAGCACATGTCTGGTGCACCTGGGGGCAGGAGCAAGTGATGATGTAAGCAGTTGCTAGGTCTCTGACAGCAGGCCAGTGGAATTGCCTGTCCACTATCACACAGTAGATGTAAAGATCTAAAACCTAGTCAATGGAAACGATGTGATGTTTGTATCAGGAAAGGTTATGCTTATGCCGTTTTAGAAAATGAACAAAGTCCCAGATGGCTCCCACTTTGATACACTTGACCAGGACAGCATCCTAGAAACCTACAGACAAATGAAACATCTAAAGACAGATGACAAACCCACCTAGAGGAAGAGTGAGCTGATGACTTGGAGAGACAGCACAACTTTAACTCAAGTTCAGACTTTGGGAAAACAAAGACACTTTCATACAGCAACTACTAATAAATATTGAAAATTTCTTTGATCTATTTGGAGCGAGTTCTCAACCTTGATGATAAAAGTGAAATCAGAGACTTAGATTTATCATCAGTCAAAGTTTTAGTCCAGAAAGAATATTTAAAATCAACCAAGCATAAAATATCTTTTATATCAGCCAATAAAAACATTATTTTTAGATATCATAAAAGAAAAAAAAGAGCTTAAATGAGTAATGTCTTCCTGAATAGCTTTAAAGGTAGCTTGGTAACAAGCAACTCAGATTATATATGTGAAGTCGAGAATAGAAACGTAGTAGTTTCCATGGCACCTAAAATCCTTGTGTTTTAGAAGTATATGACCCAATTTGTCATGTATAGGCTAACTATAGTCCAGCCATCATGAGAGCAAGAAAACACAGCGGCTCTCTGAGTATTATGATAACACTGGAATCTTTTTGTCTCTAGCTATATAGAAATATGTATGCTAAATAGAAATATATATGTATATATGTGCATATATACATATATATTTATTTACAAAGAGAAAAAATCACATAATTATACTTTCTCTTAATCAGGGTGGGATATGAGTGAGCAATGCACATACCACATCACACTTTCTATACCTAAGGGTGGCTTTAAGAAATAATGCTGACTGCATACTATCAAGCATTGGAGATAATGGTTTCTCCATTGTCAATATAAATTATATAAGGTTGCCATTAGGTATTATGGAAAATTTTACCCTGACCATATACTGCTTTCAGTTTTCAACTCCAGCCCAACTTTAGAAGATATATGTATCTGCAGGACTTGGTTGTATTTACTACTTCACTCTAAAAATCTTTAATGATAAAAATATTAAAAAATCAATGAAACTGTCAGATATAGAATGTGAAGTTTATTCAATTATATCACAAATTTATAAAGCAAAAGTTATGGGTCTCAGCTTCAGAAGATAAATGCGTATTCTCTTATACTCTGATAAATGGTTCAGAATTTCTTAGCTTTTCCCGAAATGACTGAATATAGTGCTATCAAATCCGCCTGCAACCCCACTCACATTACATAGTCAAGAGAATGAGAAGATACATACGCACACAGACACTTGTGCATCCACCTTTACATCAGCGTTATTCATAAAGTCAAATGATGGAAATAGCCCAAACGCTCATTAGTGGATGAAGAGACAAATAAAAGGGATCAATCACACAAGACATGAAAGCATAAGATAAACATGAAAGTTTAAGAAAAACTATTCTAAGTGAAAGAAGTTAGTCACAAAAGACTAGCATCTGTGTGAAAGCCCAGCACGGAGAAAGGTAAGGAGATATGCTGACTAGGTGAGCAGCTGCTGACGGGTGGAGACGGATGAGTGGCAGATAGACCTGGGGTACTCTGGATGTGATGACAATACTCACTCTCACACTGTGGAGATGGTTGCAGATGACCTGAATATATCAAAACTGTTGGGTTGTATAAGTTTTAAGGAATTATGTCTTATGTGAATTATATCTCAATATTGTTTCCAGAAGAAATTCATATATAAATATGATTAAACTATTACTATGCTCTGAAAATTACAGTATATGTACATGACAATTTTTAGAGCCAGATGTTTGTGATAAGAATATAGTTATTGTCATAATATTATGCAGAATAGTATAAAATAGGATTTGTTTGCATATAAAATTATGCAAATGAAGAGGGTTTCCGATTCCTGAGTCTTGCCTCTGCTCTGCGGAGGTTCTCTCTTTCTGGGTGCCTGCTGCATCGATGTGATTCCTCACCCCTAATAAAAGCATATCTTTAGTGGCAAAAACAAACAGAATCATGTAAATAGCTTTGGAAAATTCCTAAATATTAATAGTGGATTGTGGGACTTAAAATTTCTACAATAAGAATCTTTTTTTTTTTCCCTCAGGATAAAAACTTGTAACTTTCAACTACAACATTCCCCAAATAGAAAAAATGTATTTTCAGGAGGGAAAAAGAAAACCCAAACATGAAAGCAAAAGCCTGTCAGTTAACATCTGATTCAAGATTACTTTGTCACACTAATTATTACACCAACATTTGTCTTGAGGTAGGTCTTTTATGTGGTATAAAAAGATACCATTAGCTTTTAAGGAGAAATAAAAAGATATATAAACAAATAAATATTCCTCCAGAAAAGTGATTCCAAATAGGAATGCAGACTTTTATTAGACAAATGTTGTTTACAGATTAGAGCATTTGATCATTATTTTTCAACTTTAATTAGGTATAGTTTTTCAGTGAGGCACTAGCTACATGGTACAGTGGACACAAGCATACACTGCTCTTGTGAGGATCCAAGTCTGGTTCGCAGGATCCATGTTAGGAAGTGCACAACCTTCTGTAACTCCAGGTCCAGCGAACCTTACAGCCTCTTTTAGCCTCTTTTTACAAACACAGTCATTTGGATGTACATATGCATAACTAAAATAAATATTTTTTAAAGAAAAGACTTATTTACATAGAAGAATCTGAGATGTATCATTTTTCCTATGGTTTTAATATCATAATGACAACCTTCCCTTAAATAAAACTGACTTTAAAAAGAAAAAAATGTTTGTGGGTATTATAATAACACAGATGTTTTTCCCTGTTAGTCTTGTACATTTGCCTCACCTGCTGTCCTGGCCACCATCTTGAGTTTGCTTTAATGACAGAACCTTTAATGGACTCAGGAGTAAAGTCCGACTATGCTTAGGGTATATGTTAATGAACCACAGCAGACATCTTGGTTGGCAGCCAAGATTGACGATCTTCCTAAAGACTGTACTTAAGTCATTGGTCATGGAACCCTGACTGTGAGATCTAATTCTGTTATACCCTATGATGATAAAATAATTTCTTATAATGCTGTGCCAGTCATCATGAAGGCTTTCTGCCTATTTTCTTTCACTTTGTCTTTTCTTAAAGGCACATTCTGTAATTGGAAATTGAGGATTGGTTTGGATTTTATCTGAATTGACTCCACAAGCCCATATGATGAAGGCTTTATTGCCAGCCTATGTCAATCTGCAGATGGTGAATCCTTTAGATGAGCTTAACCCGAGGAAGCTCAGGTGCTTCCCCAGAGGGTCTAAGGGGTACTAAACCCAAGGCACACATCAATAAGGAGCCATTTGCTGAATCTGAGTTTGGAAATGATAACTTTCTGTCTTAGTATTTTAGCATGGCTTAGCCTCCCCCATCACTCCACTATCTGTCCGGGAAACTCTGGTGTTAACCAGAGAGCAGATGTGTCTAAGACAAGCATCAGGAGACCTGCTCGAGCTCAAAGGCCGGCTGTCTGTGTTCACCATGCCCCACATGCCTCTCTTCCCAGGTACCCACGGGAGAGGGAGGACTGAAATGCCACACCTTGCTTTTGATTAGCGTTGCCCTTGCTCCTGTCACTTAGTTAACACATTGACATTTTCCCTTCTCATGCCTCTGAAAATACTGATAGCCAAAAATAGGTCTTAGATTGGCTAAAAGACCCAATGTCATATTAATATATTAAAGACTGAAATAATCTTAAAAAGTAGTGGTTTTAAAACTAAAAAATCCACAGATAATATAGCATAGATATAAAAGTATGATTTTGCTTTCTTATTTGGCATTATCACTTACATAATGACGATTTGGGTTTGAGAAATTAAAAAAAATTTTCTCCCCTCCCTTTAAAGTCACAGCAACCTATTATGGAATAATGGAAAATGAATGTAATATCTGATTTTTTTTCCTTTGGCAATCAGTTACAGAAGTGATGAAAGCTTATACAGTCTCTCAGTCCCAGAAGCTAGCCCTTCTAACCTTAAGCCTGCTTTTATAGATATGGTTAGGGTTCATTATCTGTCTTCAGACTGGAAACAAGTCCAAAGAGAATGCATTGTAGAGACATTATTTTAGAAAATCATTTGTGTTCAGTTGGTGAGTTATATAGCTCTTATAGTAAAAAAGAAATGAGATATACAAAGCCTGAAGATATATGAATATAGATTATTTCTATGAGTTAATCAACTATAATACATTAAGTCTAATTTGTTATTATGATCAAAAACACACTTGCTTATCTGCATCTAAATCATGTAACTACATTAAAAAAATACTTGGATTACTTTCCTCAGTGGAAAAAAGAAGATTATAAGCACACTTCCTTATCTTCAGGAACTTACAACCATCCATAGTAAACATAGCGACCTGCATTTAATATTCACAGTAGTGCACTGGCAGTTTTTTCACATTATTATTTGAAAGTAACAGACAACTCTATATCTAAGTATCCAATTTATAGATTTTTATGTTTGCCCACATGAGTAACTTTGAAAAGATCATGTTTAACCATTTACATATTTTAAAAAATAATTTTTAGGTAGCATTTCTTCTTGATTGACATGTAAGAACTAGAAACTGGTTATTATCTTATGAGTTAGAGTGACAGTAATGTCAACTTAGTTCTGAAAAAAGTAGACATTACATAGAAGATACACACATTTACAATCTTAATGTGTGTGTTAGTATTTTTCAATTGCTGTGACAAAACACCATTACCAAGGCAACTTATAAAAGAAAGGATTTAACTGGTGGTTCAGGGATCAAGAGGAAGAAAATCCATGACCAGAATGGTGGGAGGGATGGCAGCAGGCAGTCATGGTGCTGGGCCAGTAGCTGAGAGATTATATCTGATCCATGAAAACAAGGCAGAGAGAGCACTAAGTCGCAATGGTTTGAGCTTTTGAAGTCCCAAGGTGACACACCTCCATCAAGTGCACACCTTGCAGGCAGTCATTCCCAAATAGTTTCAGCAAATGGGAACCAAACATTTAGATCCATGGGCCTAGGGGGCCATCTTCATTCCAACCACCACAATGTGCTTCCTCTTGATTTAGCCCCTACATAGAATATAGATAAATTTAAAAAGAAATTTTCCTAGTTTAAGACATCATTAAACAATGGACTAGCTTATTTATTTGTTTTATTAATGTTACTATGAGATTGTGAGAAAGTCTCATTTTCTGTTTGCTTGTTTGGTTCTTCTTCCTTCCTCCTTCCTTCTTTCCTTTTTTTTTTTTTTTTTTTTTTGCTTCAGTTTTAGATACACAAAGTGTTCTTACCATCTGCTTCATTAAACCAAGGAAAGTAATTCAAGTTTTAAAAAACTGCAGTTATCTCATTTAGAAGCAGAGATAATGTGTTGTTAATATTAATAAATCACACTGAAACATATTAACTCATAGAAGCGAACCATGCTCATCCCTCTGCTGGCTTCCTACAGATGTCAGTCAGATAAGCTTCAGGTAAAGGTAGATGAACGGTTTAGAGTTTGCTGATGGCAAAAGAAGAACACTGCTAGAAACTTTGTGTTGTTTGTCCTTTGAATATGAAATTAAGGACAAGGTTTCATAGTGTGCCTTGCCCTGCGAGACTCCATTTCACAGGTGTGTTGTACAAGTGAAGAAGCCATTTGTGTGGCAGCAGCCATAAGGCATAGTTTGGAGAATAAGTTATACCTAAAGGTAGAAAGGATGCTACCCTAAACATTTATCAAGGTAAATTGGAACTGTAAAGACACATGGGTATATCTAACTCCTCAGGAGAACCAGGATGGAGTCACATCAGCCTGAGGAAGACCCTACTCTCTCATCTGGCTTCCAAAATGACATCTGTGAAGAACACTGTGACCAGGACACAGAGAACTCCTGTCTGTCCCAGGTCCTTCAGACACATTAGTCTAACTGTTGATGTGTTCTATTAGAACTGCAACTGTTTATCCACTCCTGTGACTACCTGGACTTGCTGCCTGTTGGCCCATTATTTTGCCTTGCATTGTCCCCCCCTTTAACTCTTTAGCCTCTACTCCTCTCGCTTCTGGAAGTCAACTCTGACCTACACCTGCAACTCCAGCAGACCTCTCCTCTCACCGTCCTTCGATTCTGACTTGTTTTACATTTCTGTGAGTTGCCTGCTTTGCAGGCAGTTTTGAAACTCCTTGAACTCTACTGAGGCCTATAAAGTCTTTGAAGCCACTCTGCATATTTATATGTGACATGAAATATGTGATAATATAATATTAGCAATTGAGATTGGAGTAAAAGAACTTGTGTTTGCCTAGGAGGATTATCAAGGGAAGCAGACAATTTAGAAAATTTTTGCCAATGAAACCACTATATCGTGTAAATCTGTGGCTATTCAATATATTCTGGCATATGGAAAGACACATACATGTTTATTTTGTCTCTGAAATAGCATTAATAAGATTTAAGTTCAAAAGTATACAAAATTTCTGTAGAGAACAAAAATACTGAAAAATCAATGTGGGAACCATATAGCTTACATTCAATCACTAATACATAATTTTTCTTTAAAAAGAAAAGATACTATCTAATACTTATATATATTTTCTTCATTATGCAAAGGTTTATTCTTTAGAGTTGTGGCTCTATACATACATACATACATACATACATACATACATACATACATATTACTAACATCTATCTATCTATCTATCTATCTATCTATCTATCTATCTATCTATCTATCTATCTATCTATCTACAATAGGATTAAAGTCTGAAAGGATTTAATCATACTCATTTTGCTCTAAAGCTTAACCAGTATTGGTATGCAATGGCCTGGGAAATATGATGATGTTGATGGTGATGGTCATGATAGTAGTACATTATTAAAGCTATATCCAATCAGAGAAGGTTTCTATATTGTTGATGAGTCAGCATGTTAAGATAACCAGAAGAAAAATGCTTAGAGAGTCTAGCCATTACTTAATTTTTATGAGACTAGTATGTAACTTAAAGGAAGCAAGATTGAATACTTAAATATGCACCTATGGGTTTAATTATAAAGAATGGCATCTTTTTCATTGTTTATGAACTTGAGAATTTTGTTTTTAATGAGAGATCCTTTAAGTTGCTTAATATAATTTCATTATCTTTGTGAAAAAAAATTCCAAGTGAAATAAATCAAATAAATATTATATTTGAAATCAAATCTTACACACAATCTTTGTGTTAAATCTGTTTTTAACACACTAAAGTGGAAATTTTTCAGACTAGAATTTCCATCAGGTATTTCACAACTGACTGGGACAAGGAAGAGGAGCTCAGACTGCTGGACTTGGATTCTGGCATGCCTCTCCCTTTGAGCCCCAGGAACAGAAATAATTGCTGGAAGTAATGGAAACAAAAAACAAAAAACAAAAAACAAACCAGGAGATAACAGGGACAGAGACACGTTCAGTGTCAGGCAGCCTCAAATGGAGAGACAGGAGGTCTCGTGTCCCCCTACCTTCAGCACCCTATTTCCTTTGGAACGGAGGTTTTGGCTATAAGGTGTTGAAGTAAATACCTCTGTCTATTCCCTGTGGAGCTACTTGCTTTTCCTTGGGCCTTTGTAGTATCACCTAAGCTTGGACTTTTGTATTATCACCTAAGCTTGGCACTATACTGTCACTTTCCTCATGAAAATGATTCTCTATTTCGGCTCAGACTTTCATGTGAGCTCTTACTATATTTTGATTTTTCTAAGCAAGTATAAAGCTGCCAGTAAAAAGAAATGAATTTTGTATATTCCAGACAACACAAACAAACACAAAGTTACTCTTAGGATTAAAAACACCCATTTATATCATTCAGTTACTTCCTAACTCAAATGCTAAAGAAAAGCAAGCTAGATGCTACTTTGCAAATGTTTTAATCTACAATACATATCTAGATTAAACTACAATTGGTTGCCTGTTCCCTCATAGCAGATATAGCATACAAATTGAAATCCAAAAGTTATTTGGCTTTGATAATAGAGAGATGGGATAAACTAGGTTAGTATGCTCTGTAATGAACTCTTCAAGGCAAGCTTTGGAATTTTGACTAATTATTTTTTAAAGAATGCCTATCCCACTGGAACATATATATCAAACAAAAAGGACCCGAATGAGCACATGTCAAATTGGTTGTTAAATACTAGACCTCCTCAGCTTTTGATCTTAGCTATTCTAATTGGTGTGAGGTAGAATCTCAGGGTTGTTTTGATTTGCATTTCACTGATGACTAAGGATGTTGAACATTTTTTTAGGTGCTTCTCAGCCATTCAGTATTCCTCACTTGAGAATTCTTTGTTTAGCTCTGTACCCCATTTTTTGGGGGGGGAGGTGGGGTGTGTTTATTATAAAAGAAAAAAAAGACTATCGGCTTTTTCAGAAGGAAAGGAACAGTCTGCTGGCGGAGGTGACACTAGGAGACTTGTCCTTAGTTCCCCTAAGAGCCAAGTGGAGGGAGACATTGAAATAAACAGGCAATTCTATAAAGTTAGAAACCCTACAAATCTGATTAAAATCTAAACTTGTTTTGCTTTTAAAAAATGTAATATATCAAAAGTCCCGCTTTAGTGACATGCTAATCCCACCAAAAAAATAACCCCAGTAAACCCCCACCCACCCACCCATCAGTAACAGTGTTCAAGTTGACCAGCCAACACATACTTCTAACTCGATTAAGTATACACATCCCCTAAACCTAAGCCTGGGGACATTGGTGGCAAGTAGTGGCATCCCACTGGCTACCTGTCCAACATCTGCTCCTGCAGAGTGGGCAGGGAAACCCTAAGCAGTAATGAGGCTGAGACCCCAAGATAACTAACTTTCCTGGTACTGCATCCTCACCTCTACCTCAAGAGACCCTAACTTCTAAACCAAGCCCCTCATCACTCAAACTTGGCACCCAGTGAATAGGATGGTTCTCTCAATTAGAAAGACATATATCCACACATCCATATATATATATATATATATATATATATATATATATATATCTTTTTTGTTTTTAACATTTAAATATAAAAATACTACTCTGCTTTGTGTTATAAACGGAGGACCAAGAAATGCCAACTTTTTTCTTCCTTCACAGTAGGGCCATCCATCAGGTGACGCACTGAGCTGTGTTCGCAGAGGGGATGGATGCCCCTTCCCCAAGCCAAGGAAGCACAGCACAAGAAACCAACCTTCAACTCCTCACCTGACTTCCATTTGGAACAGAAAGCTGGTTTCCCCTTTAGAAATAACAGCTCTCTACCAACAGTGGAAATGTCAATCTAAGCCGTTGGGCCTGCCCTTTCAACTATCCTGAAGAAAAAAAAATGTCCTCTTTCACCATAAGTACACCCGCTTTGTGACAGCTATGCCTACCGGACATGCATACCTGATGAGAAGAAGCAGTGGGTTACCCTTCCCCCCCTCCCCACTAGAAAGCTAGATAGGAAAGAAAGGGTTGGTGTGTAGAGATTAAGAACTTGACCCCTCTATTCTGACCAACAAAAGCAAGATTAACTGGGCACGAGGAATAAAAAGACCTTGGTATTCCATCCTTTGAGTTACAGTGGGGACAACTGGGAGAGGGAAGAGCTGGGAGAGGGATCACTCAAGTCTAGTCCGCTTAGTTCTTGTATTGGAAGGGTTCGTCGCCTGTTTCGTTGAGGAGACACATGCAGATGATGGCTTCTGTCACCGCACAGGGGTCACAATTGGCAGAAGGCCGACGGTCTTCAAAGTAGCCCTTCTTCTCCTGTCCGACAGTCCAGGGAATGCGGATACTGGCACTGCGGTTGGCAACACCGGCAGAAAAGTCGTTGATGTTGGAGGTTTCGTGGAATCCAGTCAGACGCCGGGTGTTGTCCAGGCCCCCCTTGGGATCGTAGGCGCGGATGTGGTACTGGTGCCTCTTACTCAGTTTGTCAATGGCCTCCTCAATGCACTTCAGACCATTCTCCTCCCGCATGGCCTTGGTGCTGAAGTTGGTATGGCAGCCTGCACCATTCCAGTTCCCTGGAATGGGCTTGAGGTCAAAGGTTGCTATCACCCCAAAGTCTTCGCACACCCGATGCAAGATAAAACGGGCTATCCAAAGATGATCTCCCATTCGGATCCCCTCACAGGGTCCTATCTGGAATTCCCACTGGGCAGGCATAACCTCCGCATTTGTCCCCGTGATCTTGACTCCGGCATACAAGCAGGCCCGGTAATGAGCCTCCACGACGTCCCTGCCGTAGGCCCACACCGCAGTAATACGGGCCTTGGGGTCCAGGGAAGCCTTTGGAAGGCCAACCAAATGGGTGGCCATTTGTTCCCATGAGAGTATATTCCTGCTCCATTCCAAACCAGGGGTGCTGGTTGCTCACCATGTCCATTATCCGTTTACAGATGTGCCTCAAGTTTGTCTCTGCAGGCTTCTGGTTATACTTGAAAACTTCACATAGCACCAGCTTGTTGGGGTCTTTGCGGAAGGGGTCTCGAAACATGGCAACAGGATGGAGATACATGTCGCTGTTGGAGCCTTCAGACTGAAAGGTACTAGAGCCATCAAAGTTCCACTCAGGTAACTCTTCCACACACTTGGGCTCACAGTCCAGGGTATGGGTCTTGCAGCGCAGTCCTTCTCCGGTACCATCAACCCAGATATACATGGCTTGGATTTTCTTACCCTGGGGCAGGGACATGTACATTTGCTTGATGCCTTTGTTCAAGTGGGAACTTGCTGAGGTGGCCATGGTGGAAGGTGTTCAGAGCGGTGGCCAGCCGGATGATGGATGGGTGAACAGGCCACGAGAGCGAGGTGAAGAGCCGAGAGGAGATGGGTGTGCTGTTCAGACACCGTGCTCTACTCCCATTCTCGACTCTTCTGTACCCCATTTTTATTTATTTTTTTTTTTTAATATTTTTATTACATAATTTCCTCAATTACATTTCCAATACTATCCCAAAAGTCCCCCATAGCGCCCCCCACTTCCCTACCCACCCATTCCCATTCTTTTGGCCCTGGCATTCCCCTATATTGGGGCATATAAAGTTTGCAAGTCCAATGGGCCTCTCTTTCCATTGATGGCCGACTAGGCCATCTTTCGATACATATGCAGCTAGAGACAAGAGCTCCAGGGTTCCGGTTAGTACATCATGTTGTTCCAACAATAGGGTTGCAGATCCCTTTAGCTCCTTGGGTACTTTCTCTAGCTTCTCCATTGGGAGCCCTGTGATACATCCAATAGCTGACTGTGAACATCCACTCCTGTGTTTGCTAGGCCCCGGCATCGTCTCACAAGAGACAGCTATATTTGGGTCCTTTCAGCAAGATCTTGCTAGTGTATGCAATGGTGTCAGCGTTTAGAAGCTGATTATGGGACGGATCCCTGGATACAGCAGTCTCTAAATGGTCCATCCTTTCATCACAGCTACGAACTTTGTCTCTGTAGCTCCTTCCCTGGGTGTTTTGTTCCCAATTCTAAGAAGGTGCACAGTGTCCACACTTTGGTCTTCATTCTTCTTGAGTTTCATGCGTTTAGCAAATTGTATCTTATATCTTGGGTATCCTAAGTTTTGCTGTACCCCATTTTTAATAGGGTTATTTGGTTCTCTGGAGTCTAACTTCTTGAGTTCTTTGTATATATTGGATATTAGCCCTCTATCAGATGTAGGGTTGGTAAAGATCTTTTCCTAATCTGTTGGTTGCTATTTTGTCCTAAGCTCAGAATACCCAGGATACAATTCACAGACCATGTGAAGTTCAAGAAGAAGGAAGATCAAAGTGTGGATGCTTCAGTCCTTCTTAGAAGGGGAAACAAAATACTCATGGGAGGAAATATGGAGACAAAGTGTGGAGCAGAGACTGAAGGAAAGAGACTGCCCCACCTGGGGATCCATCCCATATGCAGACACCAAACCCAGACACTACTGAAGATGCTAAGAAGTGCTTGCCTGATATAGCTGTTTCCTGAGAGGCTCTTTCAGAGCTTGGCAAATACAGAGGTAGATGCTTGCAGCCAACCATTGGGCTGAGCATGGGGTCCCCAATGGAGAAGTTAGAGAGAAAGGTGCTGAAGGGGTTTGCAACCCCATAGGAAGAACAACAATATCAACCAACTAGACTCCCCAGAACTCCCAGGAACTAAACTACCAACCAAAGATTACACATAGAGGGACCCATGGCTCCAGCCACATATGTAGGAGAGAATGGCCGTGTTGGATATCAATAGGAGGAGAGGCCCTTGGTCTGGGGAAGGCTCAGTTTCCCAGTGTAGAGGAATACCAGGGTGGGGAGGTGGGAGTGGTTGGGTAGGTGAGGGGAAGGAGGATGGGATATGGGGGTTCCGGAGGGGAAACCAAGAAAGGGGATAACATTTGAAATGTAAATAAATAAAATATCCAATAAATAAAAAGAGAAAAAATACTAGGCCTCAATAGATATTCGCTGAATAATTTTAAAACTCTAAAAAGTAGTAACAGTTTCAATTAAAAATAACACATCTTAGAATAAAACTATTTACTGAATCATTTTAATATTTATGAGGTAGTAACAGTTTTAATAAGAAAAACCCATTTATCCTGAAATAGAACATTATAAGGATCTTCACTTAAGCGTGCAAGAGGATTGAATCTGTGTTTGTGTTGCTTGTTCTATGAAGTTTGCATTGCAAAGAGAATTCAAGCTCTTGGAGATAATGAGCCAACAGTCCTTTTCCATACATTGGAAAAATCATCTTCACAGTCCCTCCTCATCACTGCTCATAGTTATACTGCTTGCTTACAATTTATCAATTTTATTAATTATTAATTTTTCAACAGATAGCTGCAGATGTCTCTGGAAGTCTTCGCTGTAGTTTACTAAAGCAGGATTCAAAAGAGTAAAAGGCACATAGCAGCTCTATGTGCCTACTAAAGTGTGTGGGGTTGGTATTTCAAATGGCCTGGACCTCAAAACTGCATTTCCGCTGATAGCCAGATATTCAGCAAACCGCAAAGCATTTGGGTCCACCAGAATGAAGAGATTTCTTTTCTTTGCATGTATTTCTTGGATCGGAAACATATTCTTTATGGTCTGCTTATTTACACTTATTTATGCTTATTAGGCAACTACTGAACATTCCCATGAACAGTTGCTTTGGGCTATTTATACCTTAAAGTTTTAACCAGTTAAATTAAGTAAAGCCTATATTAAAAGTCTTACCCTGAGGAATTTTTACTTTGAAAGGAAGTTTTCCCTCTGCTGATATGAAAAGAACTAATTACAAAGCACACAGCTGATGACATGGAGTCATGGCAAGAAGATTAACTCTGGAGTCAGACCTGTGTTCCAAGAAGGTGTGAAATGGTGTGATGATTTAGAAACTTAAGGAGATAAAAAGTAAACAACAAATCATTGCTGTGATTAATCATATATTTTAAAAACTAGAAAACATGTTAGGGAAAGTCTAAATCTTAGTAATAGAATGTGTTCTCTAGTAAAAACCTTATGAATTGTGAAAGTTGGCTTTCATTTCTTCTTACATTGCCACCAAGAAAGTATATAAAAACCCCAAATTTTCCACCAGAGAAAACTGATAAACAACTTCAACAAAGTGGCTGGATATAAAATTAACTCAAAAGAATTAGTGGCCCTCCTCTACTCAAAGGATAAACAGGCTGAAAAAGAAATTAGGGAAATGACACACTTCACAATACCCACAAATAATATTACATACCTTGATGTGACTCTAACCAAGCAACTGAAAGATCTGTATGACAATACCTTTAAGTCTCTGAAGAAAGAAATCAAAGAAAATCTCAGAAGATGGACAGATCTCCCATGCTCATGGATTAGCAAGATTAATATAGTCAATATGGCCATCTTGCCAAAAACAATCTACAGATTCAATGCAATCCCCATCAAAATTCCAACTCAATTCTTCATAGAGTTAGAAAGAGCAATTTGCAAATTCATTTGGAATAACAAAATACCTAGGATAGCAAAAACTATTCTCAACAATAAAAGAACCTCTGGTGGAATCACCATGCCTGACCTCAAGCTGTACTACAGAGCAATAGTGATAAAAACTGCATGGTATTGGTACAGAGACAAGCAGGAAGATCAATGGAATAGAATTGAAGACCCAGAAATGGACCCACACACCTATGGTCACTTGATCTTTGTCAAAGGAGCTAAAACCATCCAGTGGAAAAAAGACAACATTTTTAACAAATGGTGCTGGTTCAACTGGCAGTCAGCTTGTAGAAAAATGCAAATAGATCCATTCTTATCTCCATGTACAAAGATTAAGTCCAAGTGGATCAAGGATCTCCACATAAAACCAGAGACTCTGAAACTTATAGAGGAGAAAGTGGGGAAGAGCCTCGAACATAAGGACACAGGGGAAAAATTCCTGAACAGAACATCAATGGCTTGTGCTGTAAGATCAAGAATCAACAAATGGGACCTCATAAAATTACAAAGCTCTGTAAGGCACAGGACACTGTCAATAAGAAAAAAAGGCAACCAACAGGTTGGGAAAAGATCTTGACCAATCTTACATCCAATAGAGGGCTAATATCCAATATATACAAAGAACTCAAGAAGTTAGACTCCAGAGAACCAAATAACCCTATTAAAAATGGGGTAAAGAGCTAAAAAAGAATTGTCACTTGAGGAATATAGAATGGCCAAGAAGCACCTAAAGAAATGTTTAACACACTTAGTCATCAGGGAAATGTAAATCAAAACAACCCTGAGATTCCATCTCACTCCAGTCAGAATGGCTAATCAAAAACTCAGGTGACAACAGATGCTGGTGAGGATGTGGAGAAAAAGGAACACTCCTTCATTGCTGGAGGGAATGCAAGCTGGTACAACCACTCTGGAAATCAGTCTGGCGGTTCCTCAGAAAACTGGACATAGTACTACTGGAGGATCCAGCAATACCTCTCCTGGGCATATATCCAGAAGATGTCCCAACCGGTAAGAAGGACACATGCTCCACTATGTTCATAGCAGCCCTATTTATAATAGCCAGAAGCTGGAAAGAACCCAGATGTCCCTCAACAGAGGAATGGATACAGAAATTATGGTACATTTACACAATGGAGTACTACTCAGCTATTAAAAAGAATGAATTTATGAAATTCCTAGCCAAATGGATGGACCTGGAGGGCATCATCTTGAGTGAAGTAACACAATCACAAAAGAACTCACACAATATGTATTCACTGATAAGTGGATATTAGCCCAAAACTTAGGATACCCAAGATATAAGATACAATTTGCTAAACGCATGAAACTTGGGCATAGCTGAGGACCCAGCTAAAGCACTCCTGAGCATATGCCCAGAAGATGCTCCAACATCTAATAAGGACACATGCTCCACTATGTTCCTAGCAGTGTTATTTATAATAGCCAAGAGATGGAAAGAACCCAGATGTCCCTCAACAGAGGCATGGATACAGAAAATGTGGTACATTTACACAATGGAGTAACTCAGCTATTAAAAGAGATGAATTTATGAAATTCTTTGGTAAATGGATAGAACTAGAAAATTTCATCCTGAGTGAGGTAAACCAATCACAAAAGAACACACATAGTATGCATTCCCTGATAAATGGATATTAGCCCAAAAGCTCCAAATAACCAGGATACAATTCACAGACCACTTGAAGCTCAAAAAGAATGAAGACCAAAGTGTGGATACTTCAGCCCTTCTTAGAAGGAGAATAAAATACTCACAGGAGCAAATATGGAGACAAAGGGTAGAGCAGAGACTGAAGGAAAGGCCACCCAGGGACTGTCCCACCTGGAGATTCATCCCATATACAGTCACCAAACCCAGACACTATTGTGGATGCCAAGAAGTACATGCTGGATAAGCCTGATATGGCTGTCTGAGAGGCCCTGCCAGAGCCGGATGCAGATCTGGATGCTCGCAGCCAACCATTGAACTGAGTGCAGGATCCACAAATAGAGGAGTTAGAGAAAGGACTAAAGGAATGGAAGGGGATTGAAACCCCACAGGAAGAACAGCAATATCAACCAACCAGTCCCGCAAGAGCTCCCAGTGACTAAGCCATCAACAAAGGAGTACACATGGCTCCAGCCTCATATGTTGCAGAGGTCCTTGGTCTTATGAAGGCTCGACAGATGCCCCAGGGTAGGGAAAATGAGGGCAGGGAAGTGGGAGTGGGTGGGTAGGTGGAGGAATGCCCTCGTAGAAGCAGGGGGAGTGAGGATGTGAGAGGGTGTCCAGGAGGGAGAGAAACTGGGAGAGGGGATAACATTTGAAATATAAATAGAGAAAATATCCAATAAAAATAAAAATAAAAAAGAAAGTATGTAGATATAGTGACTTAAAAACTGCATTATAGTATTTTGATATCTTTTCTATCCCCCTTTACTATTAACATTAATAGTAGTAGTCAAAATGAGTCTCCCCCCCCCATGTTGGTACGTCTGAAATATGCTACATTAATTGCAAAAAGTCTTTTTCAGATGCTATAAAGTATTTTTGTACCAAAGTGATTCAATTAGAATTAGAATCCAAGTGATTCAATTTGTGACAGGAAAGCAAATAAAACAACACACAAATTCACTAGCAAATGAATAACTTAAAACCTGCATGTATAGAAAGGGAAAAGATCAGGCTTAGGAGTTCTCTGGTGGAATTTTTAGGGTCACGTATATATACTATCATATCATCTGCAAAAAGTGATATTTTGACTTCATCTTTTCCAATTTGTATCCCTTTGATCTCCTTTTGTTGTCGAATTGCTCTGGCTAGGACTTCAAGTACAATGTTGAATAGGTATGGAGAAAGTGGACAGCCTTGTCTAGTCCCTGATTTTAGAGGGATTGCTTCAAGCTTCTGACCATTTACTTTGATGTTCGCTACTGGTTTGCTGTAGATTGCTTTTATCATGTTTAGGTATGGGCCTTGAATTCCTGATCTTTCCAAGACTTTTATCATGAATGGGTGTTGGATCTTGTCAAATGCTTTTTCCGCATCTAACGAGATGACCATGTGGTTTTTGTCTTTGAGTTTGTTTATATACTGGATTACGTTGATGGATTTCCGTATATTGAACCATCCCTGCATCCCTGGGATGAAACCTACTTGGTCAGGATGGATGATTGTTTTGATGTGTTCTTGGATTCGGTTAGCAAGGACTTTATTGAGGATTTTTGCATCAATATTCATAAGGGATATTGGTCTGAAGTTTTCTATCTTTGTTGGGTCTTTTTGTGGTTTAGGTATCAGAGTAACTGTGGCTTCATAGAATGAGTTGGGTAGAGTACCTTCTGTTTCTATTTTGTGGAATAGTTTGTGAAGAACTGGGATTAGATCTTCTTTGAAGGTCTGATAGAACTCTGCACTAAACCCATCTGGTCCTGGGCTTTTTTTAGTTGGGAGACTATTAATGACTGCTTCTATTTCTTTGGGGGATATAGGGCTGTTTAGATCATTAACCTGATCTTGATTCAACTTTGGTACCTGGTATCTGTCTAGGAACTTCTCCATTTCATCCAGGTTCTCCAGTTTTGTTGAGTATAGCCTTTGGTAGAAGGATCTGATGGTGTTTTGGATGTCTTCAGGATCTGTTGTTATGTCTCCTTTTTCATTTCTGATTTTGCTAATTAGGATGCTTTCCCTGTGCCCTCTAGTGAGTCTGGCTAAGGGTTTATCTATCTTGTTGATTTTCTCAAAGAACCAGCTCCTTGATTGGTTGATTCTTTGAATAGTTTTTCTTGTTTCCACTTGGTTGATTTCGCCCCTGAGTTTCATTATTTCCTGCCGTCTACTCCTCTTGGGTGAATTTGCTTCCTTTTGTTCTAGTGCTTTTAGGTATGTTGTCAAGCTGCTAATGTGTGCTCTCTCTAGTTTCCTTTGGAGGCACTCGGAGCTATGAGTTTTCCTCTTAGAAATGCTTTCCTTGCGTCCCATAAGTTTGGGTATGTTGTGGCTTCATTTTCATTGAACTCTAAAAAGTCCTTAATTTCTTTCTTTATTCCTTCCTTGACCAAGGTATCATTGAGAAGAGTGTTGTTCAGTTTCCACGTGAAGGTTGGCTTTCTATTATTTATTTTGTTATTGAAGATCAGCCTTAGTCCATGGTGATCTGATAGGATGCATGGGACAATTTCAATATTTTTGTATCTGTTGAGGCCTGTTTTGTGACCAATTATGTGGTCAATTTTGGAGAAGGTACCATGAGGTGCTGAGAAGAAGGTATATCCTTTTGTTTTAGGATAGAATGTTCTGTAGATATCTGCCAGATCCATTTGATTCATAATTTCTCTTAGTTTCTCTGTGTCCCTGTTTAGTTTCTGTTTCCATGATCTGTCCATTGGTGAAAGTGGTGTGTTGAAGTCTCCCACTATTATTGTATGAGGTGCAATGTGTGCTTTGAGATTTACTAAAGTTTCTTTAATGAATGTGGCTGCCTTTGTATTTGGAGCATAGATATTCAGGATTGATAGTTCCTCTTGGAGGATTTTACCTTTGATGAGTATGAAGTGTCCCTCCCTGTCTTTTTTAATGACTTTGGTTTGGAAGTCAATCTTATCAGATATTAGAATGGCTACTCCAGCTTGTTTCTTCATACCATTTGCTTGGAAAATTGTTTTCCAGCCTTTTATTCTGAGGTAGTGTCTATCTTTTTCTCTGAGATGAGTTTCCTGTAAGCAGCAAAATGTTGGGTCTTGTTTGTGTAGCCAGTTTGTTAGTCTATGTCTTTTTATCGGGGAGTTGAGTCCATTGATATTAAGAGATATTAAGGAAAAGTAATTGTTGTTTCCTGTTATTTTTGTTGTTAAAGTTGGCATTCTGGTCTTGTGGCTGTCTTCTTTTAGGTTTGTTGAGGGATTACCTTCTTGTTGTTTCTAGGGCTTGGTTCCTGTCCTTGTATTGGTTTTTTTCTGTTATTATCCTTTGAAGGGCTGAATTCGTGGAGAGATAATGTGTGAATTTGGTTTTGTTGTGGAATACTTTGGTTTCTTCATCTATGTTAATTGAGAGTTTGGCTGGGTATAGTAGCCTGGGCTGGAATTTGTGTTCTTTTAGTGTCTGTATAACATCCGTCCAGGATCTTCTGGCTTTCATAGTCTCTGGTGAAAAATCTGGTGTAATTCTGATAGGCTTGCCTTTATATGTTACTTGGCCTTTTTCTCTTACTGCTTTTAGTATTCTATCTTTATTTAGAGCATTTGTTGTTCTGATTATTATGTGTCGGGAGGTATTTCTTTTCTGGTCCAGTCTATTTGGAGTTCTGTAGGCTTCTTGTATGTTCTTGGGCATCTCTTTCTTTAGATTTGAGAAGTTTTCTTCTATAATTTTGTTGAAGATGTTTGCTGGTCCTTTGAGTTGAAAATCTTCATTCTCATCCACTCCTATTATCCGTAGGTTTGGTCTTCTCATTGTGTCCTGTATTTCTTGGATGTTTTGAGTTAGGATCGTTTTGCATTTTACATTTTCCTTGATTGTTGTGCCGATGTTCTCTATGGAATCTTCTGCACCTGAGATTCTCTCTTCCATCTCTTGTATTCTGTTGCTGATGCTGGTATGTATGGTTCCAGATTTCTTTCCTAGGGTTTCTATCTCCAGTGTTGCCTCATTTTGGGTTTTCTTTATTGTGTCTACTTCCCTTTTTAGGTCTAGTATGGTTTTGTTCATTTCCATCATCTGTTTGGATGTGTTTTCCTGTTTTTCATGAAGGACTTCTACCTGTTTGATTAGGTTATCCTGTTTTTCTTTAAGGATTTGTAACTCTTTAGCAGTGTTCTCCTGCAATTCTTTAAGGGATTTTTGTGCTTCCTCTTTATTGTCTTCTACCTGTTTACCAGTGTTCCTTTGTATTTCTTTAAGTGTGTTATTAAAGTCCTTCTTGAAGTCCTCAACCATCATCATGAGATATGCTTTTAGATCCGTGTCTAGCTTTTCTGGTGTGTTGGGGTGCCCTGGACTGGGTGAAGTGGGAGTGCTGGGTTCTGATGATGGTGAGTGGTCTTGGTTTCTGTTAGTAAGATTATTACGTTTACCTTTCGCCATCTGGTAATCTCTGGGGTTAGTTGTTGTCGTTGTAACTGTTTAAAGATTGGAGCAGAAGCTGTGTTCCACTCACCAGCAGTCTCAAAATCCTGTGGCGGGGGTCGTGGGTAGTTGGCGGGTGTCAGCCGACCCTGCGCTCTAGCTACCCCAGTGCTGATCCGGCCGGATGAGGCCTGTGGCCCTACTCAGGCCGGTTTCTGCTTCCCTAACTAATGCAGTCTCAGGTCCCGCGCGCAATTGGATTGGAGCAGAAGCTGTGTTCCACTCACCAGAAGTCTTAAGATCCTGTGGGGGGTGTTGTGGGTAGCTGGCGAGTGTCAGCCGACCCTGCGCCCTAGCTACCCCGGTGCTTTTCTGACCGGAAGAGGCTTGTGGCCCTATGTAGGCCGGATTTCTCCCTCCCCAACCAGAGCAGTCTCAGGTCCCGCGTGATTGGACTGGAGCAGAAGCTGTGTTCCACTCACCAGCAGTCTCAAAATCCTGTGGCGGGGGTCGTGGGTAGCTGGCGGGTGTCAGCCGACCCTGCGCTCTAGCTACCCCGGTGCTGATCCCAAGATGATAAATTAAAGGAGGGCCTGTTACACACACACACACACACACACACTCACACACACCCTCACACATACACTCACACACACACACTCACAAAACCACACTCTCACACATACGATTATGTGTGCAGTAGCTATGAACATTACAGATTTTCTTAGTGTTTCTGAGTTGAACACAGATGATCTAAATTCTGCTGTTACTAGGTCAAAACTACTAAGTTGGTGCTTAGGAATAATTGCCAATTTTAAACATGATTAAAATTTTTACAATATAGTACTTCTGAATAATTAATGGAAACAATGACAAAGAGGCCTTATGTTCTAAGCTCTAATACATAGAAAAAGTCTACATAACAGTAAACATTTAAAAAATTTAGGTTCACCAACATCACAGTGTTTGTAAAGATAAAACTCTATGACTATACATAGAAAGCATGTCTCCTCTCTGCAACCTCCTCCCTGAATCCTACCTTAAAACTCAGCCCTCTAAAGAGCATTGTCTCAGCTTACTGCTCTTATCTATAGTGATCTTCTCACATGATTTCAGGCGCTAACTTTGTTGCTGAACTTTGTAACTCTCATATTTCTGTGAAGAAGTAGACGGGTTTAGTTGACAAGTTTGGGATATCTGCATTGGGGGTTCCCACAGATATCAGTTCAAGGTTCTGAGTCAGGCTCACTCCTCTTTGTCCCTCCCCACACACTTCTCTTCTGCCTACAATATGTGTCAAGAGCATGGTGATCTACCGACGGATGCATATCTGGGGGAAGCTTTGAGCCACCTCTTTATTTCCTCACTTCTACAGTGGTCAGTGCGTGAGTGTTCACCACCGACACAGACTCTGGGAGCAACATATGAACAAATGACTTTTGCTTGTCTTTGTGCTTGATGTATCTGATATGTAAGTGCTCAATATTTGCTGAAAATTTCATTAAGTGAAATTTATTATATAGATTAATACCAGATATTATCTAAGTTTTAGTCTTATTTTTCACTTTAATAAAAAAAGTAGTTTTTTTGTTTTTTGTTTTTTACTGACACAAAATTTCATGTTAATTGAATGTAATTGCTTACTGTTTCCACTGAGTTAAACACCATGGCATCTTCATCCTGTAATGTCTTTTCTCAAGCCTGGGTGGAATGCCCAGCACACTGTGCCCTGGTTTTCTGCAGTACAAGGACTGCTTTGCTTCTGTCCTAATGCATCTCAATAGCCAGAGACCTGCTTTTCTTCACCAATTTTTTTTTTGTGCATTTCTAATTCTTTTTAAAAACATAGACTATTTTAGATAAATTTCAGATTTACAGATGTTTGCACATTTTCAATAAGGAACTGCAATACAGTTTTAATTGCTAGAAAGTACAAAGACATCTGTCAATCAAAATCCCACCATCAGTTATGCCAAGACAACATTTAATTTTGTGTAAATATTAGGTAATTCTGAAATAATTTAATGGTAATATGTGCATCTGTGAACTAAAATTATGTTTCTATATAAACATTAGAAATAGCATTTTAAAACACCAAAGAAAAATTTCAATAACAAAATCTACATCAATACAGAGTGTCGAAACCAGAATTTAACAAATATTATCAAATAGCTAATTCAATATGGTTTGAAAAGTATGATTTGCAAAACCAAGATGAGCCGGGTCCTTGAGTAATACAAACTTAAATTATTTTGTGTTGTAGATATATACTCTGACTTCCAATAAAAGCCCCTAGTTTTCAAACAGAAATTAGATTTAATCCAGTTGCCTATAATTTATTTTGCTATAAAAGAACACCATATTACATGCCTTTGTTTGTAGAAGATATGCTATTATTTTCAAGATACCAGGGTTTTAATGTTTAATTAGCAACATCTATTTGAAAAAAAGACATTGCTTTGACTCACAAATTTCTTAATTGCTAACAGTGGCTTTCCTGAGTAGGAGTTTTGTATATAATTTATTTTTGTCGATGTAATTAGAAACCGAATTTTAAAGTAGCAAAGCCTCAAATATCTTCACTGTCAGCAGAAAAAAACCCTTTCGGTCCCAGCCGCTGAAGAACACTGGTGTTTGAAGATTTCTGGAGGAAATGAAGACTTAGTGAGGAAATTGATAGTACTGGTGAATGTTGCTTACAAGCTGAAAAGAAAGTTAGGTCGTCAGCAATAAACACAAAATATGAGGTGTCATCTCCATTGCAAATTGCTGGGGATGAAAATTAATGTGGTAAGCTTCACAGTGAGGGACCTAGGAGAAAGCGAGAGCCCACAGATCGAAGCTGCGTCCCAGGCATCAGAGGTAGCCATTAATGGCAGGGCCTCTCCCCTGGGGAGCAAAGACACATTTCCAACAGTGGCCAAAGTTCACTTTGAAGCAGGCTGTTTGATCACTGGAAAAAGAAAAATCACTGTTTCATTTCATTTCATCGCTGGAAAAAAAAATCACTTTCATTTTAAAGGGATGAACTAGTCTAAAACTGTCCTTTTCCTCTTGACGATGTCAGCATCCACACACTACTGTGATAAAATGACATGAAAACAAAATGCGTATTGTAGCAACAACTCAAATAAGAAGTCAAGAGTAACATAAAAATTCCTACCGGTTTGGCTGAGTTGAGAGGCACTGCGACTTTTCCGTGAGAGACCAACAATAGCTACCATTTTGGCCCCAATGCTAGATCGCCGCTTCTTGCCACTGGTACCCAGGGCGCCCACTGCAGTGTCGGACTGGCTGCCGTCATTCTTCTCCAGTGAGCACATGTCTCCACTGATGCTGGTGCTTTTGGTCAAGTTCTTCCCCGACACGCCCATCTGTCTGTTTTGCATTTTGGATGTAAAGACACTGTCAGCCGGTGGATCATTATAAATGAAGATGAGAGTGGCAAGGGAAAAGACAGAAGAGGTATTTTAGATGAAGCATCAGGAATACAACGATCAAATTTTATCATTTTTGGAATGCACTTTTAGGATTTAAAGTTTTTCAAGTAGTATAATCTCAAATATGTTTTATTCACTATCCAAACAACTATAACACATAAGGCATCTATCCAAACAGCAGACTTGCCAGGCATTGTGGTGCCCACTTTTAGTCCTAGCACCCTGGAGGTAGGACGCTTTAAGGTATTTAATAACGGTTAATTTTCTAAGAGGGCTATTTTTATTAGTTTTAAGCATTAAAAACAATTGTTTCTCTTTACTTAATTTGAAGATGGCCTTAAACTGAAGATGGCCTCTGGAGCTTCCCAGATCCTGGGCAGTGGTAGGCGGCAGAGTGGGGCTGAAACTTCTGCGCATGCTCCCCAGCTGCTCCTTGTAAACCTGGGGCTGTGTGAAGGACTCAACTGGGAAACTTGGGTAGGTGTCATCATTTTGGTTTGCCATTGGAATCATCGTTTGTGCTTTACTTTGGCCCTGATAATGAGTGGATGGGACTGTTCAGCACATGAATAATAAAAGAAAGAAATAAAAACCTAATAGACAAAAAATATCTCTAAGTATTTAAAAGGAAAAAGGCCAACGTGAAAATTTAAAACTACATTGAACTACGTAATCCCTCATATGAATTCTAATGAGAAAGGAGGCAGGGAGAAAAATCGGTGTTTCTATATTTACAGTACCTCACACTAACAATTTTAAATTTGTTCTCTTAATAAATAAGAGAAAATAGAGTGAAGTTCTGTGGGAGCCTGTTACACAGTTGAATCCCAGCTGTGCTGCAACCTCTGGGACACATTATAAAGAAGGATTCTTTCTACTCTGAGCTTTAGGTTTATCATTTACAAAACAATATTTATTTTACATAGTTTGTAAGAAAAAGCTGATAAATGAAAATTATAATATTTGGGAATAAGGAGAGGGTAAAGCCCTCCAAAATGTATTATCAATAGTAGTAATGAAATTTATATTGTGAATGAAGAATACAGAAGGATTAAAATGTCTCAATGGTTTTATTACAGACCGTTCAGTGCTGGAAAAGTCCATAGCACTGACTCAGGACACCAAGAGTCTGACCTTTGCCTTTCCTGCCTAACCATGGAACCTTGGCAGAACTGTTTTGATTTTCTGTAACTTAAGTTCCCTTATTTAAAGAGTGAGAAAACACAAGAAGGCTGCAGGCCAATGTCTGGTTTAGAGCAAGAACTATAGAGATTCTGCTTTTCTTCTGAGAGTTGTTACCACCGCTGCCATCATTCAGTAAAGCCCTGTGAAGCCTTCTGAAGTAGAGTGTCTGGACCTATGAAACATCTTTCTCTACAGATAGCTTATGAGCTCAGGGTAATCAGCACAAAGGTTTAACATCTGAGTTTTGGAGCATGCTCCCAGGAGAAAAAGAAAAGCCTCAGAAAGGTGAAAGTTTTGTTAAGAGGAAGATTTTAAGAACAAGTCACATGTCTCAGAGCAACACCAACAGCACTCCAGTTGCATAGGGGTGTGCAGTGGTATGCACACCTTACTAAAGAGCCACGTAATCTACTATGGAAAAAGCAAGTCAGACATACACAATATTTCCTATTACATCTTATGCTTTTTCTTCTTAATTTGCATAATTGGATACAAAGACCATAATCAAAATAAGAAATGAAAATTATTATAATAAAACAGAAATTATTAACACAGTTTGTAGATGAATAGAAAAATACTGTGATGTTACTATGGTTATATAGACAGGTGTACTCTCTTTAACATAACTTTGGATGTCTACGGTTGGGAGTGAATGGACAGTTTTATGAAATGAGTGTGTTTTTTTCCCATACTAACCCCAGGGCTGAGAGGATGCGCACTTCCATCCACTCTCACCTGGAGGAGGAGGCTGAGGGGAGGGAGGATTCCTGTCCTTCCCTCACTAGGCATCACCTAAACCAACCAACCAACCGAATGCTTTGTTTGGGAAGTCTTCAGAACTGTCATTGTGATTAGGAAAATAGTCTTGTCGCACTAGAAATTACGCCAGGGGATAAGTTTTAAGGGTCTGAATTGTGATAAATTTCAACACTGCTGGGTACACATCAGCAAGGCGCTCACTTGTTTTCTAGTAGTTTGCTTATTGATGTGGTATTTCTATGTCTGTTTCTTTGCTTTTGAGATAGTGTCTTGGTAATATTTAACCAAGCTGACCTAAGGTGGGCGCTTGTCCTGCCTCTGCCTTCCAAGTGCTGGGATTACACGTATGTATGCACTGTACCTTGCTCAGTGATATACTTCCAAAGAGAAATTTGGCAACATGTATGAAATATTTTTTAAAAGCACACTATTTAGCTTATAAATTTAACTTTTAGGATTTAGGCTAAGGTAAAACTCAACAAGGAGTACAGCTTTAGCTGCAATTATATTTATTACAAAATTAATGACTAAAAAATGCCTAATGGGAACAAAGAAATACAAAGGGATAATCTATTAATGTCTAGCCCATCAATAACAAAAAAATACTTTTAAAGTGTATATGTTAATAAATATTTATTAACATAAATATATGCTTGCGGGGAGATGGGAGGCAGATATTTGTAGCTTCCTTTTGCTGGCATACATATTATATAGGGATATACTGTACTATAGAGGACACAGCAAATTTAAGCCCTGGAAGGTGGTGTCAATTAGGGTTGTCTAGATTAGCTTGGTCTGGGGTAGGTCTATGGGGATTGTCCTGATTACAGTAAGTTATGTGGAAGGAATCTTTCTAAAATGGTACATGGTCTGTGTCTGGGTTCTTGACTATGTAGAAAGGAGAGCATAAGCTGGGTACAACACACATGAACCCAGTCTCTCTCCCTCTCTGCTCGTCTTGCCCAGCTGCTGGGGTCCTTCCTCTTGATATCTTCACTATGAGGACGACCTCTCTCTGAGCTGCTTTTGTCAGGATAGTTTGATTACAGCAACGGCAAATGAACACGGGAGCAGTGAAACCAGTCAATTAGGAAAGTCTGGGAGCATGTGCTGATGATCCAATGAGGTACACAATACAAATAATCAGAGTCTAAGATAAACAGAATTATATGGCAAAATATTCATGCACATGAAAATATAGAAAACATCTATATATGAACATAGATACCATTGTATTAAAAGTAGCTTCAACCTTTTTCAAAGCAGTATTTTTTAATGTCCATTTTTTTCTATTTTTTTCAGAATAAACAAAAAGAATCAGCAGTAACAACAATAGAATAGAATAGAATAGGATAGAACAGAACAGAACAGAATAGAATAAGTTAGGAGAGGCATAAGGAAAGAGCAAGCAGGGACCAACAGTAAATTTTCTTTACCTAAGTGCAAAGGCAGTGAACCTCTGCTCATTCCCTGAGTTAACGACTATGGCTTTCCAGCCATTCCTGTGCTGTTATTAAACTGAAATGATTAATTGCAGGGTCCTCAGTTCCAGACAAAGTTTCCATATTTTTAAATATGACTTTTGTTTTTCCTAAGTTTTGGTTTTAGAAAATACCAACTTTACATATTTTGTGGTTTTAAGGTATGGGATATAAAATTGTCAATAGAAATGATCAGTTTTACAATGAAATTATAGTTGTTAAGATGCATTAGGAAACAAAATTAAAAATCTAGTATTATTGGAGGAAAGTAATATGTCTTCCCCACAAAGTATTTGTAAATATTGTCCAAAGAAATCCATACATATAAAGACTTATGAGCACATTAAATCAAATATATCAATTGATAAGTTTAAAGACTACAGCTAAGGGGCTTAGTCTCAGGATTACCATTTAACAGCACTGCAAATAAGAAGTCTTCACAGGAGAACAAATGTTTTATCATGTGTACCTCTGAGAAGTGAGGAGAAACGTAAAGACTTAGTGAGTAGTGTATTTTACGGAAGGCCCAGCAGCAGAAACTGTGGAGTGTAGAAAGGGCAGCTGGGCAAAGACACACAGTGAACAAAATGCAAGCGGGTCTAGCTAACCTCCTGGGCATTATCAGCTGGCAAGGCACAGCTTGATTATAGGTTTATATGTATAGGTATATGTGTGTGTGTGTGTGTGTTTGTGTGTATAAAAATAAAAGAATACAAGAGGAAAGAATTCTTGATTTCAACTCTCAACATGTCCAGAAACCCTGATAAAGTCAAGCATGGAAGAAACTCTCTCTGAAGTATAGAGAAAAATTCTCACAGTAATTCTTTGATTTTAGTTATGATAAAAGCTTAAAGTTTAAGGTTTAATATTATTGGACTGATCACCTCCTTAAAATCTATTTTGTAGCGGGTGTGTGGCTGGCTTTGTGCTCTGCATGGGAGCTGTAGCAGAGAATGCCCTTGTTTTCATGATCCTTCCATTTATGATTCCATGGGGCAAGATATAAATGAATGATCATGTCAACCAGTGGTATGAGATGAGGAAAAATACACATAATATAGACAATGATGATCTAGAAAGTTTAGGTGGAAATTTAGGAAGATTTCTCTGAAGAGGAGATAATTGAGCTGAACCCTGAATAATGGCACCATGAGAACACAGACTACACGGGTTGTTCTACCAGAAGACTTGGGGATCTAGTGCCAGTATTTGATCTCTAAGATCATAAATACCCTTTAAAATGAGACCTTTCTTTGTAAAGGCTAAATCAGTAAAGAATTAGGAATACTCTACAGTCGAACACTTACAATTATTTAAAATTAGTCTGTATGTTAATCTCATATTTTTGAATTTATAAAAATTCAAAATAGAATTTATATTTTGAAAATATAATTTACTTCCTTAAATTATTAGAAAAATATATCCTCTCTACCATGATTGTAAACAGGTATTTAACGAAAATAACATGAACTTGTGATTCATATTAGTTCCTCATGGCTCACCTCCTTTCTTCTTCCTTTCCTTACTATTTTGGCACTGAGGTCATCCTACATTGTCCGGCTTGACTACTTACATGACCCTATGCCATGAAATGAGGTAATCCACTGGTCTCAGACTCCTGAGTCGCTAGACCACCGTTCCTGGGAGTGGTCATGTTTGCCAACTATTTACTTTGGCCATTCTCAGATGACAACTTCCAATATCATCTATTATATTGGATATATTTTCCCAGATGCCATCTGTGTTCTTTCACTAGGTAGGTAGGTAGGTAGGTAGGTAGGTAGGTAGGTAGGTCTATAGACAGATAAGCTACAAAGGACAAATCCTGGGCCAAGAAGGTGGCTCCGTTAGATAAGTGCCTGAGGACCTGAGAACACACATATGAGCTGGACATTGGTAGTGTGAATCTGGGGTTGGTGTCTGGTGGAGACAGGTGGAACCCTGAGCTCATTGGGAAGCTATCCTAGCTGAACTGATGAGAAAGAAACACTGTCTCAAAAAAGAAAAAAGAAAAAAGAAAAAAGAAAAAAGAAAAAAGAAAAAAGAAAAAAGAAAAAAGAAAAAAGAAAAAAAGAAAGAAGAGGAAAGTAGTAGAGAGAAGCACTTGATTTTGGCCTCTGGTCCACACACATATGTGCACAGAAGCATGTACCGACATACAAAACACAAGTATACCACACTCTCACAAAACTACATTTAATATTTTCATATTTGAATAAGAAGTGTCATTGTTCTCATTCATTGTTAACTTAAGGACAAAGTTTATGAGTTAGAATTTTAAAATGTTTTTATTATGACATATCTTATAAGCACTGCATTTTTATATCAGCTAATACTTTATTATCCTTAGAGACATGACTTAATTTTCTCTGTTCTTCCTTGAATAATTGGCCATCAAACATTTCTTATTCAGCTAGTGTCAACTGTAGTTAACATCTTGGTGAGAATTAACCGATTCCTTTAGCTAGTACCTCCCATGCACCTACTTGATGTCAGGTTCCAAGGGAATGAGTGGGGGCTGAACTTGTGTCTGTGTTCCATGGTCCTGCACAAGAGGGCTGAAACTGAAGGGAACAAACAATATTTTGTTTTGTTTTGTTTTCCACTCAAACAGTTTCCTCTAGTCAGCCCATTCGAAGCAAATGTTTATTTCTAACAATCTATGCAGAAGAACATCTTTCTCTAATGTGTATAGAATCCATTTGGGCCTCTGGTAGTTGTGGCTCTGCAGTGAGGAAAAAAAAAAAGGACCAAAGAGTCATTATATAGAGCATGTATTAAGTGACTGAAACACTTAGAGGTTCAGTCTAAGTTTCCTCCAAGAAACACCCAGAGAGAAGACACATAAGACTCAGCACTAAAAGATTTTACTGCTGGGAGACTTGAAAATAAGAGATCAACAAAGCTTTTAATGAACATATGTGTTGAATCATGGATAAGAATGATGATACTCAGGGAAGAGAATATTATAAATAATGACAAAAGCGAGAGAACATGGCACAGTTTAAAGATGAATTACACAGAGCCATAGGAAAGTCCTTGTCTTATAAATGCGTTATGTCTCTAGAGGACAAGGAGTGGGAGTTAGGAAATAATCAACATAGGAACTGACATCATCTCCTGACCGAGAGGTCCTGGAGGAAGCTGGACTCTCAGGTCAAATGCTTAGGGCACTTGCCCAGGCTAAAAAGATGAGTCAGTAAATATTTGAATAGGAAAGCGCACATGAAGACAGGAGTGTGGCTGAAGCAGGCCAGCTAACAGTCTATGCAGGGGATATGCAAAAGGCCCAGGAGACTACTCAATGAACACAGAAGGGGAGGAAGAAGGGACCTGACTAAAGGGAAGAGAAACAGGTTCTCAGAGACTTGAAAAATGCAATAGTGGTAAACTCTACAGAAGGCAAAAGAAGAATATCGTTCATGAAAGTAGTCAAAAGTTGCAAAAATGTCATTTGGAATAACTTTTTAAAAAGGCATACTGAGCTGGTAGCTTTGAAAGTACACTGACTTTGAAGGGGCGTGGGGTGGGGGATGTATTCAACTAGAGATATTTCAATTTCCAAGGAGCTAAGCAAGGACTTTGAAATAAAGAAAGGGGAAGCTATGATGGTAGAGAAGTCTAGAAGACTAAATGCTGCAGAGAATGAGCTAGTCAGTTCCCCATGATATCAAAAAGAGAGAACCATTACTAAAATAAGGATTCCTGCTACTTTGTTAACTTTTAGAAAAAGTTGAAGAACTTTAAGCAAATGAAAAATAAAGTTAAAAAGTGTTATCAAAAGTTACAGCCCCACCTTGGGGATACATCATGACTGCAGACACCAAACCCAATAGAAAGGAACCAATTGAGGCAGTTCCTGGGGAAGTCTGGCCAGCAACTGATCAATCCAGAGGCAGATGCTTAGAGCCAACCATCAGGGTGAACTCAGGCAACCTGGTGGGTGAGCTGGCAGAAGGACTAGAGGAGCAGAGGGGGATTGAAACCCCTTTGGAAGAACAACAGACTGGCCTGACTACCCAGTTCTCCCAGAGACTAGACCACAAACCAAGGAGGGTACCTGGAGGTATCTATGGTTCCAGATATATATGTAGCAGAGGATGGCCTTGCCTGAAGCAATGAGAGGGGAGGCTCTTGGTCCCGGGGGAGGTTTAATGCCCCAGGGTATGGGGATGCTGGAGTGGTGGGGTGGGAGAGTGTGGGTGGGTGGGAGAGCACTCTCATACTGGCAAAAGGAAGGGGGGAGGGCAGATGTGGTATTGGGAGGGTGTCGAGGGGTAACCAGGAAGTGGGATATCATGGGATGGGAGGTTGGTGGAGGGGGAAGTGGGATATCATTTGAGATGTAAATGAATGGAATGATCAATAATAATAAAAGAAAAAAAAAGGAACCAAAAAAGTTACAAGATGGAAAGAGAAGAGAGAATTCAAGCAGAAGTAAGTCCAGGAACTAAGATAGCACTGTACTTTCAATGATTTTAGTTCTGGGTCAGTGGGGAAATGTGAAAAATAAGTTTCTAAGTCTTTCTAGATAGATTTTCTCTTTATTATTGAGTAACTTGTCGAAAAAGAAAAACATTTTAAAAAGATGTGTTTATTTCTTGTATGTGTATGGTTGTTCTGACTACATGCATGGCAGTGTACCACATGCAGACCTGGTGAAAGTCAGAAGGTGGGGCACAACACCCTGCAACTGGAGTTAGCTGTCATGGAGTTACAGCACGGTGGAGCTCAGGGCATCTGCAAGAGCAACTTTTAACCTCCGAGCCCCTTTTCAGCCTCAGGAAAACACTTTTCTGCACATCATGTTATGCTGATACTTCTCTGTTTACCTTCCTTGGGCCACTCATTATTAGCCATCTTACAAAGGATTTGCTTTCACAGGGACCCCAGGGGAGGAGTGGTTAGGGGAAGAAGGACTGAAGGAGCTGAAGGGTTTGCAACCCCATAGGAAGAACAACAGTATCAACCAATAGTATCCCCAGAGCTCCCAGGGACTAAACCACCAACCAAAGAGGAAGCCTGCAGGGACCCATGGCTCCAGCTACAGATGTAGCAGAGGATGCCTTATCTGGCATCAATGAGAGGGGAAGCCCTTGGTCCTGTGAAGGCTTGATGAACCAGAATACAGGAACGCTAGGGCTGTGAGGGGGGAGTAGGTGGGTGGGTGGGTGAGCCCCCTCACAGAAGCAAGGGGGACGGGGGATGATGGGATAGGAGGTTTACAGAGGGGAAACTGTGAAGAGGGATAACATTTGAAATGTAAATAAATAAAATAACCAGTTTTTTTTTTAAAGGATTTGCTCTCAATTGCTCTCAATTTAACTCAGTTCTTTATCTGTATTTAGTTCTGAAGAAAACATAGTTCATTTATTTTAAAAGATACTCATATATTTTTATACTAGGTTTGATCCTTATTATTCATTATGTCTCAGGCCAATAAAACTAACTATATATATATATATATATATATATATATATATATGACATTCTATAACAAAATATTAGAGATATATTCATTTACCTATAACTTTGAGTGTCAATTTAAAATTTACTATTTTTACTATTAAAGGACCACTAATTGTTAACATTTTGTAAAAAGAAACTGTGTTGTATTTTATTAAATAGGGACACTAAAGTAAAAATCACACTGAAGAAAATTTCCAATTACTTTAATTTATATGAACATTTTGCCTGAATTTATGCATGTGTTCCATATGTGCCCACTGCCTGCAGAGGTGAGAAGAGGGCATTGGATCCTATGGAAGTGGAGTTATCAGTGGTTGTGAGTGGTCAAAAGGGTTCAGGGAGACAGACTCAG
Source organism: Mus caroli (assembly GCF_978045245.1). Lineage (NCBI taxonomy): Eukaryota > Metazoa > Chordata > Mammalia > Rodentia > Muridae > Mus > Mus caroli. The sequence continues at coordinate 64,924,095 of NW_028227271.1, forward strand.
GCCTTTGGCAGGAGCAGCAAGCATTAGTACCTGCTGAGCCAACTCTTCAGTACCATAAGGAAATCACAACAACCACAACACAACACATCACATCTTGCCTGGAAAAGTCATCTAGTCACAAAGCGGAACCCCGGTTCATGAGAGCAGCCGACAGGGCACCAACACAGACAGCACCAGTAGAAAAGGACACATGTTGTTCTGTCCTGACTCCCCAGGCATGTCTAAGGACACATGACCCTTCAGATTCAAGTACAACCAGTCCCCTACATACCACACACACTAAAATAAATTAAAAAATAAAAGCAATTCTGAAAACTAATTTTAACATGAAATCATTCTTTGGATATAAATTTATCTACATAAAACTACAAACTGTTGTTTTTATACAGTAGAAAATGTTGAAGTAAACACATGTTGAGAAGATAAGTAATATCTCAGGCTATTATATTAAATCAGTTAGAGTCATACTTTGAAGAACAATATGTATCATAATTAACCTTTAAACCTTTATTATAAATGAAATTAAAATAAGTCATTATTTTTTTCAGAAAATAAGAACATGCTTTAAAGTTACATACCTTGGCTGGAGTCTGCTCACTACCTCTAAATCTCACATCTACCTTCCAAACGACCATGGGGAAGTCTGCTACATCTCCTGAGGCCCAAAGATGGAAACTGAACACAACTCCCTTAAGCTTACTCTACATTTTTCTTAAGAACAAATATTTACTGCTCATAGCTATTAGTTTATCCTTGCAGAGTGGCTTTAGTGAAGTTGTCTGTTGCCTTTAACATTTCTGAGCATTTACTAAACAAGTCAGGGAAAATGATTTGTAGGGTAGAGGCACCATGGAATTCCTGCTGCTCCCTCAGATGCCTGGGTTTAGTAGCTCCATACCACATCTGCCAGATCAGCTTCAGTGAGCTTTGCTGCACTGATTCAGAAAACTTTCATCAGAAAAGGATGGATCGCTGTCTATCCTCTTTGGTGAATACAAGACTCGAGAACATGGCCTATGGGATTCAGAAATGCTGGCATAGTGGCCTAGAAGGTACTTTCTAAGGCAGCAGAGTTCTCCGCTCATTTGTGTGCTTAGAAAGAAAAGAGGGCTCAAGGTCTCAGCCCCTGCCTCACACTGAGTTGTTCTCTTTACTGTGCATACAGGTTTTTTCTTGTCATTCTTTTTCCTGCCCATTACATAAGCCACTGAAATAATGGGAGTCTTTTTTGCTAAGATAATAATTGTAAATGTTATTGTTTTTCTGAATCTCAGAAAATCGGGAACTTTTGACTGGTAAGCCCAAATGGTCTTGCAAGAGTGGTCCTGATGAAAATTGGCTTGGAATATTGCACATCCTTTAAACTGATCTTATATCTCATGTGGAAAGCACCACTGCATAGGTAGCTTAGAGATCCTCAAAGTCTAATCTTTAGATTCAAATAGATACTGAAGAAGTAAAAGAAAGAGCAAAATAGCTGTATGTAAATGTACTTCTTGTCAAGGAAGAGATGGGGGAATTATCTAAATACATTGTATTCATGTATGAAATAATCAAAATAAATGAAAGAAATAAAAAGCTAGCATTTATTTATGCTATCAAAGTGCTTTACTTACATCTTTAGGTTCTAACAAAATACCTTCATCTTAGCACTATGTCCAGACAATAGCTTCTAACACTGTTAACCATGTATTGAATGTTTGCCCCTTGTTAAACATTGTTCTCCTGCCTTATTTGACCAACATACAAACTAGAACTCTGATTACTGGATAACAATTAGAGCCAACAACTAAAAACCAACTTCTAGAACAACCCTTGGAAGCAACTAGAAGCTCCTGAGAGTAAGCAGGAAGATGAACATTTCTCAAGGCTAGCCTCGGCTACAGAGAAAGACCTTGTTACCTGAGCTACAGTGTGAGATCTGGTTTTCAAGCAAGCAAACAAACAAACAAACACACAAACACAGAAACAAAATAATCCTGTGAAGCAATAAAGCATGTTGAGAGAGTTTCCTGGTTGAGACACCAATCCTGAAGTAGAGCCATCACACTCAGTCAGTGGCTCCTAGACCTATGTCCATGTGTCAGTTTCTGACCTTTCCAAATACTGTTTCTTCATTATGAAAATAGGGATAATTGACTGCCTAAAAGAATGTGAAATGAAAACTTGAGAATAAGTGAGATACTTAGCACACTGTTTAGCCAGAGGCAAGCACTTAGAACACACACAATGACATTTGTAAAGATTTACTCTGATGACATTTTATAAAGTGCCTTAATTTTGCCTTTGGGTTCAAATAGCAGCAATAACAATATTTTTGCTAAACATTGTTGTAAGCCGTTGTTATATAATAATTTAACATTTTTCAATAATCTAAAGTTTGAATTATTTTTTTCAACACCTAAATATAGAACAAAGAGTCATAAGAGTTGGGAGGGGGGCTGGCAAGATGGCTCAGCGGGGAAGGGGAAGAGCACTGACTGCTCTACCAAAGGTCCTGAGTTCGAATCCCAGCACCCACATGGTGGCTCACAACCAGCCGTAATGAGACCTGACACCCTCTTCTGGTGCGTCTGAAGATAACTACAGTGTACTTATGTATAATAATAAATAAAATCTAAAAAAAAGAGAGTTGGGAGGGGGACAACAAAATGGCTCAGCAGGAAACATGCATTCACACACACACAGAGAGAGAGAGAGAGAGAGAGAGAGAGAGAGAGAGAGAGAGAGTTAATTTATTAATAAGTGTAAACATTTTTGAGAAATTCCAAACTTCAGGCACATGTTACGATCAGGCTTCTAAGAAACAAACAACATAGTCAGTCTGTGTGCCTGTCTTGCAGTGAGTTTTACTTTTTAAAAGTATTGTACATTCAGTGACATTTCCAAGTGTCTAGACATAAACTTAATGGAGAGAAGATGCATTTCTCATTCTCCCTGCAACAGTAACTCAGAGGGGGCACAGGTTATGGTCCTTCGGGTGGCTGCTGAGAACAACTGCAGATGCACGGGATGGGATTCAGCCTGCCCAGGCTGCTCAGTCTCCCTGAGAGCGAGGCTGCTGCTCTCACCTCACTGTCTCCACTCTGCTCTCCAGTTGCTTACCACTCATCCTTTGACCTAACTCCTTGGCGCTCACTTCTTGTTTTCCTGTTTAATAATGACACATGTGCATGGATAGTGAGCTAAAATGTTCGTTACCTTTAGTGGGTAAACAGACAAGCAACAGTGCTGATTGCTGTCCTTGGTTGTCAGCTCCTTTGACTACAGGTAGGACAGATTTGCTCCTCTTAGGCAAAGCTCTGAGGAGTAACTACAGAAACTTGCAGTTCCCCAAGGCAGGTTAGCAGGAAGCCACACACTAAATTTTACCCTTAAATTACAAATATTGTCCAACTGGAAGAACACAGGAGATACACAGTGCATTTCCAGATGGATTCTCAAATTCTATTACTCACCAGAGTGACTGGCTCCTAAAGAATACAGTACATAGCTGTAGCCCCAGGCATCCTAGGATGGATACCCCTGGAAGAAGAGCTAGATATTTGCATCTTGAATTATCTCATCTGATATCATTGCAAGTGGCGTAAATATCCCACTTAAGGAATTCTATATCAGTTAATGGAAACTGACCTTGTTAAAGTGTCTTACTTGGCTATTTTGCCTTTGTATAGTTTAGACAAGATTTTATGGCTAATTTTTTGTCTACCAAACATACATAAAATATTAACTAAACTTTAACAAACAAGCAATCATAACAAACAAACAAAACAAAAACAAAAGAACAAAAGCCAAAGCTAGTGTCTACAGTTTCCTCAGGTCTTCTTAGCTTCTCTGTGTATATACTAAAGAATGAGCCTGGAGAAAGTATTTTTTTTCTCTCATGTGTGGATAAAACTACATATCTAAAGTTACTTTCACACTTGCTATTTCTAAATTTTAAGAAGAACATAATACTATATTAGTCTAGCAGGTACTATGGTTATATATATAGTTTTACTTTGATTATTAATTTCACATAAGAAAATCAAGTGGGATTTTGTAATTTGTAAATAATACCTTGAGACAATATTTCAATTTTCAACTCAAGCATATCAGCCCACAGTTGTCATTGGGGTTAAGTCTTTTTTAAAATAAAAGTCTAAAAATTATTAGATATTATACATTGCCTTAGTTATAGTTTCCATTGCTGAAAATAGACACCATGACCAATGCAACTCCTATAAAAGACATCATTTAATTATGGCTGTCTTATAAGTTTAGAGGTTCAGTCCATTATCATCATGGCAGGAAGCATGGCAGTGTCCAGGCAGTCATGGTGCTGGAGATGAGATGGAACTAAGAATTCTATATCTTGATCAGAAAAAAGGCATTCACAAGACTGGATCTCACAAACCTTCAAAGTCTACCCTTATAGTGATGCACCTCTTCCAACAAGGCCACCCCTCCTAATAGTGCCATTTCCCAGGAGCCAAGCATATTCAAACCATCACATTCCACTCCCTGGCCTCTGTTGGCTTGTTCAAACGCATGAGTCTAAGGGGGCCTTAACTAGTCACAACATAGTCCAACTTCAGAAATCCCTATGGTCTACCATAGTCTTAACAATATTTAAAAGTCCAAAGTTAATGCAATCTCTTAATTGTAATTTTCTATAAAAGCAAAAGCAAAAGCAGATCACATATGATCAATATCAAAAGATACATGCTCTCATTCTAAAACATCACAGTGAGGAAATACTGGACCAAAGCAAGCTAAGATCCGCCTGGCAAACTCAAAACTCTGCATCTCCATGTCTGATGTCCAACTCTTTTCAGCATTGTTGACTGCAACACATTTTTTTTCTCTTGGGATGGTTCCATTCCCTATTACCAGGTTTTCTTGTCAGGTATCCCATTGTTCTGGCATTTTGAACATCTTGGCATCTCCAAGGCAACTTCAACTTTACAGCCTCGTATTTCAATGTCTGGGATCCATTCATGGTCTTCTGGGATTCTCCAAATGGCTTGTGTTACATCTCCAATTCTACCCTCTGTAGCATTCTAGGGCCTGGTTGACTCCATTCCATGGCTGTTGCTGTTCTTGGTGATCATTGCATGGTACTAGCATCTGGAACACTCTCGGATTTTCTACTTAATCTAGGGTTCACCAATAGCCTTCCACAGTTCCCTTTATGATGCCAAGCTTCAACTTCTTTGCATGACCCCTTCAGTTCTGGGCTGTCAACTGCAACTGAAGCTGCACCTTCAGGCAATGGCCTTCTCTGACCTCTCATCGTGTCAAGCCTGTTGTCCCCTTTATGTCATCAAAAGTAGTACCAACTGGGTGACTCTTACATATTACCAAGTCTAGCTGCAGCACAAGGTATAACCTTGGCTATCTCTGGAACACAGCTTCTCTGTGTTCTCCAAAAACATGTCCCAGAAGATTTCAACTCAGTGATGTTGTTCTCTTCTTAATAACTGCTGATTTCTTAGCTCCAGCTAACTGGCATCAATTGTTCCAGTAGTCCCTTAAAGCCACATGGCCAAAGCTGCCAAGTTCTGCTGCTTGCTGGAACTGGAATATGGTGCCCCTTGTTCTATTACATTATCATCACCTCTTTCTGTTTTCCAACTCCTTCACTGCCTAAGCTTGGCTGTCCTGGAACTTGCTCTGTAGATTGACCTTAAACTCAGAAATCTGTATGGCTCTGTTTCCTGAGTGCTGGGATTAAAGGTGTGCACCACCACTCCTGGACTTAAGCTTTTCTTCACCCAGAACTTGCTCCAGGACTGGTCTTGAACTCACAGATTACATGCCTTTGTTTCCTGGGATTAAAGATATGCACCATCATGCCAGGGCCACTATTCCTCAAGATCTGAATCAAAAGTCTGTTGTTGTAAGCCTTAAGATCTGGATCACAAGTGAGCCCTCAATTTCTGCATTATAGTTCATTCCAGAATAAAGTTCCAAAGAAAAACAAACCAGGTAATAACATAACATGGCATACCTATTCCTTGTTCAACTGCAAACACAAACAATAAACTTAGCTGGGTGGGATTTTGCCCTGAGATCACCGCTGTCTTCATCTGTTTATCTCCTTGAGCACAAGATTCAGCTCTATTTCACTTCCTAGTGCCCCTTTATTACTTGAACCAAACATTTTTAATTTTTCCTTTCTAATCTTAGTATGCTTGATCAAAATGCTCTTCATGAGAGTTAACCAGAGGGTTAATGGTAGTGATGGGCTTTTCTGAGATTTCCTTTGTCAATGCAATTAATCTAATTCTCTTCATCTTAGATTTGGCCTGGGGTACACTCTTCAAACAATGGGAAAAAGAGCCACATTCTTCACCAGAAAAAGACTATCTAGGTCACATATTAATATTCCTCTCCTCTGAAACCTCTTGAGCCAGGCCCCCAGAGTTCATATTACCCTCAGCACCGATGTCTTCCATATTCCTATTAGAATGGCCTATTAAGCCCCACTTAAAGCATTCCACCATTTTCCAAATCCACAAAAACATGTTCAGGCCTATCACAGCAATATCCTAGTCCCTACCATCTTCTATCTTAGTTAGGGTTTCATTGCTGTGAAGAGACCATGACCAAGACAACTCTTATAAAGGAAAACATTTAATTGTGGCTGGCTTACAGGTTCAGAGGTTCAGTCTATTATCATCATGGCAGGAAGAATGGCAGCATCGATGCAGACATGGTGCTGGAGATGGAGCCAAGAGTTCTACATCTTGATCAGAATATAGTCAGGAGACTGAATCTCACACAGTCGACAGAGCTTCAAAGCTCACCCCCACAGTGATGCACCTCCTTAAACAAGGCCACCCCTCCTAATAGAGCCATTCTCATGAGCCACACATATTCAAACCATCACATATATTTATGCAAATTATAATTTTAAGTGATTAAAAAAAGTTAAACCAAACATGTCCTGTAGGCATATGTACTCTGTCCCCCACAGTAGCAATCATGCTACAGAAAAAATATAAAATGTAGAAAGCAGAGAAAACAATTTCCAGATTTTTCAAAACAAAGGAGCTCATTCCTATGTTCTTACTTTGGTTAACAAGATTGTTTCCAGTAAAACTGAAATTTGATAAGCTAAGAACTTTAGTTATCACAAGAATGAGTTTTGCTAGAGATAAGCCCAAGTCTTCAGCAACCAGGTTTGTTCATCTTAATTACTCCAGTCACAACACTGATGATTTCTATAAATTTAATGGTGATACTTTCCTTTTCTGTGGTCAAATTTATACATTTTATGTATTATACTTAAGTCATATTACAGTAGAAAAGCTGACAATTTTAGATAAAAGAAAAACTCAACAAACAGCTTAAATAATTTGTTGCCCTGTATAAAATTTGATACTCTTCTTTATAAAAAATATATAATTTAAGATCATCAGTCTAATACCAGGGCCTAGCAAACACAGAAGTGGATGATCACAGTCAGCTATTAGATGGATCACACGGCCCCCAATGGAGGAGCTAGAGAAATTACCCAAGGAGCTAAAGGGAACTGCAACCCTATAGGTGGAACAACAATATGAACTAACCAGTACCCCGGAGCTCTTGTCTCTAGCTGCATATGTATCAAAAGATGGCCTAGTCGGCCATCACTGCAAAGAGAGGCCCATTGGACTTGCAAACTTTATATGCCCCAGTACAGGGGAACCCCAGGGCCAAAAAGGGGGAGTGGGTGGGTAGGGGATTGGGAAGGTGGGCATGGGGGACTTTTGGGATAGCATTGAAAATGTAAACGAGGAAAATACCTAATAAAAAATAAATTATATAAAAAAAGATCATCAGTCTAGGGTTATAATATAAAAAATTTATGAAAATTATAAAGAATTACAATAATAAATTCCTAGCCAAATGAATGGACCTGGAGGGCATCATCTTGAGTGAGGTAACACAATCACAAAGGAACTCACACAATATGTATTCACTGATAAGTGGATATTAGCCCAAAACTTAGGATACCCAAGATATAAGATACAATTTGCTAAACGCATGAAACTCAAGAAGAATGAAGACCAAAGTGTGGACATTGTGCACCTTCTTAGAATTGGGAACAAAACACCCAGGGAAGGAGTTACAGAGACAAAGTTCGTAGCTGTGATGAAAGGATGGACCATTTAGAGACTGCTGTATCCAGGGATCCGTCCCATAATCAGCTTCTAAACGCTGGCACCATTGCATACACTAGTAAGATCTTGCTGAAAGGACCCAAATATAGCTGTCTCTTGTGAGACGATGCCGGGGCCTAGCAAACACAGGAGTGGATGTTCACAGTCAGCTATTGGATGTATCACAGGGCTCCCAATGGAGAAGCTAGAGAAAGTACCCAAGGAGCTAAAGGGATCTGCAACCCTATTGTTGGAACAACATGATGTACTAACCAGAACCCTGGAGCTCTTGTCTCTAGCTGCATATGTATCGAAAGATGGCCTAGTCGGCCATCACTGGAAAGAGAGGCCCATTGGACTTGCAAACTTTATATGCCCCAATATAGGGGAATGCCAGGGCCAAAAGAATGGGAATGGGTGGGTAGGGAAGTGGGGGGTGCTATGGGGGACTTTTGGGATAGTATTGGAAATGTAATTGAGGAAAATATGTAATAAAAATATTTAAAAAATAAAAATAAAAAAAGATCATCAGTCTAGGGTTATAATATAAAAAATTTATGAAAATTATAAAGAATTACAATAATAAAAGGAAAATATGATTATGATAATAAGTACACATATCTGTGCAATATAAACAATTGTTTATTTTACTTGCCAGTGGGTTAAAACATAACATTGCTCAATTTTAGGACAGAAATTTTAGACAAAATTCTTCCATTTAAATTTTTTTTCACATTTTTAAAATTGTGAAATATGCTATAAATATAAACGAATGCACAAAATATACATTCAAAGCATAATTTAAAAATGAATTCACTCATGATCACTCTGAAAGCTAAGAAAGTTGCCCTTTAAAGATCATAGGTAAATAGGAATGGCTTAGGCATAAAAAGCCTATAATAATTATAAATATCATAGTCAGTCTTGTAAGATAGAGAGTAACCATTCAGGACTGGATGGTGAGCTCTTCACAGCACTACATAGGGGAGGAGACCAGACAGTCTGCTCTCAACAATACTACATAAGGCTCCTGCTTTTCACAGCCAGAGTACTTGTTTTAAGAATTTTTTCCTAATGCTTTTTTTTAATGAGCCAAATATTGTAGAAATCCCATTTTATTTCAGAGTAGTAAATAACTTCTAAAGGGTCTTTCAAACATGATCTTTGGTTTTCTGCCAATAATTAAATATGAAAAAGAAATGATGTATTAATAATTTGATTATGAATCATGAGGTAAAAGTCGTGCAATCAATCATCAGGGTGGGGGAGAGGAGGGGAGTGGGGAGTAGTGAGACAGTTCACCAGCCCCTGCTGCCAAGCCTGGTGGCCTGAGTTTGATTCACAAGTCGCACATGGTGGGAAGAGAATCAACTCCTGCAAACTGTCCTCTGACCCCCACATGATCAGTGTTACACTCCACCATCCCACATAGACAAAGTAAATAATGTAATAAATTAAGAATCATGACTATAGGAATTATAAAATATCATACCAGTTAAATGATTAGAAAAAGAACAGTATGTTTAATCTAATTCTTCAGTTTGTAAAGCCTTCACTTTTAGAACAACACAGATGTTCCTTCATCCATTATTAGGGGCTACATGGAGGCACTCAGAGAAAAACAGATGCTACTTCCAGAAAGGTGAAATTTGGAATCACAGTGTCATTGTTCCCCAAAAGAAGCACCAGTAAAACGTGGGTGAATCTCAGTTTTGTAGTGATAGACACTGTACAGAATGAACCTAAGTCCTTCCTACCGTTCCCTTAAAATGGTGATACACGACTCTAAAGTCAGGAGCATCTTCATCTCAATATATAAATACTGATGCTTGCTCTATCACTTTAGATGAACTGTTTAAGTGCCATGATAGATCAAGATGCATATATCGTGTAACATATATACATGTGCAAATATATGTGCATATCACACACTAGAAATGGACACCCATATGCCCTATGTTTATATATGCAGTTTATAAAATAAGATTTTTAAACCATGTAGTAATTTGCAAATGATAGAAGAACAGTATTATCTATTAAGTGAAGACTTTAAAAACATAATTGAAGAATGGGGGTAACTGTATATTATCTTAATAAAGATATAAAATATCTCCCTAAAGCACTCATTTATTTTTAAACAGAAAAATAAATATTTTATGGGCCAAAATAATTTTTATTTGTTTTTGCCATGTAATGTACAAAATAGAATCATTTCTTCAAGGAGGCATATTTAAATAAATGGTGGACAAAGTTTAATAACATACTAAAATATTTTATGTGTAAATCAGAGGCTCATAATCTCTCTGTAAGAGTGAACTCTGAAAAATTCCAAAGTGAGACGTAACAAAGAAACTGATAAAAGCAACAATGGAGTGGGTGCGGTTGGCACAGCTGGCACTTTGGAAAGATTTGTTAAGCATGTCAGATACAGTTTGGTTTATACATGCATGTGCACACGCGCGTGCACACACACACACACACACACACACACACACACGGCATAAATAGAATTCTAGGGTGATAAATTTTAATCTTAGTAACTAATGGTCCCAAGTCAATACATTGATGTAAGTATGGAAAATATAGAACGTAGGTCATTTGTCTGTTTCATGTCTGTGTGTTATGAGTTGTTTTTATTTGAAGTGATTTTCCAAACAGTACAATGCATTACACTTTCAAATATGTGAAAATCAGCAAGAGCGTTCAGTGTTCATAAGATTTGTTGAATTATGCATACTATTTTTATGGTGTTCTTCTATTAGCTTCATTATTTGATAAATAAATCTTATTTTGTATTCCTTGGATAACTTTTCCTGTTGTATTTGTGAATTATTATTTGAGTTTTTAATTCTCTCCATAGTTCATTTATCTGCTTACTTATTCCAATCTCTATGATTATTTTTAGGTTTAAAGATTTCTGGATAGTTCTAAATTCTTTACTTAAACACAGCCAAGAACAAAATATTTGTTCTACCTTAAAAATACAAGCTAAATCTAAAAGTATAAAATTAAGGCATATCATTAAGCTATAAGTACATCCTCAGAAATAAATTTCAAAAGTATTACATAAAATACTTACATCATAATGATTACAAAACACTAATTCAAATGATTTCATTATAGAGCATTTCAAAATGCATATGCGTTTTACTAGTGTTGACAGCACACACAGTGGTTCCCAAAGTTATCTGACCCAGGCCTAATTTAAAACACACAGACACACACAGACACACACACACACACACACACACACACACACAGACAGACAGACAGACACACACATACATACACACACACCCCACTATCAATCCAAGTGATTAACTATTCTGAGGATGCACTTGAACAACGCTGATTTAAAAAAAACACTTTATGTTTCTAAGTATTTGCATCTATACTTAACCTGCTGACTGATTTTAAATAGGGTTTTCATATTCATATGAACAATAAATACTAAAAGAACCTATAAGAGGAACCTATCAAAATGTGTATGAAAAGATACACAATAATTTAGTAAATGCCCTTTTGGGGCCTTATATCTAGGTTGTCCCACAACTAGCAAAGTTTCTCAAACATGCTCCTGACCTACCCACTCATAAAAGACACTTTATCTGCACAGCACAGGCCTATCAGCACTCCATCATGGATGGCAGAAAGATGTCCTGTTTCTTCCAAGGAGTTTCAGCAAGTTAAAAGTTTCAGGGAGAGGTGAACTTATATTCCTAAGTGCCACATAGCTCCTATTCAAGTAAATTCTATTTTGTTCCTGCAGTCTATCCTTAGTAAATACAGTGGATCACATGGACAGACAGGCAGACACAAAAGGAAGAGAGGCCCTTGGGAAGGAGAAGAAATCTGGTGGGAGAAGGAAAAGGCTGCAAGGAGAATGGGGCCAGGGGATATTTTAATTGAAGAATATTATAGATATATATGAAATTATAAAGTAGTAAACTAGATGAAAACCATTTTTAATAAAGCATGACTGTTCTTCTGAGAAACTTTCCTATGGAATCCACTAAAATTCATTTGGCTGGGCATGGTGATGCACACCTTTAATCCCAGCAGTAGAATTGCAGAGGCAGGTAGATGTCTATGAGTTTGAGGACAGTCCCATGGGGTTCCAGAGTGATAACCTTTCTGAGAAAACTGAGGTACACAGGTAGAACATCCCACTTGCCATGGCTAAATGTTAAGGCCTCCACCCCACACCTCTTCCTCCTTTAACTGAGCTTCTGCCCCAGTCCTCTTATGGTTCTAGCTGTCTGCCAGGTCCCTGCCCAAGCACTCCTCTGGTTCTAGTTCCTCTGTTAGCAGCAGGTTTACACCCCCCTCACTGTGCCTTCTTAGTCCTTTTCAAATGCATGACTCCCCAGACCACGAGCAGATCTCAACTCTTCTGTTAGCCCACTCTGGAAATTGACCCTCCAAAATGAACAACAAGCACTTCCAGCTTTGCCATGCATAGAAAATAATACGATGGGTTAGAGGCATTTCTTATATTTAATTTCCTAAATTTTATGATTCTAGTTTGATTGCTGAAAAGTTTTAATATAGACAGTGTGCAAATCCAGGCTAATGATATCATTTATGAGAAAAAGATGGAATGGGCTTATAAAAAGAAGAAATTTGTCACCTTTTCTTGGAAATGAAGTTTGTCCTTCTTTGCATTACAAGAAGATAAATATATATTTAAGAATGAAAGAAGAAAGAGATGAATAGAAATTTGAGAAAGCTAGCTTTTAAGGCACAGAGAAAATGAAGAAAATATGCTTTATAAACTAAACAGTTGAATTTTTAATTTCTACATACAATACTTATTAAAAATATTTCTTTTCAGCATTCAAAACATATTATGAACATCATTCTTTCAAGATGTATGATTTTGTTAAAGTATTATTGGGGTTCTGCAATCATCAATTCTATCTACTTTAGTAAAGCAATACCACAGAACAAAAGTCTGTGACATCAGAGGACACTGCAGTCTTCTTTCACCTCAAAACCCAGATTGCTGTTTTTTAATTTGTAAAAAATAAAAATAAAAATACAATTTTACTTCATTGAATTGAACTCACAAATAAGAATATCACACAGACACATAAAAGTAGCCACTGAAACATTTATCCAGTCGCAAACACTGTACAACTCAACGAACTTCTTTACAGAGAGAGTACCAACATGCTTTTATTTTAGTAAATCTTCCTCTTCTGCATACTTAATACCCAAGTGATAAAAAGGAGCTTTTGTCTTTAGATGGTTCACTGGCATAAATGCTGTAAGCTTTGTTGACATTTTGTAGTGGGAATTAGTGCTCCGAGCTTTTACCTAGCTGACCATGTTCCAAGACGTATCCATTGTTTATTCAATATCCAGTGAAGATAACTGTTAATATTAAGTTTTCACAAATTACCTATCTCATAAAAATTGACTGCTTATGTTCTATATTGTCAATATGACATTTAGATTTATAATTTTTAAAAAGATATGATTTTTTAAATCACATCCATGAAAGAAAAACAGTTTAAATTATGAAAGCATAAATGGAGTTAGGAAAATAGACACGAGTCAGTGATGATTAAATAGAAAGTCAGGAAGACCTGGAAACTGGAGGAAGGTAACAGTCAGTAGAGAAAAGAGTGACTCCCAGCTTTCTGCTTTGAGCAAGTACAAGTATTGAAAAAGTACCAGACTCCGAGAGAGTGAAAAGGAGAGAGAAAGTTATGTATTAGGGTTTTTTGTTTGATGGGTCAGGAGATAATAATGAAGATAATAATGAATCTAATTCTATAAACTGAGTGACAGATAAAATGGCCAGAGCTCTTAGCTGGAAAGAAAGTTTTATTCTAAAATGGATGAGTATCACTAAGAGACAGCGTCTTCAAAAAGGTTTTCATATCTAATGCAAATGTAATTTTAAATGCCTGCTTTAAGGACTTCCATGAGCTACTTCTACTCAAGATTATAGTGGATGTCTAGTCAGGTCAATTATCATGAGAAAAATATCAAAGGTTTTAGATTGTGAAATTGGATGTACAGTTACCTTAAATGACAGAAGACAAGACATTTTATATAGAGTCATAGGAAACAGTAGTAAACAAAATCAATAATGATCAATTGTACTCATAGATCCTCTCAATGAATGACCCCAAAATGATGTTAATATAACTATTCCATTTATAATAGCACCAAAACAAAATGTAAAGAGTAAATGTTTTTTAAAAAATATGTAACTACATCAGAAATACAAATATAATTCCAGGAAAGTAAAAAAAAAAATGGAACAACATCTTATGATATGAACTGAAAAACTTAATCTTAAAAATGATAATAGTCCTCCATGCTGGGAGATGCTTAGCCCACAGGTCGCATAAGCCCAATGACTTGAGTCTGATCCCAAAAGTGCATAGGAAAGCAGGAAAGGACTGACTCCACAAAGTCTTCCTCTCACATGTATCAGCACACACACCAGTGACAACATTTTAAATAAGTACAAGTTTTGAATAAATGGTGGTGATTTTCTAAGCTCTATCAAAATTCCATTTGCATTCTTTTCCAGAAACTCATGAAGCTGATTTCAAGATTCATTAGAAAACACACCAGTCAGAATGACTAAGATAAAAATCTCAGTGACAGTAGACGCCGGAAAGGATGTGGAGAAAGACGAACACTCATCCATTGCTGGTAGGATTGCAACCTGTTACAATCTCTTTGGAAATCAGTCTGGTGATTCCTCATAAAATTGGACATTGTACTACCTAAGGACCCAGCTATACCACTCCTGGGCATATACCCAGAAGATGCTCCAACATATAAGAAGGACACATGCTCCACTATGTTCATAGCAGCCTTATTTATAATAGCCAGAAGCTATTATACATAAGAACCACCAGCAAAACATTGGTCTCCCTCAAAAGAAGAATGGATACAGAAAATGTGGTACATTTACACAATGGAATACTACTCAGCAATTAAAAACAATGAAATTTGCAGACAAGTGGTTGGAACTAGAAAATATCATCCTGAGTGAAGTAACCCAGAAACAAAAGAACACACATGGTATGTACTCATTGATAAGTAGATATTAGCCCCTAAACTCACAATGCTCTTGATACAACCCACAGACCACATGGAGCTTAAGAGGAAGGAAGACTAGGGTGTAGATACTTCAGTCTTATATTGAGGAGGGAACAGGATGATTGGGAGAGGTGGATTGAGAGAGAAGGGGGGAGGAAATAAAGGAGGGAGTATCCTGTACTGGAGGGGACAGAAGAGAGGTACAGAGGGTCAGGAAATCAAATAAAAATATGTAATGGGGGGATGAGGAAATGGGGATAGCCACGGGAGGGTCCCAGACCCAGACGCCAGGAAAACGAGGCTCCCAGGACCCAACAGGGATTATTTTAGCAGAGAGGGGGAGATAGAACCTGTAGAGACCACTTCCAATAGATAGGCACAGCCCCTGGAAGAGGGATGGGGCCACACACCCATTTCAAAATTTTTAACCCAGAAATGTTCCTGCCCAAAGGAAGAACAGGGGGAAGAAAAAAGGAACAGAGACAGAAGGAAGAGCCATCCAGGGATGGTCCCACCTAGGGATCCATCCTGTCTGCAGACTCCAACCCTGACACTGTTGCTGTTGCCAAGAGGCACTTGCTGACAAGAACCTGGGGTGACTGCTCCTTGGGAGATACGGCCAGCAATTGACCAATGCAGATGTAGATGCTTGAAGCCAACCATCAGACTGAGCTCAGGGACGCTGGTAGGAGAGCCTGTGGAAGAATTGGAGGAGCTGAGGGAAATTGCAACCCCATAGAAAGAACAATGTCAGCTGGCTGGATCACTCAGTGCTTCTAGAGACTAGACCACCAACTAAGGAGTGTACCTGAAGGTATCTATGGCTCCAGATATATAGGTAGAAGAGGATGGCCTTGTTTGATATCAATGGGAGAGGAGGCCTTTGTTCCTGTGGAGGTTTGGTGCCCCAGTGTAGGGGGATGCTGGAGGGGTGGGGTAAGAGAGTATGGGTGGGTGGGTGGGTGGGGGAGCACCCTCATAGAGACAAAGGGGAAGGAGGAGAGGAAGGTTGTGGGATGGGGAGTGGGATATCATTTGAGATGTAAACAAATGGAATGACTATAAAAAAAATAAATAAGAAACCACCAAACATATCCAGAGTGTTTGTACTAGCTTGCAATCTCACCAGCAACGGAGGAGTGTTCCTCTTTCTTCACATCCTCACCAGCATCTGCTGTCACCTGAGTTTTTGATCTTAGCCATTCTGACTGGGGTGAGGTGGAATCTCAGGGCTGTTTTGATTTGCATTTCACTGATGACTAAGGATGCTGAACATTATTTTAGGAGCTTCTCAGCCATTCGGTATTCCTCAATTGAAAATTCTTTGTTTAGCTCTGTACCCCATGTTTTAAATAGGGTTATTTGTTTCTCTGGAGTCTAACTTCTTGAGTTCTTTGTATATGTTGGATATTAGCCATGTATCGGATGTAGGGTTAGTAATGATCTTTTCCCAATCTGTTGGTTGCCTTTTTGTCTATTTGACAGTGTCCTTTGCCTTACAGAAGCTTTGCAATTTTATGAGGTCCCATTTGTCAATTCTTGATCTTATAGCACTAGCCTGAGGACCCAGCAATACCACTCCTGGGCATATACCCAGAAGATGCTCCAACATGTAATAAGGACACATGCTCCACTATGCCCATAGCAGCCTTATTTATAATAGCCAGATGCCGGAAAGAACTCAGATGTCCCTCAACAGAGGAATGGAACAGTGGTACATTTACACAATGGAGTACTACGCAGCTATTAAAAACAATGTATTTATGGAATTCTTAGGCAAATGGATAGATCTGGAGGATATCATCCTGAGTGAGGTAACCCAATCACAAAAGAACACACATGATATGCACTCACTGATAAATGG
Organism: Mus caroli; assembly: GCF_978045245.1. Classification (NCBI taxonomy): domain Eukaryota; kingdom Metazoa; phylum Chordata; class Mammalia; order Rodentia; family Muridae; genus Mus; species Mus caroli. Next base: position 64,941,156 of record NW_028227271.1, read on the forward strand.
ATATTAGCTCAGTGGCGCAGAATACCCAAAATACAATTCACAGACCACATAAAACTCAAGAAAAAGGAAGACCAAAGTGTGGATACTTTGATCCTTCTTAGAAGGGGGAACAACATATCCATGGAAGGAGTTACAGAGACAAAGTGTGGAGCAGAGACTGAATGAATGACCATCCTGAAACTGCCCCACCTGGGAATCCATCCCATATACAGTCACCAAACCCAGACACTACTGTGGATGCCAACAAGAGCTTGCTGACAGGAGAATGATATAGCTGTGTCCTGAGAGTATCTGCCAGTGCCTGACAAATACAGAAGTGGATACTTACAGCCATACATTGGACTGAGCACAGGGTCCCCAGTAAAGGAGTTAGAGAAAGGACCCAAGGAGTTGAAGGGGTTTGCAGCCTCATAGGAGGAGCAACAATATGAACTAACCAGTACCCCCAGAACTTCCAGGGACTAAACCACCACCAACCAAAGAGTATACTTGGTGGGACTCATGGCTCCAGCTGCATATGTAGCAGAGGATGGCCTAGTCGGTCATTAATGGGAGTAGAGGCCCTTGGTCCTTTGAAGGCTCTATGCCCCAGTATAGGGGAATGCCAGGTCCAAGAAGTAGGAATGTGTGGGTTGGTGAGCAGAGGGAGGGGGAAGGAAATAGAGGGAGGGAAAACCAGGAAAGGGGATGACATTTGAAATGTAAATAAAGAAAACAGCTAATAAAATATATAAATAAATAAGATAACTAAGTAAAAAAGAAAGCACAATTAACTGCACAGAGAAAATGAACAGTGGCATCTCCCAGGGCATTCCTTTTCAATATAGACATTCCTGGTCTCTACTTTAAATATATAGAATTACAATGTTAGAGGTGGTATTCAAGTAGTTATATTTCATTTTAAGTTCTTAGATAAGTCTTATATATACAAGCATTAAGTAGTGTTACAATAAGAGTCTCATATTACTCTGGACAAGCTGTGTTTTCATTGAAAAAGAAAAACCTAAAGAAAACACAAGCCATTTATGCAACTAAATACAAGGGAGGAGTCCATTGTGAGATGAGTTAGCACAGAAAAACAGTCCCAGAAAACAAGCAAACAAAAAGGTGAATGTAATAAATCAAGCATTATCATATTAACTAATGACACACAGATTTGAAAACATCTTCCAGCTGATAGAAACATATTTAACGTGTCATGTGCTTGTGGCTAACCATGGAACCAGTTACCTCTTAGTTCCTGATTATAACTTCAGCATGACAAATGATGTCTGCTGTCTAGTGTGGATGGGAAAGAGTGGGAATCACTGACAAGGTGCCCAGTGGGGAGGTGGCCAGGACAGAGCAAAGGTGGGAACACACACTTTACAGTCCCAAGAACAATTATTTTCACACGAAATATTGTTGCTAGTCCTTTTCGTGGTCTCTCCTCCTCCTCCTCCTTCTTTTTAAAAAACTTTTAAAAAGGGTCCGGCTCTGTAGCACAGACTAAAGTAAATTGTATTCCAGTTGAGTCTTACACTCTGGTAACAGTGTTGACTCAGCCTCTCAAATGCTGGGATTGCAGGTGTGAGTCACTGTTCCTGCTTAATGCTTCCCCACTAAAGTGGTTTAAGATTGTTTTCACATTTTAATTATAATGTAAAATATGATGCAAACTTAGTATTCCATCTGCAGTGCCTTTGATTAAGTATGTAATTAACAATTAATCTCATGCCTCACTAATTAATAGTATAAATCTCTTTTATACAAATAAGTAATCATGAAAGCTTGAATCTATACTGATCTTTTCTTCTAAAACACTCTCTACTGGGAGAGTAATCTTCATTAAAAAGAAATAGTATATTTGTGTAGCATTTATAGATATACTACTAATAAAAACTTATGAAAATTTTCCTAATTTTTAATCTTTGTCTTGTGTCCCCAGAATAAGTAAATGGAAGAATGGATACCATTTAGTTTGGACACCAAGCTAATGATGTGGTTGGGTTTGAAAAAGTATCCTTTTTATTGTTTGATTTTTGATGTCCATCATAGATGGTTTAAGTTCACTTCTTTGAGCACTGAGTTCCCTTTCCTATAGCTCGGTGCTTTCTGTCAGGTTTATCAGTGAGGCTTTTACCAAGAAACCACTTACCCTCCAGTGTAGAAATGTTTAATTTCATTTCTGTCCTAGATATCAGTTCAGAACCTGATAAATTCTAAATAAATACTGGTTGAATGAATCATTTCTCTTTATCTCTCAATACTTTATCTCATCCAAGTTTCTCTGTTTCCATATTACATACACAAATGTAATATACTTGTACCTTTTACAGTATACGATGTGTAATCATTAAGGCGATGGGAAAGTCTACTAGATCTACACACATTTGTGTATATATACACCTGAGTATGAGTACAGTCGTTTATTAATCACATTACAAAAACCTAACATTTAAGGAATCATTTAAAACACATTTTTGCTCTCCATTTTTCTCTTAAACATTTAGCAAATTTACTACAAATGAGCAGAATAGTCTTACATTGAAATATATATCCTGCAACAAGGTATACTCGTTGCAAAGTAGGTAGCAACCACAGTAGCACTTTTGTTTATTGAAGTCACTGTGGTGTGGACTAGAACTGCTCTAAATACTCAATAGTGACACTCCTTTTTTTTTTAATCAAAATTCAAGAACTCTATGAACTTCTTGCAATCTTAAGAAATATAAGTTGCCTAGAGAAATCAACCTGACCCTCTAAAATTTACAGGTCCCCACGCACTCCAGAGTAAGTTGAGTACAGACAGTGCCTTGGTGTACTGGCTGGCTTTGTGCCAACTTGACACAAGCTGGAGTTATCACAGAGAAAGGAGCTTCAGTTGGGGAAATGCCTCCATGAGATCCAGCTGTGGGGCATTTTCTCAATTAGAGATCAAGCTGGGAGGGCCCCTTGTGGGTGGTGCCATCCCTGGGCTGGTGGTCCTGGGTTCTATAAGAAAGCAGCCTGAGCAAGCCAGGGGAAGCAAGCCAGTAAAGAACATCCCTCCATGGCCTCTGCATCAGCTCCTGCTTCCTGACCTGCTTGAGTTCCAGTCCTGACTTCCTTGGTGATGAACAGCAGTATGGAAGTGTAAGCCGAATAAACCCTTTCCTCCCCAACTGCTTCTTGGTCATCATGTTTGTGCAGGAATAGAAACCCTGACTAAGATACTTGGTAATCATCTTGCTAGGAATATACTCATCTCCTTGCCCTCATAAAATAAAACATTCTTTTATCCAGGAGAAACTGGTGACAGCAGCCTTGTAAAGTAAAGAGTTTAAGTCATAAGCTTCTGTGTCCCTGCCTACCAAGTAAGGTGGCCAGTCAGAAGCTCTGGCTTGAGGTAAAGTGCGTGGCTCATGGCGTCTCTGCACAGTACATTGAAAACACACAAGACTCAAATTTTTCTATGCACTTGGAAGAAATTAGACTGTCTCTTTCAGAAAGATTTTTCTCTAAGAATTAGTCATGAAATACATTTTTCACAAATCAGGATATGGTTGTTTTAATTATATAGCTCAATGTAATTTTCTAATTAGATATAAAACAACAACAGACTTGAAGTTACTGGTTTAGAGTCAAATCACAAAATGTGCCTTACTAAAGATACATGTTTATGTTTACTGAATGCTATAAAGACCTAATAGATCATGGATACAGCTAAAAGACAGAAGAAAAGACACAATTGAATTGTATGCTAAAACTACTACCTCAATTGTCTTCTCTTTTATTTTGGGAAAAGCTCAATATGCAATTGGGTTTGAGGTAACTTAAAATTAACATAAATATAGGTTGTGCTCCTCTCATAAAATTTGTGTAATATAAAGATCAAATTCTGCTAGAAAACTCAACTTCTTCAAAATGACATTATTGGTAACTTTCATTCTCACACAGATGTAATTAAAGCAAGCTCTTCATCATGAGAAAAGGGAGTCTGGCTGCACACGCTGATTCCCCCATGTACTGTAGAAAGACTAGGCGGCTTCCATTCCCCTGGGGTATCCTGTATTCTTCTGCTTTACTGTTTGTGTTTTCTCCCTGTGCCACGCCCCTGTTCTGGCTGTGTTTTCTAACTAGATACATCTTAAGAAGAGCATTATCTAACGTGTTTATCTTCCAAAAGACCTGGGTATCTAGCATTTCTTTTCAGAGAATCATGGATCAGGCAGGGTAGTGCACGCTTGGAGTTTGACAATTTCAGAGGCTGAGGCAGAGGGATTATGACTTTGAGACTTGCTTCGATGGCTAACTATAGCAAATTCAGGTCTCGCATGGGTTAAGAGTGAAATGCTGTTTCATACAACAAGACTAATAAGAACAACAAATACCAGAATATGAAGAACACTGCCTCTGCTTTCTAACTCTTCTCAGGCTTCAGACTACAGTAGAATATCCCAGAAAACTAGCAAGTTTCAAAGGAGACAGAGACTTATTAAACCTTATCCAAGTTTTACTCCTTTTTTCTGCTACACAATTATTTTTTTTAATTATGTTAAAACATTTAGGCCTTTCAGGATCTCATTTTAAGGGTGTTAACCTTCTTTTCCCTGAATAGTCTCCACTAAAGATAAAAGGATTTGCAAAATTCCCTTTTACACATCTGTAGAGGGAAGTTGGGGAAAGTACACTGTGAATTCATGCTAAGAACATAAACTAAAGTCAAACTCAAATTTGATTGTCTACTCAGAAAAAGATGGTAAACAAAATCAGACTCCCGGATCCGGTGGATATGTATCAATGATGAGGCAAGGTAAACTCTCTGATGATAATTTCCAGTGTATTAATCAGTTATGTCAGAAGTAACACAGAGGACTCTGGATGTGAAAGAATACTTAAGGAAAGGCAGCAGGCACACAGTCAGTGGCTTTACCTGTCGTCGTCTTGGGAGAGACTCCTTTGCAAGTCCTCTTTGCTGTTCTGTTCTCTTTCCTTCCCTTCCTCGGGAGCAGCTTGTGCTTTGTCCTCATCTCCTGATTCTCTGTTTCTCTCCTTATGGCATGTTTCTGTCATCTCCTTCCCTGTCCCACCCTCACTAATCCCTTCCTCCTTTGCCTCTTGCTCCTTCTGAACTGGCTCTTCTTGCTTAAGCCCTCCTTCCCCTCCCTCTTCTCCTCCCTTTGGCCTTCGAATGAAACACAAATGGAAAGCATGCAAAGAAACACAAAAGAAAAAATGTCAAGAACAATGTATGTGAAATGAGACAGAGACAATGAAGACAATCAGAACTGAGGGGAGACTTAGATCAATTTAGTGTTGAATGCCCTTCCACTGCATATCAGAGATGCACTGGTCAGCAATATCTGGTATGCTAGTCTTAAAATTATATCTTCCATTACAAGATGACATGGGACGCAGGCAGGGCCTGCCGTTTCTCCAACAGAGTTCCACTATGTATGAATCAATAGTCAAGTGGAAACTAAGAGACTAGCATATACAAAATTTTCTTGAGACAGTTCTTCCATGTACTTATAATACTATCAAGAGGGTAGGAAAGCCTCCTATTAAAAAGCAATGATTTTTCTCTTGAATTAATAGAATCTATTCAACCAGGAAAAATATTTTTCCAAGACAACTGTGCTTCTTATTCATCAGAATGCTAAATTCACATCTTCAGTTAACTGTCATTTTAGTTTAATAAAAAAAAATCTAACAATTGCAGTTTAGTTTTTAAATTACAAGCATAAAGAAATTATTTCAAGTAATTTAAAACATAGAATTGTCATCAGTTCTACAAAAATTGACCAAGATAAAAGAAAATAACATATATAGATTATCTTACTGCTTTTTTAAACAATATATATCAATACTTTAGAAAAATATTCATGTTTATTCACAGCAATAAAACCCTCTGAAGTACACAGAACGGTTACTGCCCAAGTGTTCTTACCTGATTTTCCTGTTTCCTCTCGGCCGCTCTGATTGGACGGACATGTAGCTTGTGCTGCTGAAACGAGAAGCACTACTAGTCCTTGAAACCGCAGATACATCACTTACATCACTGTCGGAGGATTTAGTGGAAACAGTATCTGCCCCTCTATGTGGATCCCATCCTGAGCGATACTGTTGATACAGATTGACAAATACGCAGAAGCCGTCAGTATTAGCACACAGAGCAATAGTTAGCTCGCTCCTATCTCAGCACTTTAACTGTCCATGGTGGGTACTGCAATACTCTACTCAGATGCATACAAAACAAAAGTGGGCGGTAATTATCCTAAAACAGAAATTTATACGAAACCTCTGTGGTTAGTAGTCATCGTAGCATTTTCACCACACCCAGAGGGCCTTTAAAAGTTCCAAAGCAGCAATGGCCTTAGGGAAGAACATTTAGCTAAAATTTGGGAAATAAACATTTGGCTTAACAGGAAGCACAACTCTTAAATTTCTGATTAAAATTTGAAAGAAAAAAAATCTGGTCAAGTTGTCTCTATAGCTGGTCTATAAAGACCCACTCTTGTAGTCCTCAGCTCTCTCTAGTCCACTGCACCTCACAGAAAACCTAGAGATAATGCAAATCTAATTAATGAAAAACTAAGCGTTTTAAGAAAAGCCAAGAGAAAAGAGAAGTTTAATTTCTGAGCAGTTTCTGGAATTTTGATGAATCCTAGAAATATTAGAAAAAAACATTATTATTTACAATAGCTCAATCTTCCTGGAATTGAAATAATTAGATGGTTAAGTGGTACAGCCAGGGTGCAAGGGAATCTTGCGTACTCAAATATTCTGGCAAATTGAAAACCATAAATATTTTATGCTAATGACCTATTCTCACAAAATACATTTAATGTTAAAACTAATGGACATGATTTAATTTTATTACTGACAACAATAACAAAAAAAAATCACTTGCCAAGAGTTGTCAACCTGGGATATTAAAATAAAGGAAAGTAAGAAAAGAAAGAAAGAAAGGCTATGGACCTCGGAGCCTGGAAGTCTGGAGCAAAGGAGAGTCTCACTAGCTGAGCAAATCTGGGCAGATTATTGAATCCTTAATATGCATGGTGTAAAGTGACAGGAATAATCATACCGAACTTGCATAATTGATTTGAAAATTAGAAACAATGTGTTTTGTTACATTATAGTTAGTGTAATGTAAAAAAGAAAAAGCTGGATTTTTTTCCTCTAAAATCACCTAATATGGCTGCTGCTATGTTAAAATTCCTAAGTAAGAGAATATCTGTAATGGATCTTCTTTTATGTTTATTATACATCTTATGCTGAAAAATTCTTACTTAGTCTAGTTTTTCAGAATTTTCTAATCATAGGTCCTGGTAAGTTTTATAAATCTTTTGAAAAATATGTATCTTATGTAAATACTTGCTGTGATTTGAAAACTTGTTACTTGGTGAAAATTCATCAGAAACAGTGGTTCAACATAAATATTTGATAGATACAAAAACATTTGGCCAATACAATTGAAAGGCAAGGAATCATAGCTTACACACTTATCATATCCAAAGTTCTGATCTTTCTGGACCTGGCAATTTCTAGCTATATACATTTTTATTTAAAAACCGACTCTTCAAATAAATGTAAAATAAAAAAATTGTTTCTAAGATGCCATAAAACATTAACATCAAATTCATTAATTTAGAATTAATATAATTAAATTAGATGGCAAATGGCTTTTTTAGTCCACCCCACCTTTTAACATTAAATATTAAAAGATAGTAATTAAATTATTAAAAACCTGCTGTCTCTTTCCCCAGGAGATATCTACATAAAGAGAACAATGATGCTCATCAGCAAGTATAAATACTCTTTACTTGTCATCACTTACTTGGTACAAATTTAGTTCATGAGATTCTTTTTCAAATATATTTACTTAAAAGTACTAGTTTACTTAGGTTACTGTATTATTTCAATATGTAGATTCAAGATTTTCTGTTACATATTCACCTGCACATCTAAATAATATGTGTGAATAATTGCAACAAACTAATTTTATTTAAAGTGCATTGACTTGAAGTTGAGACATATACAGAAAGCTTTAATCTCACTCACATATTTAATACTCAAATTACAAAAATATTTTAATTATCTAATAAATATTGAAGTGTACCTAGGGAGCTTTCTATTTCTCATTTCTATAATTTATAATAAAAGCGAGGTTACTGCTACTATTTATTTTTAGATAGTGCAAAATTAGATAGAAAAGCAGTATAGCATTATATTTTCTATTCGCTTTTGGACATGAGACCATTATATCTGAATTCAAATGAAAAATGAAAACCTTTGAATGTACTTATTTCTGTTTAGTCCCAAGCAACTAAGCCTGTTTACCATAGGGACATATCTGCATCTTCTATCACAACTCGATATGCAACAGGCTGAGAAACTGAAAAGGTAAGGACAAAAAAGATATTTAAAATTACATTAAATGTGTGTGTGTGTGTGTGTGTGTTTTTCATAGTGTCAGAACATTGGTTACTGGGCAACAAGTTCATCAACAGTCGTACCCAGCCATGATTCCTATGAACTACAATAATGATCTACTAGACAAGATATGACCTCTGATGCAAACATGGCATGATTGTTAGGGCAGTAACCAGTTTTCAGATTGGATTTGAGGTTTACTCCACAGGAGGGAGGTCGTGCCCAACATTGTAAACTTTGACGAGAGCTGGTGACTGCAGAGATCATGAGCCTTAGTAGGAAACCTTCTTTTGTTGTTATTTTTTGCTAAAGGAACATATTGTCAAACAGCCTTCTAAATACTCATTTATATCTAGAGACCAGTGCTGCTCTCAGACTTGCAATGGGCAGAAGTTAATGTGGAAACTCATTACTGGTCAAAGTACCAAGAATAAGTGTTAATGAAGTGTAACAGTGCATAACAATACAGTGTACAAAAACATCATTCCAGCAGTGAATTCTGAGCCCTGATTGGACATCTGTATCACCTCTCCAAGACTCATGGAAGAGGGGATGGAAATATAAGAGTCAGAGGAATAGAAGATGTGTAGCAAAAAGATGTTTTCTGGGTATGACACAACTATATCACTAAAGGATTCACTTCAGTTGTGACCCATTTGATACTGGGACCTTGAAAGTCATCATGCATGGAACCATGCATGGAACCATGAAGTTCTACTTATTCATGGGGATTCTTGGCAGTTAGTGGCTGCTGGGGAGACAGGGTGTAATCTTCTACCATAGAGCAACTACTGATAAGTTGTTCATGCTCCAATAAATAAAATTCTGTTTATGCTCATACAAGCCACTCTAGTAAAATTCAGTAGTTCACACACAAAAGAAAGACATGAGAATAAGGGTAGGGGGGTTGCAAAGATGGGTTTCAGTGGGAAAGGGGGACACTGGAGACGTCAATGGAAGAAGAAAATGGCTAAAATTCATTGTGTCCATGTATGAAGCTATCAAAGAACAAAACAATGAAAAAACAATGTCCATTAACAGAAAAACAGGAAGGAGATAGTATAAGTATACTTAGAATAAAACAACCACATATACAATTCAATCTCCCCAATAAAAATTATGACCTGATAGTATAATTCACATTGAGCATGTTTAGTGTATTATTTTTGTCTAGTGTATTTTAATTGAAAGCTTGATAAACAAAAATTATAAACTTTAAAAGTGATATGAAAGCAATTCAATTATTATTATACTCCAAAATGAGCTATACATGTTAATAAGTGAATTGGATTATCTAGGAAATAGTTTGTGTTGTTTTGGCATTATGAATCAAATAAGTTTTTAAGTGCTTGCCAGGCAGCATACAATTGACAGGCTAACAACGAATGCTCATTATTCTATTTAGTGAAGCAAAAACATAAAGTTGTTAATCTTAGCTAGCTGTAGACTGCCTGGATTGGAGATCACTAAAATTTTGGACAAGGTTTCCTCAGAATACTTTATGTTTTCTATGTTACTATCAAGCAGATCATAAAAACGGCAATAAGACTGCAAAAAATTACAGGAAATTATCATTCTTCAGGATGTTCCAGACACTTAGTAGCTTCTAAGAGGCCTGGAAAAGTTAATGTTCTTTCAATATAACTAAAATTAGTGGAAAGTAAATGCCTGCAAAGCTCTATTGAAAAGCTTTAAATCATTAAATATTTAAGATATTGTTGATAAAAATTGAATTTTTAAAAAAAAATTCCATAATCTTCAGTATCCTTATTTGAAGGTTTTGAGCAATTTGAGCTATTTTTTTTCCTATACCATTGCATCAACTTTGGTACTCCAATCATTGTACATGAATTTCTCAGATAAAGAATTATATGAATTTCCTCAAACAATGGTTGGCTTTAATTTAACAAATCTTAGACACTACTAACAAATACTAGATACTGTAATTTGTTGTGCAACGTGCTTTGCTAAGTAACTATTATAAGATGACGGGCAGAAAACATTATCATCATCACTAACAACAAAGTAAGTTCATCTATCAAGTAATTGTTGGAAGAATCTTTACATTTAGGGAGTATGGTGGTTTGAATGGCAATGGCTGCCATTAGCTCATATGTTTGAATACTTGATCTATAGTTGGTGGAACTGTTTGGGAAGGCTAAGGAGGTATATGTAGTCTTGTTGGAGGAGGTGTGTCACTGGGGGTGGGTTTTGAGGTTTCAAAGGCCCAGGCCATTCCCTGATAACTTTCTCTCTCATGCTTGAAAATAAGGAAGGAAACTCTTAGCTACTGCTCCAGCACCATGCCTGTCTGCCTGTGCCTTGTTTTCATCATTATGGTCATGGACTCATCCTCTGAACTATAAGCGCAAATAAACTCTTTCTCCAATAATTGTCAACAATAACTAAGGCAGGAAGGAAAAATCAATGTGTTGACTTAAAGATTAGGGGAAAAATAGGACTAACAACTTTTGGAAGAGGGAGGGAGGTAGAATGTACTGGCAAGACTTCTGATATCAGTTTGGGTACAGTGAGCAGAGACAAAGCCTCTAGTGTAGTCAATTAAGGAATCATGTGAGTAGGGGGAATACTATAATTTTTGCCACTGGGCTTTTATATTATATAATTTTAAAAGAGAATCTGCTGTCTTTTAAAAATTCGATAGTTATAGTTAATCTCTCATAGTGATTAACTTCAACATTTCACCGACATACAAAACCAGCCCTAATTGTCAGGGCAATTTTGTTAGATGTGACTCCTGATAAGGGTAGTGTGTTCTGTATGTGAGAAAGGCAGAGAAAAGCCATAGACATTGGCCTTAAATGTAAATTTAAATTTGCCTTATAAACAATATCCTACTCATGAAAGATTACCAATGCCTACAAGTTCCAAGGAAAGAACTCTGGAGTACAGTAGAGCCCACAGAATATCTGTGTCAGTCTGGAAGGGAGCCAAGGGTCGAAATCTTTTCTTGGAGGCTGACAGACTAAACTGTCTCTTTTGATGGTCTTCAGTCAGTGTAGTAATAAAACTAGTTATGTTTATTAGCTGTACACCTCATAAAAGGCAGTGTTTATATAGTCATGCAAATTGTTTTGCTGACACATTCCAACCATTATGAAGGGGCCTTTGCCATAGCTGGAGCCAGAAGAAGATTGTGTTGGACAAGATGAATTAAGGCCCAGAGGGTGTGGGGCTCCATAAGGTAAATGCAGTCACCCTCTAAGCATTACTCTCAGTAATACTTAAATAAAGTCTCTGCAACAGTTTCCTCATTTGAGTTCATGTCTCTCTCTGCTCGGTGTGTTATCATTTTTCCTTCCCTGCTTTCATCATGTTTACAACTATCTACTTTCATAGATAGCTTTCTGGAGGGAAAAATTATAATTTAAAGACTTTGTTGTTAATTGTGGTATGAAAGTTTCCACCATGGGCTTGGGTATACCTTAGTGGTAGTAAACTTGTTTAAGCATTCATGAAACTCAAGAGTTCAATCCCTACTACCTCAAAACAAAACAAAGTGAAACAAAAACAAACAAAACAATAAAAATTGTGGTTAATTTAATTTATCATGTGAACATTGTATGCAGAGTTGGGGATAAAGATTAGAAATATGGGCTGTTGGCAGGACTTACCAAGAGTCGTAGGATACAAGAGAAAACAAATCTATGCTATAGTGCTCCAAGGAAATCTTTGGAGCATAACCAGCAACAGAAGCATGAGGTAAAAACCACAATCAAAAAGGTATCATGTAGACCAGTACCGACTCAAGAAACTAGCTATAATTACTTGGTCTGAAGAAAAATAATTGAGTAAATTATTTTTCCTGCAAAACTTGTAAAGGATGAACTATTACCAGTTGGTAATTCTGGCTTTCCTAAAGGACTGGTTTTGTGGGAACTCTGCATTCTGTTCAGTCAGCTCATGCATGGTTGCAAAGTATCTTTTACTTATTTCCATTAATTCCCCCAAATTTCTAGAAGTAAGACCTATGCCTGTTTCTAAAAAGAAGTCCCAGGCTTAGAGAACTGAGCATGCTGTAGAGCTCATGTTTTTTAATTAAATAAAGAAATTTACTAACCCAGTCTATCCACACGTATAAAAACTGTTCTACAAACAATGTGACCTGTTTGCAAGTCAATGACTTCTTACTTTTCTTCCTTTCCTTCTCTTCCCGCAACACTTTTGGGATGGTTTCTCAGCATCATTCGTGGTTTCTCCCCTATGTCCTTAGACTGTACCTCCTCAATATTGTTTTTTCCTCAGTTCACTTTCCTTATACTTATTTGATACATTTGTCCAAAGTTTCCATCTAAATCCTCTTCTTTTCATTATACATATTATTCGAGGGATGTTCTAATTCATTATTTATGGGTTAATGGCCATATGATGACTAACAGATCTTTATCTTGTGTCCTGACCACTTGTCTACTTCTGAATCATATTTTACACTAATAGGCTATCTCCCACTTGTGGTTTTTCTGGTATACTCAATATGGCCAAAGGCAAGTTTATTCTCTTTTTCTTCAAAACAGCCCTTTCTGATTCTCACAGTCTTTGCACTAGCTAATAGGCACAAAAATCAATTAAATTTCAAAAAGGTAGAGTGTGGATTCTCCACTTTGATTATTAAGTAATATTGGTTACTCATTAGTGAGACACCAATATCACCTCAATATTTATCCCCTTGGGAATAATGAATAGGTTCTTGGCCTCTTTTTAGTGGTGAGTACTTAATGGCTATTTACTTGTGTCAATTACTGCAGAATGCAATCTAGCATATTTCAAAATTAATTTTGGAAACTAGGCTGTGAGATTAAATGATGTGTTTAATTGCTGATGAGATTTCCTAAAAATCAAGTGTTAACTCATGGTCTTTGTATGGCTGCCTCCAAAGTAGTAAATGTAGATGTAGCATTTCATAGATTATAAGATACACTCAACTTTCAGATAAAAAGTAATAGATGTAAAGAATGTTAATTTATCTCGTTTTCTTATGTAAATGCTAGAATCAATATCAGAACCCTAAATTACCTTCCAGCATTCCTCCTACCACTAATTCTGAATGAAAATCAATAACTATATTCTTTTCCTTTTAAATCTTATATGATATATCTATTCCCTCCTGGAGATCTCATCTTATCTTTATATTGATACAAAATGCTAAAAAAAAGTCATTACTTTAAAAAACTTTTTAAAAATATGCTTTTAGATTATTTTAGCTTGATAAAGGCCTCATCCAGCATCTCACAGGAGCAGTTGCAGAAACCCACAACCAAACACTAGGCAGAGCCAAGGGAAGCCCTCAGAAGGGGAGATTACAGGAACAAGTGGGCCAAAGATGGGAGAACACAGCCCACAGAATCATAGGGGTTCATAGGGCTCACATAGACTGAAGTGACAATCAAGGACCCTACATGAGTGTGAGCAGTGGTGTGTTCTTGTGTTACTCCTAACAGTGGGAGTGAGGTCTGTCTTTGACTCGTCTGCTCTTGGGGCCCCTTTCTTCCTCCTGGATTACCTCACCCAGCCTTGATATGATGGTTTGTGCCTAGTCTTACTGTAAGTCCTTATGCCATGTTTGGTTGATAGCACTCAGAGGCCTGAAGGAAAATGGAAGTGCAGGGTATCTGGGATAGAGGAGAGGTGGGAGGGGAGGACTGGGAAGACTGGAGGGAGGGTCAACTATAGTCAGGATGTAATCTATGAAAGAAGAATCCAAGAAAAAATTAGCTTAACTTGCCTTCAATATCCACATTCATGTTCATCCATAAAAATAAAAATTTCCATTCTCAAAAGTACATATTTTTCATAGGAAAGATAAGAAATAGGAGCTAAATGGTCTTTAGAACTAAACACAGTAACCAGCGGGTGCTCGGTGCATGCCTAGCTCAAAGGGCACATATGTTCGCATGCATGATCTCTGACAAACTTCCTGTGTCTATTCCTTACTTTGTAATTGCTTGACAGTTTCATGTATCTCTACAACAAGTGTTAGTCACTGCCGCCCCTATGCCTGTTGTTCATCCTGCCACTTTCGTTCTTACCCAGCAGTCCCCACCCCCACCTTCATTCCTCTTTTGTGTGTGACCCAGTGAGTCTATTGAGTTTCTTGTCTAATAGTGGGTGAGAGGTTATTCAATAGAGCAGGGCATCTTACCATTGTCCATGTCACTGAAGAGGATGACATCCCTCCTCTTCCAGCCTTTAACTACTAATCATGACTCAGAAAGGAGTAGGTTTCATAAGCACCTCGTCCATCCATGAAAACGTTAAGAAAACCATTCTTGTGGGTTGAGATTTGGTCTGTTGCTGTGTATTGTAATGCTAAATGCCAGCCCCCAAGACCTAGTTGCCCCAGAGACAACAGAGTCCTCACATAGACCCAAGTGATGGTATGTGACCTTGCTGCAAAGTTATTGCTGATTGGTAAATACAGATGCCAACTGCCAATAGCTCACAAAAGAGACATAGGTGGAGTTTAGGATTGCTGGTCTTGAGGTCTGAGGAGGAGAACCAGGAAAGCGGGAGGAAGATAAAGTCACCATGGGCTAGGAGTCAAGAAACTTGGCTTCAAGAACTGGCCAATTGGAGTAAAGAACAACCCAGGTGAAACATAGTAAACTCTGGGTTATTGATAGGAAATAGCATAGAAGATAGGTGTCTTCCCAGCTTTAGTGCTGATTAAGGGTTATTGTAAATATAAAGGTTGTATGTGTCTTTTATCTGGGAACTAAAGGGTCAAAGGTGGGTAGAAGCCCCAGACTGGAATTAAAACTCTCTACACACAGGTGCACTGATATTTCATGTCTGCAGTATGTGTGCATCAACACTTGATCTTACTATCCTACATGGAGTAATACTGTCCTATTTCACTGCATTTCTTCTTTACTTTTCATGTAACTACTGATGCATTAAGCAAGACTCCTTTCTTTTCCATGGTCCACATCAGTTGTTAGCAAACATCAATTCTGATGGATTGGAAAAAATAAATGTGGAAGCATAAACTGTTACTCTTATTTTCTTCTGGAGGTAAAATAAAACCATTTCTGCCTGTGTTCTTAGGCAACACAGGAACAAACTGTGCTTTTAATAACTGAAGCTATTGCCCACAGGTTGACCCTTTTAGCTGTAGGTAGCTAGATATAATTTTATTTAAAATCCTTTCTTTTGTTAGCTTTTAGGAACATTATATTTACTAAAAAATAAGAAATCGCAATTTAGATGGCATTTTATATTGTGCTACAAAAATGTAAGCTGCCGTTTCAGTAATTTCAAAGAACTTATTCATAACAAAGTATTTTTTAAAAACACCCTCCCTCTAATTGTGACTATATGGATGGAGGTAGAAATCAATAACTAAGATAAAACAAGTCTTTGCTTTTATGTCAGCATCAAACTCAGACTGAGAGAATCATACATGAATGTGATTTTAGAGCTAAGAAAAACTAAAGTGAACTTTTAGGAAGAAATTCAGAATGTCTTTTAAGTATTTGAGAGAACAGCTTAAAAAAACAGGAAGAAAGAGAAAGAAAAAAGTAACAAAATCAACTAAAGTGTTCAAAACAATACAGCGTCAGTTACTGGCTTTCAGACCATTGCCCACATTGTAATAAAACATACCTTTCATAATGTATGCAAGTGTTAATCTGTTTTATATATAGTGTGTGTGTATGTAAACCTGTACACATTACCTTCCTGGTACATGTAGGTGCCTTAAAGGGTCCTTGGACTTCCTAGAACTGGAGCTGTTGTAAATCACTAATGGATGCTGGGAAACAAACTCAGGTCTTCAAACACATGCTCCTGGCTCTGAGCCATCTCTCCAGCCCCTCAAATGTTAATTTCAATGATCATTAGCGAATTTGTAGAGATCTGCTGTGTTTTGAATTGAATTGCTTCCAAATCTACATGTTTAAGTCAGTGTCTCAGAATATGACTGCATTAAGAGCCAGGGACTTTAAGGAGGTGACTAAGATATAATAAGGTCATTTACCTGAGCCCTACTCCAGGGGGACTGATATCTTATATAAACAAGCAAACAGGACAGGGTACAAAGAAAGAGAACTCACAGAAAGGCAACACTGCATTTAAAGGAGGGGCCTCAGAAGAAACCAATACTGTGAGAGCCTTCATTTTGCATCTAGCAACTCCTACCTGAAGAAATACACATCTCTTCAATCTATAGTGTTCAGTTAATAAGTTTATACAACATGTAAAAAAGGGGGAAATTAAAGCTAATTTTCAGAAAAATATCAAAGATTATTACATATTAAAATAAAAATATCTTACATTTCATTAAGATTATTTTCTATGGATCTCTTCTATGTATTTTCATGAAGTGAAGTTATGGCCAGTGGTTGCTTCCATCAGCATCAAAGACAGAGATTCCCTCGCTCGGCTTTATGTTTATGTGGGTCCAGCACATAGATAATAAAACTGAAGGATATTCAGCTCACTTCAGAATATGAGAGAAAGATAATAACTTGACTGGAAAAATATAAGAACATTCAAATATGTTCTTAGTTTTCTTAAAAAAACCATAACTTTTTTATCTTTATAATTTCTTATTTTTATGATTGCCTTAAAGATAATTTCATCTATCTTTCCTGACTTTTGAAGGCCACAAATAAAACCAGAACTCTGGGGGGGTTAATGGAATAGTAATTTTCCTTTATCATCATCATTATCACCATCACCACCATGAAGACCACTGTAAGTGTCATATTGTGGTTAGCTGATAATGATCATCATAGTTACATTTTAACCATTTCTATGCACACACAGACTTAATTATGAAACTATTCTGTGCAGAGTAAGAAATTGAGCACAATGAGTGGCTCACTCAAGGCTGTACAGAGCGGTAGAGGGGAGACTATGTAGTTTCAATTCTTGAGTTCCATTTAACACTCCCCAGTAACTGAAATTTTTAGTCTGATAGATATTGAGGATAAATGGGAACTCTCCCTTCATAGAGATTATTTTTTAAAAATAACTAAGAAATGAAAAAGATAAGACAAAAAGATTTTCAAAATAAAATTTAATCCTTTCTATTTTCAATATAGCATCATCTTTTAAGCCATTTTTCAATCCTGCCTGCTTGGCAGCATCCATGGTTCAGCACACATGCCAGCTTGGCAGCAAGAACCCTTCCCACTGGGGCAACTCGACTTCTCTATCTCCCTACAGTGCCAAAGCAGTTCTACTGGTTTCTGGAAATTTGTTGGGATTTTGTTATAGAATATGTTCAATGCAGAGTTTTATAGGAATGAATATAATAACAGAAAAACAAAACTTACACAGGCAAATATAAGTTTTCAGAAAAGGTGTGCTACAATGAAGAAACAGAGATGTGGCCTTTTGCTGGGTTTCAGGCTGAACTAAGCCCAATACAAACTGTAAAAATGTGAATCCCACTTCAGCTATGAAACCATAGACGATTTATTGAAAGTCGAAGAAATTCACTGCTTCCTATGGGACATCACAGTGCGATCCTGAGGGCCTGAAAGGCAGAGGTACCCCTGAGGGTGCTATGATGCCCGTTTCCAAAAATAAAAGACTGTCTCAGGATCTTGAGAACTGATGTTTCAAAGATTTCTCTTTAGCAGAAATAAAGCTTGGTCAGGCTCTCTGGACTGCTGGATGTATAATGCTAGCAACTCAAACATTCTGCTGAAGAAACAAATTATCCCGCATCAGTGGGAGGGGAGGCCCTTGGCCCTGTGGAAGCTTGAGCTCCAGCATAGGGAAATGCTAGGGTGGATGGGAGAGCACCCTCATAGAAGCAGGAAGGAGGGGGATGGGATAGGGGGTTTAGAGAGGGGAAACCAGGAAGGAGGATAACATTTGAAATGTAAATAAATAACATATCCAATAAAAAAGAAACAATTGTCCCCACCGTTTTATTGCAGTCACTGTTCTAAAACTCATACATAAATGTATTATCCTATTTCTAAATCATATTTGAAATTCATGCATTTTATACATTGTAATAATTTATATAAGACTATTTAATCTGTATTTTAAATTTTGCCTTATATATAAATTTAATCTATCAATTTTCAGACTTTTTATTGTTCATAGCGGCCTTATTTGTGATAGCCAGAAGCTGGAAACAACCTAGATGTCCCACGAAAGAAGAATGGATACAGAAAATGTGGTTCATTTACACAATGGAATACTACTCAGCTCTTAAGAATGAGGACATCCTGAGTTTTGCAGGCAAATGAATAGAACTAGAAAATATCATCCTGAGTGAGGTAACTCAGATTCAAAAGGGCATGCATGGTATGTACTCACTAATAAGTGGATATTAGCCAAAAAGGAAAAAAGAAAAAAAAAGAAAAAGAAAAGAAAAAGGAAAACACAGAATACCCAAGATACAGTCCACAGAACTCAAAATGTTCAACAAGCTGAAGGGCCCAAAGGAAGAGAGAAGAAATCAATCACAAATGGGGAGGGAAGAAGGCACCTGGGAGGGAAAGTAGATAGGGTGGGAACATGGAGAGGGGAACCTGATCTGGTATTGGGTGAGGGAAAAGGACTGAAGTCCTGAGGGCCAGCAGAAAGAATGTAAACGAGCAATCTCGGGAGGTAGGAGGTTGGCAGTACCCTCCAGAATGCACCAGAGACCTGGGAGGTGACTCTTAGGACTCAAAGGGAAGGACCTTTGATGAAATGCCCTGTAGTAGGGAGAGGGAACTTATAGAGCCCACCTCCAGCAGGAAGAGAGGGCATCAAGTGAGGGATGAGATTGCCATCCCACAGTCACACCTCTGACCCATAATTGTTCCTGTCAGAAAGAACTGCAGGGATGGAAATGGAGAGGAGCCTGAGGAAAAGAAGGTCCAGCAACAGGTCCAAAGTAGGATCCAGCTCAAGGGGAGGTCCCAAGGCCTGACACTGTTACTGAGGCTATGAAGCGCTCACAAAAAGGGATCTATCATGACTGCCCACTGGAAGACCCAACAAGCAGCTGAAAGAGTCAGAGGCAGATACTTACACCCAACCAATGGACAGAAGCTGCTGACTCCTGGGGTTGAATTAGAGAAAAGCTGGAAGAAGCTGAGGAAGAGGGTGACCCTGAGGAGGTCCAGCAGTCTCAATTAACCTGGATCCCTGAGATCTCTCAAACACTGGACCACCAACTAGGCAGCATACACCAGCTGATATGAGGCCCCAACACACATATAGCAGAGGACTGTTGGGTCTGTGTTCATTCAGAGATGATGTACCTAACCCTCAAGAGACTGGAGGCCCCATGGAATTTAGAATTCACGTGGGGTGGGGACATCCTCATGGACACAAGGGTGTGGGGAGTTGGTATGGGATGTGGAACAGCCAGAGGGTGATCAGGGGTGGAAGAAAAAAATCTGGAGTGTAAAAACAAACAAATAAACAAATAAATAAAGTATATCCTGTTAATTATAGGGACATTACATATATGTAATGTCAATGTTGATAGTATAGGTTCTTACTTTAGTAATTTTGCTTATAAACAATCATTTTACAGTTGTTTTATTTTTATAATTTGCATGCCACTTTCAAGGCTCATAAGTTTTCACCCTTTATATTGTTTTATTTTAGATTTTGGTTGCTTGAATCTCTTTATTACAGAATGAAGGAAGCACTTAAGGGTGTTTGTCCTACACTAGATCTTTTCATTAGCTCAGTTACATCTCCTGCAGAGCCTACAATTATATTTGATTACGATACTGTTAACAGAAATTAGTACCATCTGTGTCATCTACTGAGCACTTGCTCAGTCCAAAGACTTTTCATGTAGCTATCGTCACATTACTCTAAGAAGTTTCTAACACCATTCTAGCCACAGATGAAGAATCTGAGGATAAAGGACTAAATTGAAGCCAGTCCTAAACCATGCAAGGGCTGCCTGCATGGCTCCACACCGCACATGAGAATCCTGCCCCAGTGGGGTGATAGGTAAACACCCACATGTGGACACTCCTAACCAACTCCAGCAGCTCCTCGGGCTGATGTCCCCCTCGCCCAGGTTCTGAAAACTCAGCACAAAGGCGAGCACTGAGTGTGCTTTCTTTCTCTGTTGAGAAGACAATTAGCTGTGATAAAAGATAATAGTTAATTGTAATAATCTACTTGCAAAGACAATTTGTCTGGAACTGTCCAAAATACTTATATAGTCTATGATTCTATTAGCTTTAGTTTTATTTGTACTTACAACTGAGTATTTATTTATAGTGGTATCCATATTTTAGTTAAGTTGATCTAATTGGATTGTTACTCTTCTGCTTATGAGATGTGTGAATGGGTGTTTATCAAACTAGAAATAAGAAAAAAGTGACTAGATATATGTTAGCAGTATCTGAGAGTTGGCACATGCAATGAATGGGAAAAAACCCCTTTCCTGTCTTTTACATCATTATTTCTGCTTCTATATGAATACATTGAATTAGATTAATAGAAGAGCCTATTGTATATAGGTTAAAAGAATTGTAGATATCCTCAACAATTTATGAGTTATAATGCCTTTTTAATTGTGTGCAGACAAATCAGAAAATTGTACTAGAAGTGTACTAGGAGATAGCATAGTGATTATTTTGGACATAAATTTCCTTAAAAAGAACATTATTAGTTCAAGGCC
This sequence comes from Mus caroli, assembly GCF_978045245.1. NCBI lineage: Eukaryota > Metazoa > Chordata > Mammalia > Rodentia > Muridae > Mus > Mus caroli. The sequence goes on from NW_028227271.1 coordinate 64,962,178, forward strand.
AACCTGGTCTACAATGTGAGTTTCAGGACAGCCAGGGCTATACAGAGAAACCCTGTCTCAAAAAACAAAAACAAATACAAAAACAAAAACCAACCAACCAAACAAACAAAAGAACATTATTGCAGAGAAATAATCTTTGAGGTTCATTATAAATTCTATGCTAATGAGTTATATATTATTATATGTTTAAATAGTAAAAAAATCTCGTTTTAAAAATGATACTTGATGAAAAATAGAGCTAATTCAAAACTAAAAGTTTTATGATTAAATATATAATGCTTCACGCTATTTGATATTTAATTATGAATGATTATACTACTTATCATTATATAAATCACGATTAACTATAATGTGTGCTGCTAAGTTTCATAGAGAAATTACATGTTCTGAGTCAATGAGAAGAATGTTGATTTTGGAGAAGAAAAATAAGTGAATCAATAAATCCCTGCCAAGAACGGGAGGATGAATCACAGTCATGCTGAGAATCCCAGAGCATGAAACTTGGATTTTCTCAGAGGGAATTCTTCTCTGAAGGAAAACCCTGAGAAAATCTGTGATTAACTAAAAATCACATGTACATATTCTTTTATATTCTTGTTACAAATACTTTCTTCTTCCAATTTCTGAGAATACTAGTCTAATATTTAATATGACTCAGCATAGATCTTTGTAATAACATCATTGGCCCTCCAGGATTACAGGTCAAAGTATAGCATGTGTTTTATATGGCTAACACTTTGAGTCTCATGTCAGTTGTCTCAAACCCAGAACACTGGATTGGCTGTGACATTTTCCATGACTTACTGGATAGTAACATTCATCTTCCTAACCTTTCTACGCTTTATCACGGTACTCACCTAGCTTCTCTATATTGTAACTGCACATAAGCTATGTTCTATTTTATGTGCCATTTCCTAATCATTCTACATTTTATAATATTAGGTAACCTAATTTCTTATAGTTTAGAACAGGAAATTATTCAATCTTTATTTCTAACACTAGATAACTCCACTTTCTATATTTTGCCACAGGCTACCAAAATTAACAGTTAAAAAATCTAACTTTCTGTATTTTATGACAGTTGATTGCCTAACATTTAATACTTTATAGCAATTCCTTTATAATTTTGTCAGGAATTGGATATAATATATTAAAACATATAACTCAGTAGTAGTTTTTGTTAAGTGGCAATTAAAGAAAACCAAAATGGATAAAGAGCAGAGGCATAGTGCCTCTTGTTAAACAGAAGACATGATTCTTAGAATTTCTTTCAACTTAAAAATTATTAATATGGAAGTTAAAAATAACATAATCTTCATTGAAAAATCACTCTGTAGTTTTTCTTTGACATTTAAGAGAGAAAGGTTTACCTAGGAATGACTGGGAGATAGACCCCAAGTAAGGCAGCTCCACACTAGGAAAGAAGAGTGAATGATGGCTCCCTAGCGACTGGATTATGTTTTGGAGTGAACTGAGTATGAAAATCCTCACAGCAGAAAAGGAACGTTACAATTGTTGTTATGCACTGGTAAATCAGCCAAGCACCAAAGGGTAAAACAATTCACTCTCAAAATAAAGACTCCAGTTTTTAATAATAATAATAATTCATAATAATTATTCATGTCTGGCTTCTAGCCAACTCTTTCCACTAAAAAAACAAAACAAAACAAAACAAAAAAACCTAAATTTCAGAATCACTTCACTTTAGAGGAAGACTTTAAAACTTTCGTCTACACCAGACAAACTTGACGGGAATTTCATGGGCATGAAGAATGCAGAGAACTGTATTTGTAAAATCTGCCCACATGCTTTGAATGTCTGTATTCTCGGGTTGTACTTAGAAAATTATGACGTTATCTTGTTCAGTATGACTAGTTCTCAATCAGTACTTCAGCTCTCTCCAAACCTAAAAGTGTCAAAGGTTATAAAAATCTGGGGGCCTTAAACATTCATTTACTAAAGATTGGTGTGGACTGCAAACTTGTGTTTTGGGAAACAAAATTCTTAACTATAGCATCTTTTTGTTCCAAGACCCTGAAACAAACTTCTCAGGTATTTTAAATAAGAACCAATTTTACTGCTTCTTGAGGACTACTAATTGTTTATAGTTTTGAACCAAAGTCTCTGTGAGAGCCCTGACTGTCCTAGAACTCACTTTGCAGACTAGGCTAGGCTGGACTTCACATAGACCGGCCTGCCTCTTTCTCCTGAGTGCTGGCATTGGGACTTATTTTTCATTATGAGTGATACAACTCATTTGACCAACCATGCCTCTTCCTTATCTGTTTCTGCTTGCTTCTTTGATTCCTATCTGTCTGTTTATAAATGTTGCTAATGCTTGTTTCCCAGACTTTCCACACCCTAGGAAGTGCTCTACCAGTCAGATAAGCCCCGTCCTACCCTTGCTGCTTCTAAGAAGATGCATCACGCTGCACTTCTTGCTCATTGTCTTTGCCTTGGGAGCTACCTTTCCCTTACTTTATCCTGGTTTTTGTTTCCATGACACTCTTTTCAAAAATTATTATATTACTGAGAATATGATATCTAATAATAATATTAGACAGGGTACTCATGTTATAAAATAATATGCCTTTAAATATATAAAGCCCCTGAAGAGTAAAATAAAATAATACTCATAATTTTCTACCTGCCTACATCACTTATCTAAACTTATATCCAGAAAATAATTTGAAAGTATGCTTGCTACAATACCTTTTGAACTAATGAAACCTAGCAAGCATATGCTTGCTTCAATGACTCAGTACTAAAGCAGATTTAATTCAAATACTAAAATAGGAAACATAAAGTAGAAAAAGATGTATTAGAAAACACACAGGATGATGATGGAAGAATTCCCTAAACATTTTTGAAGGGAAACAAAACAAATCTAAAGGCTTCGGTTTTTAGACTTTTAACTTTATATGTCATATAATAATGTGTTTCTAATAAGGAGAAGTATATCCCTAAGAGTTGGTACACAAGCACATCATACATTGTAGAATTTAATATCACTGGGCCATTACATTATATGTTCGTGTCTGACTCATCTATATTCACTTGTTTAAAAAAAATCTAGTAGCTTCATATGATCGACTATTTTACAACTTTTAAAAAGAAAATTGTCTTGCCTTCGAATGGTAATCTTGTTCCAGTCTGGGATCTGATCCGGCTACCTGTTTGTATTTGTTAAGTTTCATTTGGCGATTTCTCTCCTCTATATCCATAGCACCTATTAAGTAGAAAAAAAACCCATAAAATTAATGTTTAGTTCTTACTTCTGAATCCTAATTAGGATGTATAAAAGAAGAAATGTGAAGCTGATAAGCTACTTTCACTCAAAGTATTTGAAATTAATTAACATACTATTGTCTTTGCTCTAAGTTAAACTATGCATTTTGGTAAATAAAAGCATAACTATTATAAATGTTTATATAATTTGAATATGAAAAAATATACTTGCATTAAAAGAGAAGATAACTAGAAGAAAACATTGGCCCATCTGTGTCCAGAAGAATACATTTGATAGCACACAAATTTGGCACAAGAACTTTGGCTTTTAACTCATCATGTAAATGTAATTAGTTTAAAACTTGTTTCTAGCTGTTTCAATGCAATTTAAAACTGCATTTTTAAACTACTGTCATAAAATTAAAGCAAACCATCCTAGAATAGATTATAGGTCTAGTAATCATAAATTTTTGAATTTGAAATTTCTATAACTAAAATTAAGAAATAAGTTTATGGAATATTCTTTTGATGACACCATGCTCGTAAGTGTACAAAGTACTACTGAAATGAACTAAAAATAGATTATAAAAAATGAGAAAAATGAATGGTAAGCCTATTATACAACAAGATTAGTGTCCTCAGTACCTGTTACCATTTCAAAACAAATCAATTTTAGATATTAAAAAGGTCTTTAAAATCCGTGATTGAAATTAAAAACTAAATTTAGTTGGTCAACCCTAAAATATATTTTTAAAACCCTCAATTTTCATAAAGTGATTTTATAGGAAGATCACATTTTCCATAAATGTACATGTTGAAAAACAAATTTTCATAAATATATACAATGGAAAACACAAAGAAAGACAGTGGGCTTAATAGACTCAAGCGGTGGGTATAGTAACACACTGTTGCACACATTTATAAATACTGTGCATGTAGACAGGAATGTAAACAGACAGATACATACCCTTTGCTCAAGATCATAATTTTAAAGCCAAAGTAAACACATTTAAACAAAAAGGTACCTATCAAAATAATCATCTAAAACTTACCTGATTAAAATAATAATAATGGGACTGAAAATATAACACCATATTTGGCAGTTACAGAATCCTCTCATAAGCCAGTTTTTAAAAATCATTTAAAAAATATTACCTATGCTCTGCAAAAATTTCATTATATATGGGATAAGTCTTGTTAGTAACAAATTTAAAGTAAATACTGATTAAAGATAAAAGGGAACACAATTTCCCAGGAAGATTACCAAAGTCTTGGCAAATAGTATCCATAAATAATTAAATGATATGAGCTCCAAATATGTTATCAAGTTGATATTGTGTTATGAGAAAGGTTTAGGTCGATTTTAACCTCTGTCTCAGACTCCCAAGTGATGGCATTACTTCTGTTTTTATGCCATCAAACTTAAATAAGTTATCTATTAAGATAGTCACTTTAATAACAATGTAACTGACCTCATGTTAAATTTAATATTGCAGAAAAAACTGAATGATATATTACGATATATGAATATCTGTGATATGAAATATAACAATTGTAATGCCTGTTAGTTCATTATCTACACCCGTGAAATTGTTCATACCTCAAGAAATACTCTGACATAAAACATATTATTTCCCAACAGCAAAAGAACAAAAGAATTAGTCCTGGATGAAAAAAACTTATGTGTAGTGAAAAGATACTAGTAAATATTGTCCAGAAAATTCATTTAACATGTTGCATGTTGCTATCATAATAGAAAACAGAATGCTACATAGAAATATTACCAACTGACAAGGAAATGTAGGAACATTTAGACATAGATATAAAGTATGTACACAGAAACATAAGCATTTTCTAATATTTAGACTGTTTTGTATGTCAAAATTCTATGGCAGCTGCATTAAGTTCCTTCTGATTATTTGGAAATAAAACACATGGGGAGGAATAGTCAACTTTTCTTATAAAGGGCATAATAGTAATATACATTGAATGTATGTGCGCACGTGTGTTTGTGTGTGTGTGCGTGTACCTGAACATGTATTCATATACTTGGTCTTGTAGTGGAATGCTTGTTCGCATGAGTGCAAGGGTATGAATGTGCATGTCTAAATCACAGAATGACCTCTGGAATCTTTCTACAGACACTCCAATTCTTGCATTTATGAGACAGGATTTCTCATTGGCCTGAACTCACCTGTTAGGTTAGGCTGCTAGGCCAATGAGACTCAGAGATTTGTCTGCCTGTCTTTGACTCTCCAGTGAGAGGAATACAAGCACAGAGTACTATTTATGGCTTTCATTTTGCTGTTTAATTTGGGTGACAGGGATGAAACTAAGAGCCTCATGCCCTCAGACCAAGCAATTTAATGAATAAGGTATCTTTTTCAGTCCTAAACTGCAGATTCTTTGTGTGCAAACTTTAACTTGTCTGTAATAGTGATATGAAAGCCACTAAAGGATGCTCACAGTCATCTATTGGATGGAACACAGGGCCTCTAATGAAGGAGCTAGAGAAAGTACATAAAGAGCTAAAGGGGTCTGCAACCCTATAGGAGGAACAACAATATGAACTAGCCAGTACCCCCCAGAGCTGTATCTCTAGTTGCATATGTAGCAGAGGATGGCCTAGTAGGCCATCAATGGGAGGAGAGGCCCTTGGTCTTGGGAAGATTTTATTCTCCAGTACAGGGGAATGCCAGGGCCAGGAAGTGGGAGTGGGTGGGTTGGGGAGCAGGGTGGGGGGAGGGTATAGGGGGCTTTGGAGATAGCATTTGAAATGTAAATGAAGAAAATATCTAATAAAAAAGAAAAAATTAAAAAAAAAGAGCGCCACCAAAGGCAATATTTACATAAATGACTGTGGTTATGTTCTAGTAACAAACCTACTGCAAGCAACCTCTGAACACATTTCTTCTAAAATCGAGAAAGAAGAAAGGAGGGTCCATCTCATCATTCCTGTTCAACACATCAAGTAAATATCAAAGAAATTATAGCCAGAACAATTAGGCAAGAGAGCGAAACAGAAGAACACAGCAGAAAGGGGAAGCTGCATCACACCTATTTGAAGATAGTCTGATACTGTCTGTGAAAAACTCTCAAGACTCCATCAGGACTCGAGAATGGATAAATCCAGCCAAGTTACAGGAACCAAAATCAACATAAAATTAATAATTAAAATTAATAGATTTTCTACATATAACAATTACAAACTCATTTAGACAAAAGCATAAAAGAATACCATTTTCAATAACATCAATAAAATAAGATAAAATAGCTAGGAATAAAAATATCATGGAAGGAAAGGGTCTTACAATGAAAATTGCAAAACACTAAAGAAAAAAGAAGAATTGGAGACAATCTATCATATGGAAAAGGTTCCACGTTTATATATTGAAAGTTAGTACTATTAAAACAGAACACCCATGGAAGGAGTTACAGAGACAGAGTTTGGAGCTGTAATGAAAGGATAGACCATCTAGCGACTGCCATATCCAGAGATCCATCCCATGATCAGCATCCAAACACTGACACCATTGCATTCACTAGCAAGATTTTGCTGAAAGGACCCAGATATAGCTGTCTCTTGTGAGACTACGCAGGGGCCTGGCAAATACATAAGTGGATGCTCACAGTCAGCTAGTGGATGGATCACAGGGCCCCCAATGGAGGAGCTAGAGAAAGCACCCAAGGAGCTAAAGGGATCTGCAACCCTATAGGTGGAACAACATTATGAACTAACCAGTACCCCGGAGCTCTTGACTCTAGCTGCATATGTATCAAAAGATGGCCTAGTCGGCCATCACTGCAGAGAGAGGCTCATTGGACATGCAAACTTTATATGCCCCAGTACAGGGGAATGCCAGGGCCAAAAATATGGGAAAGGGTGGGTAGGGAAGTAGGGGGGAGCATATGGGGGACTTTTGGGTTAGCATTGGAAATGTAATTGAGGAAAAGATGTAATAAAAAATAGTTTTATATGAAAAAGAAAAGAAAAGAAAAGAAAAACAAACAAACAAGAGAACTCATAAAGAGTATAGCAAGGATTTCCTGAATAGGACTCCACTATCCTAAGGGAAAAAGCAACAGTTTAAATAGTGGATCATGTAAACTTTGAAAGCTTCTTTACAGCAGAGGAAACAGTCAACAGAATAAACAGAAAACTTAAAGAATGGGAGTAAGGCCTTTGGCAGATATTTATCTAACAGGGGATTAATATACATAATACACAAAGAAACCAATAGACTTCTTTACAGATCTATTTCCAATCATGTGTATGCCTGTGTGTATGTCTGTTCAGGTGCCCAGGGGAACCAGAAGTGAGCATCAGATTCCTTGGAGCTGGAGTTACAACTGGTGTCAGTTCTGGAAGCTGGACTCTGCTTAACAAATGAGCCACCTTTAATCTTTTAAACACCTTTAATATATTTTTAACACCAAAGAAAGAAATTCAATCAAATATGGGAAAAATGATCTGAAGAGACATTTCTCAAAAGAAAGAGAAGTGAGAAAGGGAGAATGGCTTACAGTTTAGCCACAGAGAGATGCAAATCATACGTACATTGTAATTCTATTTCATGACAGGGAGAAAGGCCGTACCTTTTTTTTTTTTTAAGGTGAGGGTATGAAATGAAGGTACAGGGAGAAAGCATGCACAGTTGGTAGGAAAGTTAGCAGTGCCACTATGGAAAACAGTATGGGAGCTGCTTTAAAACAAAAACAAACACAAAACCACCTCAAGAAAACTAGGACATGATTCAACTATGCAACTGCTAAGTATTCAACTGAAGGAAATGAGGTTTATAAACTAGGAGGTTTATTGTGCCACTATCCCCAGTAGTCAAGTTGTAGAAGTCAGCTGAGCACCTTGTCAACCTTGACCTTATGATTATTGTCCACTGGTTAGACGTTCTGCAAACAAATGCTCACTATCAAAAAAAAATTAGTTTAGTTGGGTATAGATTTTTGAAATCTTAAGGCTATAAGGCATAATATATTATTCATCTATTAAATTTAGGATTTTAAAAATTCCTTTATGTTTCTTCAATCTTGGAAATTGTTTCCCATTCTGAATATTGTAGATTTTACCAAAAATCTAAATAAATGACATATTTATCTAAAAGAAAAAAAGAAAAAAGAAAGAGAGAGAGAGAGAGAGAGAGAGAGAGAGAGAGAGAGAGAGAGAGAGAGAGGAAGGAAGGAAGGAAGGAAGGAAGGAAGGAAGGAAGGAAGGAAGGGAGGGAGGGAGGGAAAGGAAGGAAGAAAGAAAGAAAGAAAGAAAGAAAGAAAGAAAGAAAGAAAGAAAGAAAGAAAGAAAGAAAGAAAGAAAGAAAGAAAGTCAGTCAGTCCCAGGACTCACACACTGCTAAGTAAACAATAATTGGTTTTTAAAAACGGAATTAATCATTTTTCTTCCAGTGTTACAGACAAAATAATTTAAGTGATAGTTTATGAAAAAAAAAACGCAGAATACCCAAGATACAGTTCACAGAACTCAAAAAGCTCAACAAGCTTTTTGTCCAAAGTGGGATCCAGCTCAAGGGGAGGCCCCAAGACCTGACACTATTTTGAAGGCTATGGAGCACTCACAAAAGGGGGCCTAGCATAACTGTCCTCTGAAAAACTCAACAAGCAGCTCAAAGAGTCAGAGTCAGGTACTTACACCCAACCAATGGACAGAAGCTGCTGACCCCTAAAGCTGGAAGAAGCTGAGGAAGAGGGTGACCCTGAGGGAGGACCAGCAGTCTCAATCTGGACCCCCGAGATCTCTCAAACACCGGGCCACCAAACAGGCAGCTGATATGAGGTCCCCAGCCACATACATTAGAGGACTGCTGGGTCTGTGTTTATTCAGAGATGATGTACCTAACGATCAATAGACTGGAGGCTCCATAGAGCTTAGGTGGGGTTGGGGGTGGGGACATCCATGTGGAGACAGGGGGATGGGGAGGAGACATGGGATGTGAAACAGTCAGAGGGTGGACGGGTTGGAAGGAATAATATATGGAGTGCAAAAAAATTAATTATTTAAAAAAGAGAAATATCTCTATATAACTTTCACTCAGTTTTCAGTTAAAGTTTTATAAGTAAGTTATGTCTCAAAGCTCTCAATACATTCTCTAAGCTATAGCAAATGTGTTACCCCAATATATTATGCGCTTTTTATTTATGATTTGATAACATGTTTATAGAAGCCACACTGGAATCAGTTCACTCTCTTATTTCTTTGTAGTTTTTAAGAGGGTGTTCCTCTTTTCAGAGATAACCTTTTATTCTTCATGAAAAATTAACAATTTTGACCTGGGTTTGTAGAATAGTGGTATAGCATATGCTCAGGAAGTATGAGGTCATGAGTTCAATTCCCAGAACCTCATTCCCCAAATATAATCAGTCCTTTAAACTAGCTGGAATTCATTATCAACCCAAAACGGAAGCCAGCTCAAGTTTCCCTTCCTAGAGAGTGGAGGCTCACAGCATCTCTCAGACTTGAGTGCTGCTGTCTGCTGTCACTCAGGTGCAGTGTTTCAAAGGGACAAGCCTAGGACTGCAGGTGCTAAAGCTGGGATGCAGAGGCTTGTGTAACAATTACATCCTACACTCACAGCCACAAACTAATATACTTGCTTTACACACACACACACACACACACACACACGTATTATACAAAATAAATATATACTAAAACAATTAATTTCAACTATAAATAATTAGTAAGTGATGATATACTATATAACAGAAAGAACACATATTTTGGGTTGAGCTATTAGTTTACAGTGATAAAATTAAACTTCAACGTCATTGGAGATGTGAGTCCAGGCTAATGAAGTTACTCACCTTTTGCCGATTAAGACTTCACACAGCTCTAGAAAAGAATTAGCCACCCCCACCTTTATCTAGAGCTGGCGTTCACCGTGAACTCCGAGTCACAAGACTTGCTAACACTATTTCCTCCATCAGTGCCTCTTCTTTGCTCCTCTATGGATCCATCTTTCTTTCATGGCTTTGGACAGATGGCCCTAATCTTCACTGGCCCCTGGTATTTATGTTTGTAGAAACTAGCACAATGTTGCTTAGTAAAGACCAAGTCCTCATTGGCAGCATTATGACTGCAATAGCAAGTCAGAAAGCCAAGACTTCAATGTTATAGATCTACTAAGCCAACCAGTGTTAAAATATACCAGAGAAAATTTGGATTACATGTACTTAATAACAAAATTTGGCTTATATCAATTAAGTAGCCAATAAAACATTTTCTCCATAATTTTAAAATATTTGTATTTTGAGAATTCTATGAGTTTGTACATCATTTCTAAGCTTTCCCACTGCTTTCCTTAAATTCTTCCAAATCATGTGCACACTAGAAACCATTTATTCTTATGGCTGGTGCCTTCATTATCAGTCCTTTGATTGACTTTCTGACCTCTCTCAAGCATATTACTTCTACCCTTTTTAAGTTACAAAAAGCCTTTCATAAGTTCTAAATCCAATCTCTGAATTGTCTTCCTTAGAGTAGCTTAATTTCCCCTTCTGTTTTTTTACCACTATTAAACAATACAAAGTATTTTATTTACCTAGTATTCATTTTCTTCTGAAAAATTTCCAATCTGTTTTGTCTTAAAAAACATATTCTCCAAATCTTTCCCCTATAGACTTTTCCCCTAACATCCTATTCTTTCATTTATAGGCAGCATGGCCTCCGTTTCTTAATAGAGAGTTTATTACTACCCTTATCCAGAATAGGAAGCTGGCCCTTCAATAGCAGTTGTCTCAGAAACACTTTGATATGCTTTTCTAATCCCATATAAATACTTTTTATGTTCATTCAATTATATATCCTATATAAATTATATCCTACATAAACATCAATTATGTTCATCCAAAGCTAATTTACACATCTCTTTTACATATCATGGCACCTCAATAACTTCAATCATCTGTAAGGAGCAGTTCTGATGCTAAGGTCCTGTTTCGCAATTGGTTCTTGATCTGTCAGTAAAGAAAGCCATGGACCAATTGCTTGGCAGAAGGTACAGGTGGCACTTCCGGGTCCCTGACCACAGGGCAGGGAGATGCAGAGGAGAACTAAGAGTCCCGTGAGCTCTCAAAATTGAGTGGCCACACAGGCTGCTCTTATAGGCAGGTGGGAAGGGGAGTTTGGCAATTGAAGTTTAGTGAAGGTGGGAGAGACAGAGATTAGAAATGTGTAAGGACGTGCTTTTCAGGGCAGGAGACAGTAACGCCCAGCAATTGTGCCAAGAAGGCAAAGTGAAATGAACAACTGAGTGTCTGTATCTTTTATCTAAGGATTCAAGGGAAGCCAGGTAGGGGCTGGTAGTGCAGTTACCTCCCGGAGCTAAAGGTGGGTAGAACAAAAACTACATGCTACAGTCACCTATAAAGTTCTAGCAGTAAAGCATATTTGCCTCTCCAATTGCCATTATATATTCTATCTCAGGAACGCATTCCTGGGGCAAACGTTCTCTTTACAATGTTTGCAAATGCTTAACACATTAAAAATAAATACCAGATTAGTCTCATAATAATTTCCTGTTTTCTTTAATTCATTTTCAGTATTATATCAAATTACAGTGATTTCATCAAATCTTTTCTCTCAGCAATTTAAAAAATTCTGCATCTAATTATGCCTTTTCCTGATCATTCATTAGAACATTACGTCAACTGTCATGACTCCCAAATTCTTTATTCACTTTTACTTTCTTTTATAACTTTTCATCAGTGAAACTCAGATCAAAATAATTACAACAGAACTGTACTACTGAGTCGATCACACAAGCTGAAAGGAAACAATGCCTTGTGAATTTAGGATCTCTGTTCATCTGAGCTAGCATAGTCCTTTGTCTGCTTGTGAGTTTCCTCTCCAAAACCCCAAGGTAGCTGCTCTTTATAGCTTCTCTACAGCATCAAGAAGGCAAGGCTTCTACTCATCTTCATTTATTATCATTTTATTTCCCATGACCCTTCTTGTTCGTTAATTTCACTTTCAGTCCTATAAAGTTTATTAGAGTGCCCCTAGACAAAGACCATTGCCAATCACTGTTATCTTTGAGAGATGTAGCATGTCTCTTTCTCTCTAGGGTCTGTCTCTGCTACCTAGATTCATTTTTACAATGCTTTGTTCTTGAAGTCTCTTAATGATAGGAAGTTTGTGCTAGCAAATTTCTAGTCCTCACTCATTCACTTCTTAAATGTAAAGAAATCTTCCAGGTCTCTGAATGTTCATATCTGCTAGTGGCATCCTTTCGAAAAGCCCAGTATAAATATTTTTCTCAATTTCAGATTCACACATCTAATTGCTATTATTAATCTTTTATACTTGGATAACCCAAATGAGCCTTTTACTTAACCCATTTAGAAAATGAACTCAAATTATTCTGAAGGATATACAACCTGTATTTTCCTATGAAATGTACAAGCATCTGACAACCAAATAACAAGAGATTATTTATGTCCTCAGTCCTGCATCAATAAGGCTTATTCAATGAATTGAAGGTGCCACATCTTTAAATTATCTTTTCACGTATTATATTGATATTCTTAATTTTAATCATTATCTATTAACTGATGAATTGCTTTATTATTGATGCCACATAAATTACTAGCATCTTTGTAATTCTGTTGCTTAATGTGTTTCAGTAATTTCACAGAACCTCTGTGAATTCTAATAATTTCATGTAACATTGCTTGAGGCCATTGACCACTGTTTCCTTGATTCCATAACTATTTGAAAAGTCCCCCCTCCAAAAAAAAAACCAAACATTTCCTAACTTTTAACTCAGTATCAGAAGTATTGTTTTAACTAACATAAATCTGACAAAAATGATATCAGTTTTTGTCATCTAAAATAATAATAGTACCAATAATTAATTATTGCCTTTATTTGTAAGTCAAGCCCTGAAAATACCTGCAAGGATATGCAGCTGTTTTGATTGCCTTGATGTTTCCAACACCTCGAGCAGTATTACAGAGCATTTGTTTAATGTATGTGTTTAATACATATTAAAGTTTCACCTCCGACATGATTCCCCCTATGTATATTTATTTAAAACAAATTTTATTTAAATTTGTAATTTTGTTGAAAAGACTGAAAAACCATTCATGCTGGCAAATTAGCATAGCATACCATTCTGATCTATTAATTACTAAGTAAATAAATGTAATAGACTTTCTTCAGAGCATATATGACGTCTTTGGTATCCTTATATCCTAGGAAAATGCTGGTCATGATATACCAAATATGTGTTTTTCAAGCTATGTAAAAATGGAACAAATCAAGTTTTAAATGAAGAATAATTTTGGGAGTAAATTATGACTAACTTATTTAATCTAGGTGACTTTCTCTGGTAAATATTCACATAATACTTATATCCAAATATGTATCTCTTGGGTCTCTGGCTATTTTCTAGTTATAAAAAGACAAGATATATGGATTATGTGAAATTTTACTTTTATCCATCAAATTGGAGAAGCTATGTAAAAATTATAAAATAAAAACTTAAGACACCTGGAAAATGTAATATTTTCATATATTAGAAAAGTGCAAAGTTAAGAAATGAGCAAAACAAGTGGTAAACTGTTTCTAGGATAAGTCAGATTACATGAAAAGAGAGCAAAGGAGGCCAGGAGGAGACACAGACCTGTATTTCTTTTCCTTGTGGAGTCCACATCTTCTGTGATCACAGCATGCAATGAACAGACATAGACAAAGGAGATGGGTATGAGTGGATGCAGTCGAAAGCTAAAAGTGATGCTGAAGGAAAGAACCCTGGGTCACTTTGAAAGAAGTCCTGTGAAGTCGTAGGGAAGAAAGTCAAGTGCATAGTATAACAGATTAGAAGAGCTGATGGGAATGTAGTTAATTAAGTATAGGTTAGCAGAAAGAGAAAAATAAGGTTAGTGCATAGAAGAGAATCTGAAAAAGCTCAGCCAATCTTGGATACTGACACTAAAATAAAATACCATTAGTAAAACCAATATGATTGGTATGACCACATTTTTCAGACATTACTCAGTCAAATTAAAACATGCAAATGCTTTCAACATTTAAGTATCTGAAGAAAGAATTTAATTGAGTCATCATTAAAAAGAGCTGGGTCCCACTCACACTGTGGTATTTCTCCATTTAATCAGAAAAAAAAGATCATCTGTCAGGCCAATATTTCATTAAATCACTTCACCCTAGTTAAATGTTTAAATAAAAAATTAAAAAATAGTAAAATACAACTCATTATAAGAATAGTACATGAAATATGAGGTTGTAGTTTGTCACAAATTAAAATTGTCATTTGATTTTGACAAATGTTTATCATGTTCACTTATAGTAATTATTTATTGAGAAAATTCTTACAAATACCACATCATATATTGTTACTACAGTATTTTCTTAAGATTTACCTTCAGAAGTCACCACTCACTAGAATAGATATGGCACACATGTGGATAATAATACTTTTCTAACTACTATTTGAGAAGTTGAAAAGCTTTTTACACAGTAACTTGAAATCAAGAAAACAAAGCCAATTAAATAAAGCTTTCAAAGAAAGTCTTTTAACATATTGGTGAAGCAGTCTGAGCTCAATTGACATAGGGAAATTTTATAACACAAAGTCATATTGAAATCTTCTGAATCAAATACACAAAATTCTTAAATACCACATTCAGTTCTTGATTAAGTAAATTATAGTCTTTGAATGATTTTTGAGGAAAAAGCATGTTGGAATGCAAATATATTAGAATTGTAAGTCCCGACACAATTAATTCTTACAACAAATGTTTCTTTTATGAAGGTCAAGAAAACAAAGTCTATTAAAAGAAAAGTATTAAAATACCTTAGAAAAAGATGAAAGCTAAAATAACTGGAAAAGGAATGATACATTTTGATACCTTAGCAATGTTGTCTTTTATTATGTAAGCATATTTTCACATATCAAAATAAGATACTCCTCACAATTGCATTTCTAACTGGAGGCCCCTAATATGATTGAACACAAGACACAGATTTTGTGCCCTTCTGAAATGTACTCGTGTGTATAAAGAAGCTGTATTTTCTTTTTCACTCTCATTGCACCCATACTGTGAAGAAGATACTTAAAAAAATTAGACATTAATAACAAAGGCTCTTACTGAATTCTGTCACATTATTATTCTTTGATATGACATTTTCATAGATAAACATTTAGCACAGTGCTAAAACAGTTTCCTAACGTGATAAGAGTAAACTGGGAAGAATGGGGAGGAAAACAATTGTTTACAGGTGCTTGCAACTTCTCCAAGAGATCATTGGGTTTTGTGGTTTGTTTGTTTTTTTTTTCCAGAAAACACAGATTGAAATTAATGAAGATTGCTTTCCTGTCCAGTATTTTACACTGTACACTGGGTTAATTTATATGGTTTCCATATTATATACTGCTTTTTAGATGATAATTTCTTCTCAATTTCACTCATTCTTATAGTAAATAGTGGAAGCAGAGAGAATTCAAGCGAACTTATCCAAAGTCACAGAACAAATACAGCAGCAGGATCAGCATCAGAACAACAGGTTTCTCCTCACTGCTCTCTGAGCCACAGACATGAGAGACAGCGAGTCACACAGGCAGGAAGACCAAGAACCAGTGCTCTCACTGTGAGACCCAAACATTTCATTGTAAACATTCTTAAGAAAAACAACCTCATTACAATGGTCAAGAAATCTAGAATGATTTCAGGTTTATAGGTGATAGATCAGGACCTACATTCTTAGACACAGACATTTTATAAATCTTAGACAATACAAATTTTATATTGTTTGTAACAGGAATCAAGAGGATACATCTTGACCACCATCTGAGTACAACAAAGGATCCATTAAATCATTTTCATTATTCATGTAACTGTGATACAGTGATACAGCTCAAAAGTATATATAAAATATAACTGTAGCAGACAGACTCAAGCAAATCAGAAACACTCCGAGTATAAATGCAGTTATATCAGCTCTGTGGACTGCTTTCTTGCCTTCCTTATGATTATATTATATAGTAAGTGTTAAAACACTATCACTTAAAAAGAAACACTCAAAGTCATAAATCATACTTCAGCAATCATGGCTATATCATGCTACAATTTGTAAAACAAACAAACAAACAAAAAACCCCACAACTCTTTTGTACATGGTATTCATGGTATTGTAATGAAGAGCAGACTCCACTGAGCCTTAAAAGAAGCTATGTGTCAACTTGTAGTTTCCATTGCTCCAGTGGACTTAATGAGTCTTCTGTCTCCCGAATGAAGTTGGGAAGGGGTATGAGGTAAGATGGAGAAGAAAATGAAGGTTATAATTATATTTAATTGTATACATGTGAGAAATTCTTAAGAATGAAGTCAACTTTTAAAAAGTTTTGTGTCTCCCCTCCAAACCTCCCATTCTCTAGCTTGCATTTGAATGTTACCATGTCACAAGTTACTATGTCCTCAGTGCTGTCAATGGTAATTTAAGTGAATTCCTCTTTCAGGCAACAACCAGCTACCACACTCCTACCTAATATTAGTAAACCGGAATTTTAATTTACCCATAACCAGTTAAGAGCAATCACAGATAGCAAAATACGCCCTTTACCATAAGTGGTGACTTCTGTCAGTTACAGATAGATTTTTGTTTTGGACATAGCAAATACAAAGGTCTTATAAAGTTCATTGCCTTTTTCTGTTCACTATAACACATGAAACAAGTTATTTTCACAAATCACAATGAAATATAAATATAGGAAAACTCATAAGCACCGGTTTATCACTATGTAAAATTATATTTCAAATACTTGGAATACAATGAAGTAGAAACATGAAGAGTTTAAGTTCCTTAGGGCATTCAGCTCACAATAGTATGGGAATTTGTGAGGTGAGAGATTGACAATGACAACTATAAAAGAAGATGGATGTTCCAAAAAAGCCTGGATGAGCACATTCACAGGCAGGATGGATTAGAGACAAGGCAGGAGAAAACGGCTCTGCTGCCTGTGGGAGGCCCTGAAACTGGTCACGTGAAGGTCAGGTGATGGCCATATTTATTTCTAAGTGTGATACTAGGACTTAAATCTAAAGCTCATCTGTTAATCTGCATCTTATTAAATATTACTTTGACTTACACATATTTTTCTCTAACACAATCTATAATCAGAAAATATGTAAAAGTAACTAAAAATAGAATCCTGAATCTTTCCAAATTTAAAGGACAAAGTATAAATTATAAGATTAATTTAGAATTATGCTTTAGATCAAATAAATCATATCTTCTTTCAAGAAATGCCAAGGTATTCAAGAATAAAAAATATATAAAATATGAAAAATACCCAAGAAAATTTATGTATAAAATTTATTAAAATAAATAATAAAATTCAGGTAAATTTATAACTCATAATTCCAAAGGTAAATCAAAGAAAAATTCTTATCTTCATCTAAGATGAAAATTCCACAAATACTGTGCTGTGGAAATGTTTATATTGGGAAGAAACCGTCACTCATATCATATAAAGCTAAAGTAGAACTTACACAATAGCCACAGTAATTAGTAAAATCTCAGGAGTGTGGAATATAATTAAGCCATAAATAGTAAATATGGTACTTCAATACAGTGTTTCATTGACTTGACTTACAAACAAACAAATAAAAAAAAACATAAAAAAAAAAACAACCAGGTCAAGAAAAATGCCTACAACTGATAGGTTTAATCTTCAAACATAGTAGAAATCATTAAAGTGCTATTTTCACACATTCTGAATGACTGAAAATCTGTGAACCTATAGCACTTCCAAACATTTATTAAATGTGAAAGAGTCAACCAAATAGCTTTCTCAGCACACTTCCTATGTAGGAAACACAATATGAAACTGAACTATTTTATGTAGATGTATGCTTTTTCTTAAAGGGAATTTTTAGACATTTATGTGCAGATAAATTCACAAACAAACATAAATTAAACAGTTTAACATTTGTTTTTAATGTTTGATAGTGTTCATTGTATTTGTAGTGATCATAGCTTTCTTGTCTACAGTAAGAGTGCTCATAAAAAAATAAACTATATATTGTCCATGATTATGTATTTTCCATTTATATTAAGAATATAATATCTAGGGCTGGGCTTTGCCTAGCATATGATGGGGTCTAGATTCAGAACTAAAAACAAACAACAAACAAACAAGCCAACAAACAAAAAGACCAGAATCATTAAAGTTACACCCTAAAACAAATCTAATGTGCATGCTTAATAAGGAATATAATCAACTAAACAGTAAATTCTGGGCACTAAAGACATTCCAGTTGTTAGATTTTGCACTCATAGCAGAGACCCTGATGTGGTAAAGGTGAGAATGTGATCTCATACACTCCTAGCGATCTCCATTTCTGGAGCCACCCATCACATTAGAAAGTGAACAATTCCTCTCTGGTAATACTAGAATACCTTACTTCAATTTCTCTTAAAAAAGCAGATGCTATTCAAAATTCACTCAAACATTTATTTCATGTTCTAATCTATATCATGCAAATTAGCATTTATTACTAACGTGTTTATCACACTTGTTGTTGACATACTTCTTAAAATGGAAAAGTTACCAAACACTATAAGTAATTCTTGTATATATTTTAACAGAAGGCCAACTTAAAATAAGAACAGTATATATTCCTGCTATGCCAGGAACTTGCTATCTAGGGTTTAGGTTCATACACAGAGAAACTTTTTCCAATGTCACCTTTTGCTACAATCAATGTCTGATAAGGAATTTTGATAACCCGTGAAAGGTGATCTTAATTTTAGTGAATAAAACCATGTTTTGAGCACTGATTTAAGCAAGTAGACAACTGACAGTGTAGATTTATCTAAAGATAAAATAAATACTCCTAGCATGTCTTCCTTATATAAAGTTCAGGGTTATAACATGTTTAAAAATTCCACATTAAAAATACCTTCTCTATATCCTCCATGTCTTTTAAGACTACACACAAGTTTGGTGCATAAGTATTCAACATTTATTCTATTTCAGTACAACATCACACAACTAAAACTTAATTTATGTGCTTTGATTGAGACAGCCAGTTTTCATATATAACTCACACCAAAACTGACAAGTATCAAAACATAAAATTTAAATCATTATTCTGACATGAAGTACTCAATAATTTCCTCTAGTGTATAAGCAAGTTATGTTCAAATAAAGGATATATGTGTATATATATTCATTTAATTGTATAAATACATAAAAATTCATATGTATATGTGTAAATAGTTATAAACATATACACATATTATGCAAATAATGTAAAATATTTAAAAGAAATCTTAGCTTTAGATTCTTTCAGCCAAACATTGTATTGCCTTGTGATTTTGATGTAGAAATATAGGTTTTCATGGCCAAAACATATCATGTATCAGGTTTGCTGACACATAATAGTTTATGAGCAAGGATAATCCATATTACACAATATAGTGAGGGAAATTCATTAGTCACTTAGTTTGCTTATAGTGGCAGAGCAGAGACTCTCACTCAACAAGAGCTCCACATGACTAAATATTTCTCTTGAGTGATGCTTTTAAGGGGTATGTTTATTATATAAATCATAATATAAATTAATTTTACATCTGTAATTTTTATATTCCCTTAAATATATTAAAATTATTAATATTTTCTAATACACGGAGTTCAGTTAAGACTTGCTAAATATAAGATTTCTATTTTCCACTCTAGCAAATATATTTAAATTTCTAAAATGAATTAGGTCTCATTATGTTTCATTTGGCTTTGACAGCTGTTCTAGCATGTAGACTTATTATGCAATAAGCTTTTCCTGGCTGGCACTCTATTCTCCTTAATAGCACTTGTCATAAGTATAACAGCTCAGGACATAGTGCAGCTACTTTTTAACTTGTTTATGTCACCAAAGATTTTAAAAGGACTGTTACTTTGTCTTTCCTGTGTCCTCAAATAATTTGTTGTTAGCCTTAATGTTGACATTGCAAAAGATGGTAATAAAGATCACGAATGAACTATTTTGATTTCTACTTTGATATATTTAAATTAAAGGTTTTTAAACTCCGAGAAAAATAAGCCAGCACATTGTTAAAGTACAATGTCATTGTTCCTATACACAGCCATTTAAAATAAAATTACAAGTAAAAACCATTCAAATATTTTAAAATTGATAAAATTTTATTTCACACTGATTTCTCTAATTACAAATTAAAAGTTATACTGATTATTGAATAGATCTCACCAACTTTTATTTCTTCCCTCTTAAAATATGGTGGTGGGGATGGGGACTTGCTACGTAATCAAACTTTTGTACAAATTGATGAAGAAGAAAGCAAAACAAAATATTTCACCTCCCTGGTAAAATCAATGATTTGAGGAGACACTTATTGATTCTTGAACTGTGTCATCCTTCTCTTTCCTGTTGTAGCCAGCATCTTCTGACTAAGTTGCAAATAAATCATATTATGGCAGAGCAATAAATAGGGATGCATAAAAAGTCAAACTTTAACATTTCTATTGAGCTTTTATCGGTCCTGTTAAGAGCAGTGAGTGCTTCTCCACTTGAAGTACCACTGAATACATACAGCAGGCACATTCACTTGTACCTACACTGTCCTTTTTCCTTTAAATTGATTTTCCTTTAAAGACAGGAGGTTAATTTTATAAGCAAATCATGTTAAGCACTCATCATGTAGTCCATGCTGGATGCACACACTGTAAAGTTCATATCAAAATGAGAAGATGAGAAATAAGAACACACACTTTAAAAAGCATGAAATGCAGTGTATGTACTCTCATGCTTTCATGTGGTTTCCAAACCCTGACAAACCTGGCTCAGACTGCTGTTTCGGGGTCGGCAATGGTTTGTCATCACTTACTGTACCATTCGCCTTTCCCTGCTGGTCTTCCCATGTAACTTCTAGTATAGATTAAAAAAAAAAAAAAGAAGAAGAAGATCAGTGCTTGTCAGAACCACAGATAATGCACATTACAAAACTTCAAGAATTGGAATTATTTTCAAGGCACATTCTCCTAAATTCTACAATATATAAGTTATAAAATTTTAAATATAGAAAGTTTATATGGCTCAAGTTGTTTTATGGAACTCAAGATCTAAAATTTTTTTAAATTATGCTTTTTGTAAACCTTTAAGTTTATTTTTAATAAAATGAATGGATTCAAGGCATAAAGAAAATAATGATAACTTAAATGGCATTATAGAGAATAACCATTACTTTGATGAGTTCAAAAATATGAATTTATTTTAGAAGTAAAAATTATTAGGAACTGTTTTATTGTAGTAAAATGAAATATTTCTTTGCAACTTTAAAGATTTTTAATGCATATGAAAAAATTAGTTTCACTATATAATAAAATAGCTATATAATAAAATTTAGTTTGCTACTATGTTCATTACTTGATAAGAAAATTAATATGCTAAGAAATACTTCAGTCAATCTAGTGATGAAACAAGGCAAAAGCAGTTCTTGGCATCATGAACATAGTTTACTTGGCATACCCAACTGCCTAGAAAATCTTGCAGGTTCGTATAACCCTTCTTCATTCAATAAACAAGTATTAAGCATATACTATAACGTGGGCACGGGTACAGGTATCAAGAATACAGGAGAAGACAAAATAGGACCATCCTCATGGTCTCATGGGGTTTTTATAAAGCATAATTTATGGTAAACAGCCTGTGGCAATGAACATGGAAACATATAGTGTCTGGGAGATAATTGCTAAATAGACAAGCACAAAGTAAGTAAGAAGGAAATACATTGTATAAAGCATGACACAATTTTGGATAGGATGGTCCTCTCTAAGTAGGCAAGTTTTGAATAAAGAACCACAGAGATTAAGGTAGTTTAAGAGAAAAGGACATTATAAGTAAGAATACTGAAGTGTAGATATTTTAAGTTAGAAGTATGTCTGATATAGTCCAGAAAAGCCATGAGGTCAGTGTGGATGAAGCAGAGTGGACACAAGACAGATTAAGAGGACAAGAGATGAAAGTAATAGAGATGGGAAGCTAGCAACTTGTTAGGCATATACTAAAATCTCCCTGTCAACCAACAATCTTACCATGTATTAGCTCTTTTTTAATAAAGTAATTTGATTTTGAATTTATTTATGAACTTATAGATATTACAGGGCTTGTTCTCTCTTTTTTATTATTTTATTTCCAGTCCAGCAGTTGCCCCCTCTTAGTCCACACTCCCACATTTCTTCATCCCATCCCTCCTCCCAACTCTGGGGGAGGAGCATTAGCTATTAAAAGCAACCTTCTTCCTTGTCTTCTTTTTAAACATATTTATTTATTGCAAGTATATACGTGTCTACCCATACACACACTTATGTGCCCACATATCACATAGTCCCACAAATACACACACACACACACACACAAATTCACACACACACACGGAACATGCATAGAAGTCAGAGAAAAACTTGAAACAGTAAGCTTTATGTTTCTACCATGTGAATTTTATGGATTAAACTCTGGTTACTATGCTTGATAGCAACATTCTTTGCTTACTGATCTAATCATGGACTCTGGCTGTTTTCATTCGCATTCCTCTACTCAGTAAGTAAACAATTGCTACTACGTACACGTTAAACTGCATATAGTTTCACCATGCATACATAAAGCTCTGGCCCTTTACCTACCATTTACCCTATGCAACATAACATTTCCATTTAGGGTAAAATTGAAGGTAAAATCACTATTATATTATTACTTAGTGAAAATCAGATTTGTAGAATGTAAGTTAATTTGTCTAACTATTGTTTTGAATTACTGTATCAATATGTTCTAAATTAATTAGGAATCACTAAGTAGGAAAGTTTCTTTAGTAAAATACTTTAAATTTTCTCAACATTCCAAATAAAAATTTCACTGATTAGATATTCAATTGTGAATCTAAATTTTACAGTATTATTAAACTGATATTATTAAAATTTAATCATTTTTGGCCTAGTCGGCCATCACTGGAAAGAGAGGCCCATTGGACTTGCAAACTTTATATGCCCCAGTACAGGGGAACGCCAGGGCCAAAAAGGGGGAGTAGGTGGGTATGGGGGACTTTTGGGATAGCATTGGAAATGTAAATGAGGAAAATACCTAATTAAAAAAATTAATCATTTTGAGGTATGAAAATCCTAAATTATTACTTTATTTTGGTATTTATAGTCTGTACATAAGATAACTTAGTATTGATTTAATAAATTAGGTAATTTGAAGACAGATAAGCCATGAGTATTATGAGGTAAACAATGTCTACAAAGCAACTGCAATCCAGGTAGCCTCATTACATCAGATAATTTTGTATCAAAACTGGTTCAAAGAGCACAGATTCCTATATTAACTAGATTTTGCTCAATATGCTTTAATGTGCTCTAACAAATATCACACAGACTTTATACAGCATAGAGGAGACCTCTGATTGGTAAGTATAAGAACAAAATACTTATTCTAGTTAACAAGTAATTTCACATACATGAATTTACTCAAGTCTCACAGTCCCATGCTGGGAACAGAAGAAACATGTTATTTCCTAGTCTTAGACTATCCTTCAAATTACCTAAGGGCCTAGAAATCTGGTACACTATGAAGACTAAGCTTTGAACCCAAGTTCTAAAGTGTAGACCTTGGTAGTATCCAGGTGTATAGGGTGTTGAGTACAAGACAATCTCAGTGCTCCAGTTAATTGTAAAGAGGTTAGGTTTTGTTGATTAGGTTCTCACTATGCAGTCCTGGTACTATGTTGACCAGCTTGGTCTCAAATTTGCAGTGATCCTTCTGCCTCAAACTCTCAATCCTAGAACTACAGTGAAATTCTGTCTCACAAAGCTAAATCAAAAAACTCCCATGAAACAGGTGAGATGGGGCATTCATTCATCCACACCAAATCACCTCTCTAAAAATGAAGGTAATTTCAAAATTCTAGAAAGGATAGCTTTACAAATTATATCATAAAGTCAATGATGTGGCAGCCATGAAAGTCATGCATTCAATAGACTTCTTTCCTAAACCAAATTAGTTACCTAAGCATCAGATGAAATCATCTGAGAAAAGGAGAAGAAGTAAAATAAAAGAGCAAAGCTTCTCTGCAAACAATATGGAAATACTGAGGTTAGAAACTAGAAAATATGTGCTCACAAGGACTTAATGCTACATGAGACTATATCGGGAGCCAACATCTTATTCTTTCTCTTTATTGTAGTCTCTGTTCTTCCTTGGGCTTTAATATTAGACTGAACTCCCCTAAATATTATATGCCTTTAGTTTAACTTCCAAGTCCATCTTGTTCCAGTCACCAAGCTTTTCCATAAAGGTAAGTTGGATTGAGTACCCCTCCTGCTCAAAGCACATGCTAAAAATTCACCATACTGTAAAGGATTCTTGACTCTTGTATTAACACTGGACATGTTGTCATTTATATACACGGGGAAGAAATGAGGTGTGAAGAAAATATACAACTCCATAATGAAGTTTACACCTGTACAAACAGCAATCATATTTTGAGATTAAGACTGTTATTCATAATCCCTTGCATTGAAAATATTTGTAAGTATACAGATAGGCAGCAAAACAAAGATAAGTCTATATCCTCATAGATTCTCACGAGCCTAAATATTAGCAAGTTCCTAGAAAGCACCCAAATGCAGGCAGCTGTTTGAATGAGTTTACCAGCATCTGCGTATTACTCTCAGTAACCTACTTCCAATTCATTCTTTCCTCTATCTTTCCTTATGTCTTTCCCTCCCATCTATACATCTTTCATGTCTTTCTTATTTATGCTAGCTAAATCTGAACTTCCTAGACAACTTTACATTGAAAATTATGCTAAAGAAACAAAATATTTTTATATATAGCCCATTGTACATTTTTATGGTGAAAACTTTATAAATGGTATGCTATACAATCATAACACATGACTAATGGCCAATTAAGCTATATGATAATTTTCTAAAATAATGAATCATTAAACTATAATAACAAGACAAGAATTAGAATAAAAAATTCTTGAGACATAGTTTCTATCAGAAACATTTCCAAAACCACCAAGTTTCAATTAAAATCCTCTGTGAAATTTTATTTAACTCAAGAGGACCCTGAAGCACACTGAAATTAAATGACTCGCCAAAGTTCACAAAGTCTTAGAAGGAAAACTAAAGTGAAGATGCAAGAAGTTGACTTCCAGTGCAACTGTTAGGAGACTTGAAAAGCAGTAGTGGGCTGAAAAATACTGACAAAATTGTGTGCCAAAAGCACTCTGAAGCTCTGTACATTAATTTTCAAATACACATTTAAACATGAATAAATAACTTTAGTGAATGCATTCAAACATCATAAAATAGCATGACTTTGATATCCCATCCATTTGTTTCTACTCTGGTGTGGTTTCTTATCTGAATTAGTCGGTGAAGAATAGCACCAGTAATGAACTATAGTGTGTGTGTGTGTGTGTGTGTGTGTGAGTTCATTTAGTTTGATGATCATAATCGAACTGACTTTAAATATAAAACTCATGTTTTCAGAGTATCCAAGGTTGGCACAAGAAATTGTAATTTCTATAATTTTATATTACATAATTATAAATTATTTAATTATAATATTACTGAGACATTATAGTAATAGCTAATGTTGATATAGTACTGACTATATGAAAATGTATTTGAAGCAATTTAAACATGCTAAATTATTTCAAAATGAAAATGTATACTATATCTAAGAGGAAAGGAAAGTTACAACAGAACAATTTGCCATTTTCACCCTAGATACCTCGTACTTTATACCTCATTTTTTAGAATCCTTCTATGTATAATTTGATTTTTCTATACTTAATTCACATGTAGATTTGTAAGTGATAATAGCACAGGGTGATCCCTCAACAATAGATCCCTTTAAATGTTTTAGAAAATCTAAACACTTTGTAATATTAAAACAAGTTGTTAGGAAATGGCAGAATACTTGAGAAAAAAATGTGCTGAAAACCTACATAGAAAACAAAACTATTCAAAACATAAGTTGTCTCTGTGCATTATTAAATATTAACAATATATACAAAACTATACAACACCACAATAAAATATAATACCAAATAGCCTGACCTCAGTAATAGGATAAAAAATCCAAATACTAGTTAAAAATGAGAAATTACATACAAACCATTCAAAGTTCTCATTGTTCAAAATGTTATCCATTATGTCTTGCTAGGCTTAGTTATATCACACAGAGGACCATCGCAGGTAAAAGTATTAGTCTTTATGTGGGATAAAATGTTTACAATGATGCAACGGCAAATAAAAGTTGTTCGTAAGGAGTAAAAAAAGAGCCCATTAACGACAGGAAGCTTTATATACAGGCAAAGGAGAACTGGGAAAACGGAACAGTATAAAGGAGCACAGTTTAAGGAAACAACCAAGTAACAGAAGACAGAATAAGCCATCATAGTTGAAGGTCGTTAGCCCAGTGATCCCATGGGAACAGATTCCACTTAATACTTAGATGTTCTTCAACCCAATATGGCAGTAAAAGTGTTTACAACTTGTGCAGCCATATAACTGAATGGAAACTTGAAGATGTACTTTTCAGATCATTGTTTATACTTAAACATATATAAAATTTGTCCTTCATGGGTTCTAAGAAACATCAGAGAAGGCAATAAGTGCATCAAATAAATATACAAAAATACTTTTGGGGGTTCAGTTAAAATTCCATTTTATACAGAGTATTCATATTATATAATGTGCTATAATTTTAACTATATTTTCACATTACTCCCATCTTTTAAATCATACATTAATAATTATCAGTGTGTATTATTAAAATTCTAAAAATAAGTGATATTTATACCTTACATGGAACACTGTAAACATTATAAAAGTTGAATAGAGAAAAGAATATATTTTAGATCAGTAGTTCTCAACCTTCCTATGCTGTGACCCTCCAATATAGTTTCTCCATAGTGTGGTGACTCCCAACTATAAAATTATTTTTATTGCTATTTAATAACTATAATTTTGCTACAGCTATGAACTGCAATGTAAATGTGTCTGTGCTTTCCAATGTTGTTAGGTGACGCGTATGGGAGGGTCGTTCATCCCCAAAGGAGTAATGACTGGCAGGTTGAGAATACTGTTTCAGATGAAGGCCATAATAACTAAATACTGAAATACTAAGATATTCACATTTTAATTTAGTTAAATAACAGAAGGTCAAATGTTACAGTACTAAGACATTTTTAATATTTATGGGAATCATTCAAACAGTGACATTGCAAATAAATATATGTGGCTATGTTGGGTTATTAATTATTGCAAAACACAAGTCTGATCTTTAGAATTTAGTTGTGGTAAGCTCTGGAGTTAAGTCACCAGTAATTTGAACTCTGAATTGAAGTATTAAAAGTCAATTGCCTTTTTATTTGTCTTAGCAACATATTAATCTGTTATATACAGTGCGGTAATTGCACAAATGTTTTCACCTTATTACTTATGTTTATTATTATTTGTTATTGTCAAAATTCCAATTGTTTTATTCTAATAGTTTATTTTAAATAGTATTATTTTAAAATAAATTCAAGTTCGAAAATATCTACATTATAGTTTTAAATTCATAACATATTATCACATTTTCTTCAGAATTTTGCAATTTAATGTGATCAACAAAATAAATCTCCTCAATTTTAATCTTTACATTTCAATAATATAGAGCAGCTAGCATCAATAAGTTACTTTATCGTGTGTGTGCGTGCGCGCGTGTACGTGTGCGCGTGCGTGTGTGTGTGTGTGTGTGTGTGTGTGTGCGTGCGCATGTATGTGTGTGTGTGCTTGTAATTCTAGGCAACTGCTAAGCCACTGAGCTGTATCATCAACCTATGGTAAAGATATTAGAGATTAAATAACTACTTAGAAATAAATACAAGCAAGTAATTTTGATTCTACATAACTTAAATTGGGACTGAGACTTGAACCTCCCGAATTTAAAGAAGTATATTCACATACATTATAAATCTCAGTACAGAGAAACACATATATAATTTTAGACTTGCCTTTTTTCCCATTATTAGGTAAGCTTGATGCTTCTTCCCTGTTATCTTTAACATTGAAACCAGACAATAATTAATAATTGAGGTCATTAGCAATGCAAATAAAAAGCACTCCAAAAAGAATGAAACATGCACTACAGAAATAGGTACATGCATTTAACATGACACCCCACACTGTACACATTAGAATAAGGTATATGCAGTATATGTTCCCTGTTCTATAGGGAAAGGTATCAAAGTAAGCAGACAGAAAAGGCATTTTGTACTGTACTTGTGTGCTGGGTAGCTTTGTTTTGTTTTGTGGTGAGACTACATAATGAACTTTACTAGTTTCTTAAGAACGGGTCACAGGTGACAAACTGGTTTTTAAAATGTAATTACTTTTTATGTTAAGGGGTAAAACAAAAGTGATACTGATAGGCAGAAGTCCTAATTCTAAAGTTATCCTGGAAGGCAATTCATGACATGTGAGACTCAGGGCATGAGTGAATTAGTGTGAGATATGGAGGGCAGGAAAACAGAACATTAGCTCCTCAGCCTGATGGAAATGGAAGTTATTCTATAGCAGGCCACAAAATCTTAATTCCATTCAGTCAGGAAAATGAAAGGCATTTGAAATTCTCGTGTTGATTATATTTGATATTCAGAATGGGATACAATAATACATTTCTTTAACCAAACAATTAAGATCGTCCTTTTTCCTGTTGTTGGATATAATTTCTCTACCTGATAAATTAGGATATTACTGGCTATTAGCAGCAAAACAATGACCTTTTGTTTTAAATATTACAAATTAGGTTCAGATAATAAAAAGAAGGGGGACAGAAAGCCTAACTTTAAAACTCATAAATAACTTTACATGTTAAAAGATCAGCTAAACACTTAACAAAAATAGGCTTAAAATTATTCTGCAGTTTTCACAGAAAGCTAAAATTCAAGACAATTTAAAAAAGATTAGGATCCAATTCAGAGGTTCAAATGAATATAGAGATTATTCAACAAAATTACATAAATGTATTTGTGAGAATATAATATTTTACTTTAACAGACAATGACAAAAATACCCAATTAGATTGTGATTACAAAATTGAGGAAATGAAAGCCTGTGTTGCCTCCAGAAGTCAAACATCACAGAGAGGAATAGCTGTTACAGAAGATACAGCAATACTGAGCTCAGACAGAGATGGGAAATTCAGAGAAAATTACTTCTTATTTAGACAATGATATAGTAGGAACATGTACATAGTTATTAAATATTATGGAAATCTGTTCTGTATGATCTTAAAATTCCCCTCTCCTATTTTTGAAACCCTTAGGCTAGAAGCTAGAGTTCCCTTAGTACAGGGAGGCATAAGGGAAATAGTTTTCTATTAGCTAGCTCACGAAGGTTATTTTTTTTAAGGTAAAGAAACAACCAGAATGTAAATGAATGAGCTAGGTAAATGATGTACATATTTAAGCTAAAGACATTCTCTATAATTTTAGTTTGCTCTGATCATTAAAAGACAATATTCAAATAATTGACTAAATTAAGTACTCTAACATTAACATTAGCAGACAATCAGACAGACCTGCCTTGACCTCGTCTCCCTCCTTTTCCACCCCCTCTTCTTCCACATGCCCAATTTCTTCAGTCACTTCTGGATTTGCAGAAGTAGGAGAAAAAGATAAGTCCATGAATCTGGTTGTTAGTTTTAAAATATAACAAGCAAAAAAAAAATCACTGTTAATGAAATGATGGGTGCTTATAAAAAGAAAACCAGATTATGTGTTGCATTTCCGATATGCTTTTGAAAGCAAATCTGTTTACTGTTAATGAACTATCACAGTTGGCAGCAGTACTCCCTTAGAAATTAGAAACTGTGACCCCTCTGGAAGATTTAAGATGTGTGGGTAACTAAACAGGAGAGGCACAATTCAATAGGTGGCACAATAATATAGTAGGTGTAATACTTGGAAATCTTTACATCAATTTTCTTCTAGGAAGAAAACCATGATACTATAAACCCCAGTTTTTATACACCCATAATAATCGAGGTTAATATTTAAGAAAATAATCATAATAATGCTTTATGGTGGCTGACCACATTGTACTTGCCATATCATTCTAATTTTGGAGGTTTTGGCAAAATGAGTATGAAAAAATATCAGCTTCAAGATCAAAATATATTTTATGTGAAATTAATTTAGTTACTAGACAATATAAAATAATTATTCAAAATCATAGAGCCAAATTACAGTTTGCTCATGTTTTAGTTACTAAAGGTAGAATAAATCATTCAATGTGTATACACCAGAAATGTTGTTAAATGACAAGTCCTGGCAACCATGTAGCGGAAGGTCAAACACTAAGACTATCAGCCAATACTCTATCTTCAGTTAGAGGTCAAGGATCTACAGAGGTCATCACTCTTCCCTTTAATCCTGGAAGATATTCATGAATCTCTGAAGCGTCAACATGTCTGAAAATGTGGCTATAATCAGCCAGTATCATTAAGTAATACAAAATAAACAAAGCCTCTTCCACACTGAAGCGAATAAGGAGGGTTTTGGTTCCTTGATAAAATAAAAACCAGAAAATTATAATTAGAGACATGAATGAAAATTGCTAAATCTTAGTGGTATTAATGCATTGCTTTCTGCCTGAAACCAAAACCCAACAAATAACAGTATTGTGAGTGTTTGGAAATGTCTGTCAATTGTTTAACCTAAAACAAAAACCAACCAAATAAATAACAGTAAAGGAAGTGCTCAGAAATGTCTTTAAACCGTTTAACCCAAATTTCCCTCCAGCAGTAAGGGTTCTTTTCTTTTATATGTAGCATTGCACAGCATGAAGCTATCCACACCTCAACGAACTTTTGTAATAAAAGATATCAAAATGAAAGCTTGAAATCTTGTTTGAGGTGAGCAAAGCTGCACATTATTAACTCTCCTTATGAAAAACAGTTTAAAGGTACAGCACTTAGTTTTACAGAAATAGTCACAGACATGTTCTATCAAACAAGAAAATGAAGCATCGGCCCCATCAGCACGGTACCGCTTAGACTCATGGCACACGAAAGCAGAAACAACCATGAAGCTGGTAATCATTCACTCTCAACTGACAAGAGCACAACTTACACCAACAAGTTATCTAAGACAATAAAACATAAAGAATTCGTTCTTGGTGGTCATCTATATACTATTGAGGTATCATTTCAATTTATACTAATACAGCATTTCATTTTCAACACAATAAACATTTGTTCCAGTTCTACAATTGCTGAAGACTCAACAGTAAACAACATGATCAACAATTTCAAATTTCTAAAACTAGCAGCTATTTATTGTACTAGCAAATGTATGGCAGTCCACATACTACAGTTCAATAGATCTGTCGTAAGGCATAATGAAGTGTGTGATAATAAACACATAAAACTGTCATGTTTATCCTTCATATACTCCAAGCATACTTGCTATAACATGAAACACAAAACAGGAAACACAAATCAAAATCACTAACTCAATAACTTCTTTTGTAGAAAGTCAAATTTAATAAAAAAAAGATGATCAGAAATAAAAAAATGAAATAGAAGATGAGAAATATAACCAGACTATGTATATATCCTCAATGGCATAAACACAGACTGCAATTGATATCTCTGGTTATAGTCTCAGTCTAAAATCCAGAAATTTAAAAAAAATTAAATATATTTTTGAGAATAAACATTGTCTAGTTATTTAAAAGTTTAAACATTTTGTACTCTTACATGACTCAACATTTAACTCTTTGTTGTTCTTTCACAGAAAATAAATTTTGAATATTTTATTAGAAAATAGAAAACAGAAAAATTTAACTGTATATAAAACCATTTAAATGAAAAGACATCAATTGCAGTTGGATTTATTTTTGCTCGCACTGCCCCCAAAAGGCTCTCAGCACAAAACAAACCCCCTTTATGTACAGACCTTCATAAGGGTCTACCTCCTTGACTCCAATGTCTAGGTAAAACAAAATAAAACAAAAACAAAGGAAGGAAAAACCAAAGCACAGGGGTTAAAAACAACAGAAAATTTCAGAGTAATAGAGTATATCATCTATTAAGGAAAACTAAAATGGTGATTTGGCTATATACATATATATGTATTTATATATATATATACATACACACATATATACATATATTTGAAAAAAGTTCCTATGTCGAGGAGTTGTGACTTAAAAGATGTTAAAATTATTCTGTTGTTCTCCATGCTTTAGA
The DNA here is from genome assembly GCF_978045245.1 of Mus caroli. Lineage (NCBI taxonomy): Eukaryota > Metazoa > Chordata > Mammalia > Rodentia > Muridae > Mus > Mus caroli. The sequence goes on from NW_028227271.1 coordinate 64,994,725, forward strand.
GACTTTAACTGAGATTTACAGCTGCTTGAGCCATGCTCAAGTGTGTCAGCTCTTCATGTAGCAATGTACAATCACTGAAGCTCAGAACAACATGCATCTTTGTGTGTTCGGGGTTACCTTTTGCTTCCACTCCAGATGTGAGAAGGATCACCACTGTGCATCACAGCTAACCAGTCCTTTGCAGTGTGTGAAAATCGATTTAGCTAGTTACTAATAAACTTTGTATAATCACCAACATTACCTAATCTTAGATGTAGTAAAGACATTATAATCCAGCTGCTTACAAAAGATGATGTCTTACTTTTAAACCACTTATTCAAATGTGAAAAGTCTATAAAAGAAGTCAAGATTATTCCTTTTTATCTCCAAGTAAAATTTTACATGCAGTATATATTATATTCACAAATATAGCTGCTGTCAAATGATATCATGCATACAGTTAAATACATAAAGCTAATAACACAAAGACAGTAGAAAAACTTAATTCCCCTCGGCTTCCATGTGTAATTCCTACATGGCATAATTAGAAAACTGAGAACTTACTTCTCTCCAATGTTCCCTTTGGTGGCAGCTGTGGAAGCTGTCGGCCCCTCCGTCCTGTTCCCGGAGTACTTGACGGACTTGTCTGGACAGACCCGGTACGAGGGTGAGACCTACAAGATGCATCATGAGTACACTTTCAGTAAGTGTTAAATATGGCCAGTATGCTAGATGGTTTACATGTCGGCTTTATTAGAACAATTAGTGCAGTTAGCTGCTGGTTTAAGAGGAGAACATGACAAAATATGGACATTTAGAGAGTTATGATTACTTAAACACCCAAAGTGTTTATGTTTTGGTGCAATATGCGTACATACACACATACATGGACAAAAAAGCCTATAGAAAAAAATCCATGAAATTCAAAATATAAATTACTAATCTACCCATATGAAAGCAGGTAGCAAATTCTAAACTTTGAAAATAAAAAATAAAACTTTACATTTTTCTACTATAATATAAATTCTTAAAACTAGCCTTCTTACCTTGACCTAATCATATTTTCACTTGTTTATACTAAATGTCCTTTTTATTAAAAAACAAAACAAAAAAATCCCAAGGATTTCAAAATTCAGCTAAAGATAATCCTAATAATACCTAATATTAATATTCAAAGAAACTAATAAACAAATTTAATTTACTATTGTGATGATTACTAGAAAAGTCATGCCTAGTGAGCACCAGAACTTCTCATTCTTGGAAGAACATGACAGTCAGGACAGGATTTACTTAGGACTCCTGGTTAATGAGATCTCACGAAACAAATGCAACCAAGACAGTTAGGCAACAATTCACAATGGCAATGACACACTATCATATCCACTGAATATAGATAGTGTGTTCACACTGACAGAGTTAGTATTGACGTGTACTGGTGATCAGCCAAAAAATGATCGAAGAGACCATTTAGCTGTTGGGAAAATAAAATGGTGTGTGGTAGTGCAGACAGGGAAATCAGTCTGATCAATGTGTCTTTCACCTCGATAAGGCAGGTGAAGGAGGGGCAGATCTTCCAGTCATTAATGAAGGCATCGACCTCATGAGGTTTGTATCAGGACGTTCAGAGGATCTGGAGCGGGTGGTGGTCCGCTCTAGGAGAGGCCGTTGTTCTGTTGATCTGGATCTGTGATATGGCTGTCTATCTGCTGCTTCACAATCCCTGAAATGTTAGTCAAAAAGCAGCTCAGTTGATCTTTAATGCCTTTCTGCTATTTGGTCATGATGCATCAAACTGATTTTGAAAAAAAAAAAAAAAAAGAACTGCTTAAAAGCTTAAAATCACTGTGTATGCAAAAAAAAAAAGTTTTCCCAACACATCGTGAATAAATTTTGGCTAAGCTTAAAGAGTTCTATTGAACTCTAATCTTTTTTATTTAATTCCCAATAAACAAGTTGCTCAGTTATAAGCGATGCAAACCAAGCTACCTGCTTTCCACAAGGAGAACATGTGTAGAGGGTAATGTGTCCTAGCTTAAAGACATTCAACAATGTTTCCTAGCATTTTCCAGGAGAGAAAGTTATGCAGAAGTTTATCAGCAAACAGAGTAAATATATAAAATGTTAATACCATTACTGTAGTATACTGATAGCCTGAATATTTTAAGCACAAGACTGAAATGAGGTTATAGGAAAATAGGGCAGCTTTGAAGTATGTATCCATATTCAAACACATCCCCAAACAGAAATCACCCTGTAGATTTCTTCTACTGAATTGGTAACTCCACTAGCCAGCTCTGCACTTCTGTGAGACTAAACTACTCAAACTGGTATTGGATGAAACTGGAATTCCAAAAAAGAAGTGACCTCCCTGCCCTGTAAAACTTAATTCTAGAAGAAGCAAGAATACTTACACCTATATGACCAGTAACTGTTGGCACTTGTCCCATGGAACTATCATAAAGTTTATTCACCTTGCTGTGATCATAAATGGACTCTAATTCAATCCCTGATTGAGAAGACACACCTAAGAACATTAACTTCTGCTTTTTAAAGTGTGACTGATTTTCTATGTCAAGTTCAGTTTTTTTACATAACTACATCAACAATGGGGAAGGGATAGAGACAAGGCTCAGCCTAAAAGAAAGTCTCACAATGCAAACTGTCATGATAACCAAATTAAATATAAATTCACACATAATATTTGATTACAGCTTTAAAAGCTGTGTAAAATGGAATTTGAGTATAAAATTCGTAATTCCATTCTTCTGAAATTCTACTTTAGGGCAGACAGTCTCTTTTAAAGCAAATGTGGCTGATAATTTGTGACCTATTCTTTGTCCAATACGTCTAGTATACCTCTTTTCTTTTTTTTCAAAAACAATTTTTAATAGATATTTTCTTCATTTACATTTCAAATGCTATCCCGAAAGTCCCCTATACCCTCCCCCGGCCCTGCTTCCCAACCCACCCACTCCTGCTTCCTGGCCCTGGCATTCCCCTGTACTGGGGCATACAATCTTCGCAAGACCAAGGGCCTCTCTTCCCACTGATGGCCTACTACGCCATCCTCTGCTACATATGCAAGTAGAGACACAAGCTCTGGTGGGTACTGATTAGTTCATATTGTTGTTCCTCCTATAGGGTTGCAGACCCCTTCAGGTCCTTGGGTACTTTCTCTAGCCCCTCCATTGGGGGCCCTGTGTTCCATCCAATAGATGACTGTGAGCATCCACTTCTGTATTTGCCAGGCACTGGCATAGCCTCACAAGAGACAGCTATATCAGGCTCCTGCAGCAAAATCTTGCTGATATGTCTCTTTTCAATAAGTCAGAAAAAACATGTGCATAACTATCTTTCTCATTGTTTTTCTTACATTTCTAAAAGCCTATATTTTGAAGAATAGCAAACTTTATTTTGTTTTAAAGACTTATCATGATCTTAGGTTAATAATGAACTTTTCTTCCACATAGTATATTGTGGCAAGACTTAGTGACATAGGTTTTGCGACACCAACAGAGAGTTGACCTGGTGTCTACTTAGTTGTGGAAAAGCTGATGAAGCTGAAGGGGATGGCAACCGTGTGGGAAGAACAACAGTGTCAATTAACCTGATCCCTCAAGCACTTCTAGGGACTATGCCACCAACGAAAGAGCATACATGAGCTGCTCCATGGCTCCCACTACATATGTAGCAGAGGACTGCCTTGTCTGGCCTCAGTGGGAAAGGATGCTCTTAATACTTTAGGAAATTGATGCTACAGGAAGAGGGATCCTAGTGGAGTGGGGTAGGAGGGGGTGGGAAGGTGGGAGGGGAAGCACCCACTCAAAGCAAAGGGGAGGAGAAAGAGGTAAAGAACTCATGGAGGGGGAGCAGGAAGGGGGGCAACATTTGAATGTAAATAAAGAAAATAATTAATAATAAAAAATGCACATGCCTTTAATCCCAGCACTTGGGAGGCAGAGGCAGACAAAATTCTGAGTTCGAGGCCAGCCTGGTCTACAGAGTGAGTTCCAGGACAGCCAGGGCTACATAAATAAATAAATAAATAAATAAATAAATAAATAAATAAATAAATGCACAAATAACTTCCATTAGCAACAACTACGGTGGGAAACAAAAGATACCTATTTCTAAGGTCTAACATTCTTCAATATCTAATTGCTCTGCCTAGGTTTTGGAGTACAATATTGAATAGGTAGGGAAAGAGTGGGTAGCCTTGTCTAGTCCCTGATTTTAGTGGGATTGCTTCAAATTTCTCTCCATTTACTTTGATGTTGGCTACTGGTTTGCTGTACATTGTTTTTACTATGTTTAGAAATGGGCCTTGAATTCCTAATCTTTCCAAGACTTTTACCATGAAGGAGTGTTAGATTTTGTCAAAGGCTTCCTCAGAATCAAAAGAAATGATCATGTGATTTTTTTTTCGAGTTTGTTTATGTAGTGGATTACGTTGATGGATTTCCATATATTAAATCATCCTGCATCCCTGGGATGAAGCCTGCTTGATCATGATGGATGATTGTTTTGATGTGTTCTTGGATTTAGTTTACAAGAATTTTATTTTCGCATCGATATTCATAAGGGAAATTAGTCTGAAGTTCTTTGTCTTTACATGGTTTTTAATTGGATTTCTTCAGCTATTGTTTATATTCCAATATAAGTATTTTTTCTAACGTATTTAACTCATTTTACTATATGCATAAATATATTATTTTAAAAGGGCTAGCCACCTGTTTCACCAGACTTCTAAAAGGATACAGCATAAAGAAGAAAATTGGTAAATAGAAATATTTAGGAAATAATTCAATTCTTGTTTAAAAACTGATTTAATAATCTATTCTAGTTCCATTTTTAGTAGTTTATAATTTTAATCAATGTTTTAAATAATTCATATTTTTCATTTATAATTTTCTGGATTGATACAAGTACTGTGCTACACTATGTAGAGAACTCTACTGTAAACTGAACACAATTGAAGAGGAAGCTGTCTAATAATTCCTTAATTACATGACATGGAATTTCAGTATTTTAAGAATAGCTACTATGACAATCAGTTTGCATATGCAGACTCTGAGAAAAGAATTAGATAGAGATAGGCCAAGATAAAGTAGTTCTGCTGAATTAAAATAAGATTGTATTATTTAAAAGAATTGACCTTATACAAAAATAATACTCATCCAATCTGGTACTAATAATGATGGGCTACTACTATACACAGCTGAAATGAGGTGAGACCCTGGTAATGGAGAATGTGATCATTGCTAACCAACAATTTTGTTCTCAACTGAATGCTGCTATCATTATGCCTGCAGTTATTTTAAAATAGTCATTATTTGAAATCACAAGAACAAAAGATCCAAATCTAAATTTCCTCAAAATAGTATGATATAGTATGAGATACAGGTCCTTGAGGAAATCTGGAAAACTTGTTAGGAATTGAGAACTTTCCTTAATTAATTTTTATAGGAACAATAACAATAACAGAAACAAAACTAAAATAGGCAGAACTGCTTATAAATGAGCATGCAACAAACTAAAATCTTGATATAGTGTTTCTCTTTTAGCCTCGAAATTCTTATTCTATGATCTATTTTCTATTTTAAATGGTGTGTTGATTATAAAAATTCAAACAACTAGTGATCAGAGAAATGCAAATCAAAATGACCCTGAGATTCCACCTTTCACTAATCAGAATGGCTAAGATCAAAACCTCAGGTGACAGCAGATGCTGGCAAGGATGTAGAGAAAGAGGAACACTCCTCCACTGCTGGTGGGATTGCAAACTGGTACAACCACTCTGGAGATCAACCTGGAGGTTCCTCAGAAAACTGGAAATAGATCTACCTGATGACCCAGCAAAAGACTCCCAAAAGATGCCCCATGTCACAGGAGCACATGTTCCACTATGTTCATAGAAGCCTTGTTTGTAATAGCCTGAAGCTGAAAACAACCCCATGTCTCATGACAGAAGAACAGATACAAAAAAATGTGGTTTATTTACACAATAGAATACTACTTAGCTATTAAGAATGAGGACATCCTAGGTTTTGCAGGCAAATTGGTGGAACTAGAAAATATCATCCTGAGTGAGGGAACTCAGATCCAAAAGGGCATGCATGGTATATACTCACTAATAAGTGGATGTTAGCCAAAAAAAAAGAAAGAAAAGAAAAAGAAAAATATAGAATACCCAAGATACAGTCCACAGAACTCAAAAAGGTTAACAAGCTGAAGGGCCCAAGTGAGGACTCCTCAGTCCCACTTGGGAGGGAGAAGAAAGCAATCACAAGTAGGGAGAGAGGGAGGGACCTGGGAGGGAAAGTGAACAAGGTTGGGGGGAGAGGGCAATATGATGTGGTATTGGGTGGGGGAAAAGGACTGAATCCCCGAGGCCCAGCAGAAAGAATGAAAACAGGCAACCTCAGGAGGTAGGAAGTTGTGGAGACTCTCCAGAATGTACCAGAGAACTGGGAGGTGAGAGACTCTCAGGACTCAAAGGGAAGAAATGTAGATGAGATGCCCTACAGTAGGGAGAGGGAACTTATTGAGCCCACCTCCAGCAGAAAGTAAGGGCATCAAGTGAGGGATGGGGTTGTCATTCCACAGTCAAAACTCTGACTCATATTTGTTCCTATCAGCAGGGATGGAAATGGAGAGGAGCCTGAGGAAAAGACGATCCTATCGACAGGGCCAAAGTAGGATCCAGCTCAAGGGGAGGTCCCAAGACCTGACACTGTTACTGAGGCTATGAAGTGCTCACAAAAAGGGATCTATCAAGACTGCCCACTGGAAGACCCAACAAGCAGCTGAAAGAGTCAGAGTCAGATACTTACACCCAACCAATGGACAGAAGCTGCTGACCCCTGGGGTTGAATTAGAGAAAAGCTGGAAGAAGCTGAGGAAGAGGGTGACCCTGTAGGAGGACCAGCAGTCTCAATTAACCTGCACCCCTGAGATCTCTCAAACACTGGACCACCAACCAGGCAGCATACACCAGCTGATATGAGGCCCCAACACTCATACAGCAGAGGACTGCTGGGTCTGGGTTTAGTCAGAGAATTTGTACCTATCCCTCAAGGAACTGGAGGACCCAGGGAGTTTAGAGGTCTGGTGAAGTGAGGGGTGGAGGGTGGGGACATCATCATGGAGACAGGAGCATGGAGAGGAGGTATTGGATGTGGAACAGCCAGAGGGTGGACCAGGAGGGGAATAAAATCTGGTGTTATAAATAAATAAATAAATAAATAAATAAATAAATAAATAAATAAATAAATGATAAAAAACAAATCTCCAGCAAGATCTTAGCTGTATATTACTTTACCATACCTTTAAAAATTCCATAAAATAATACTTTAAAGGTATGTCTCTATAGAACAGAGTATGGACTGTTATTTATCATAAGACAAAGTAGTAAAATATGACCTAATATCTTGGTGCCATATCCAATAATTTCCCAATCAAGGTTGAAAATTCCAGCTTCCCCTGATCCTCTGTCTCTGCATGGACATTGGGATGGTAGAGTGGGAATCCCCATATGCCTTGCTGCTGCTCTGCTCAGTAGTTGTATCACAGTGAGGTTTGCACATTACTTTACCAATAGAAAAGTGCTTATTACCACCCCAAGAAACTCCCTCAGTAGATTTGTAAATTTCACACCCAGAAATGATAAACCATTCATAAAAATAGAAGATAAACTATTACAGAAACTTTTTGGAAAATCAATAAATGGAGGTTTGGACTTATTTGTAGTTTTGAGGAATATTTTTGCATATGTTAACAAGAGAAAAATCAGTCTTTCAAAAGAAAGACAGCTAAAGAAGTCACTGGCTTGAAGCTGGAAAGAACCCAGATGTCCCTAAACAGAGGATTGGATACAGAAAGTGTGGTACACTTACACAATGGAGTACTACTCAGCTATTAAAAACAATGAATTTATGTTATTCTTAGACAAATGGATGGATCTGGAGGATATCATCCTGAGTGATGTAACCCAATCACAAAAGAATACACATGATATGCACTCACTGATAAATGGATATTAGCTCAGAAGCTCAGAATACTTCTTAGAAGGGGGAACAAAATACCCACGGAAAGAGTTACAGAGACAAAGTTCAGAGCAGAGACTGAAGGAATGACCATCCAGAGACTGCCCCACTTGGGGATCCATCCCATAAACAACCACCAATCCCAGACACTAGGGCAGATGCCAACAAGAGCTTGTTGACAGGAGCCTGATATAACTGTCTCCTGAGAGGCTCTGCTAGTGCCTGGCAAATACAGAAGTGGATGCTCACAGTCATCCAATGGACAGAGCACAGTGTCCTCAATGAAGGAGCTAGAAAAAGTACCCAAGGAGCTGAAGAGGTTTGCAGCCCCATAGGAGGAACATCAATATGAACTAGTCAGTATCCCCAGAGCTCCCTGGGACTAAACCACCAATCAAAGAAAACATATGGTGGGATTTGTGGCTCCTGCTGTATATGTACCAGAGGATGGCCTAGTCGGTTATAAATGGGAGGAGAGGCCATAGGTCCTGTGCAGGTTCTATGCCCCAGTATAGGGGAATGCCAGGGCCAGGAATGGGAGTGGGTGGGTTGGGGAGTGGGGGTGGGGGAGGGAATAGGGGATTTTTGGAGGGGAAACTAGGAAAGGGGATAACATTTGAAATGTAAATAAAGAAAATATTTAATAAAAAATAAAAAATAATTGGCTTATACTAATATAATATTTAATCATTCTTTTAATACATATATGTTGACTTCACAAGATGTACTATACACTACACATGGTAATAGGATTTTTTGGACAAAGTCACAATCATGATAAGATATAAGAAAATGTATAATCCAAAAGACAAGACCTTGACAAGTAGAGGGAAACCAAATGAAACTGTAGAACAGTCAAGAGATAGAATAAAAAAGAGAATAGTATTATTGCATACCAGGAAGTCGTGGTACACCCCCCAACACACACAAGCATGCATACACAAAAGCATGCACACACACACACACTCACACAAATTCACACTGATAAAGGGAGAATAATATGAATAAAGGTTGGTAAATTATAGGAATGGCAAAAATCACTAAGAAGGAGTGAGAGAGACAGGGGTCAAACTATAGAGGGAGAAAGCTTAGGATATGATGGCATAAAGGAAGCAATACATAAAATTAACCGCCCATCTATAATCTCTGCTTCCTGTGGTGCTCATTCACATTTACAGTCCTCAGATAGTGAAAAGGGACACTTAAGACCCTTATTGTGTCTCCTTAGAATTCATGGTCTTCCTTTCTCTTAAGTGGCCTGTTAACCTGCAACATCCCCTGTGAGCTCAGATGCTGACACCAAGACACCTTCTAATCACTTTCTAAGTCGGCAATCATCTGGGGACCTTGCCTGGCTTTCTGCAGGGATAATAGATTTCAATACATACACATGTAGAAATCGTTAACAGTCTTGAGCCTCAATTCCTAAACTTCAATAAATCCCTTATCTTTATTCTCCCTTCTTACATAAGTCCCATACGTCTGAGAAAATATTATGGATCTTTGAATATGATAAAACTACTTCAAACTCAGAAATATTAAAGTTGAATACCTCAAGTTTTAAATATATTGTTTGAAAATTCTTGTGTATGCATAATGAATGTTGATCTTATCTGCCTCCCACAACCGTTATTCCACAATATCCCTAACACATCCTCTTCCCCACTCATGCCCCCCTACCTCCTCCATTATCCACTGAGTTCAGTGAGTGTTGACTATTCTCATGTGGGCTTAGGGTCATCCACTAAAGCACACGCAAACTATCACTAAGGAGAAGCGACTCTCTCTTTATATTCTCTTTTGTTCAACTACTAATATCTGCTTAGACCTGAGAAGCCCTGTGAATTGCATTCCCCTCCATGCTACAGAGGAATGTTGAGCCAATAACATGGCTACTCTGTCCGGAATATAGACATGCCCTTAGACATACCTTTTATCCCAAACAATGAGGTTTGGGGGACAAACTGATGAATCAGAGAAAGATTTGACAGAAAAGGATACACCAAACTATCACAAGAACAGCACAGGAAACAAAGGCTATTAAAGAAAGCTCAGAAAGCGGCAGTGAAATTGAGTTGAAATTTGGTTTAGCCAGTTCAGTTGAGTGGAGTTGGGAGGGGGTCAATTAGGTGTCAGTGCAGTGCAGTGGAGTTGAATCTGAGTTGGGATCTAATGCTGTGAGTGAGTGCAGTGGAGTTGAGTCTGAGTTGGGATCTAATGCTGTGAGTGAGTGCAGTGGAGTTGAGTTCATTCATGAGTCCAGGCAGTGCAGTGCAGGGCAGCAGAGGCAGTTGAAGCCAGAGAATAAGAAGGAGCAGGAGATTAGAACAAATTGCCAGAGTCAGTTTGAGACCGAGCAGAGCAATTCAGTAAGAAGCTGAGGCAGTACTTAGGTGGTATTTACCTTAGCTTGTGCTAAGGGTTTCTCCTCAGTGCTTTCAGAAATCCGGACGCTTCACTCATTGCACAGTTGGACAGGCTCATCCCCAATGTCATGCCTTAAGAGCAAAGGCTGGGAGTTTTTCTTAAGGCTTTTTCTAAAATTCCATTTCTCAATATTTTTCAAGTATTATTAAGTTCAATTTATTATACCCTCTCTCTTCTTTCTATTTCCATCTATCTTGATATATATTTTTTTCTTCATGCATTCTTCCCTCCAAACCAACCACTCAGATGCTCTTCAAAGTAGCTATATTTTAGGGAACAAACTTACCACACTCAGCTCTGATTGAAACATTTCTAAGTATATGTAGTACCTACAGTCATAACTCTAAGTTCATTACTAGAAATAAATAACATTCTAAATAATTGAGGAAGTATTGTCTCATATTCATTTTTGATAGGAGAATTTTATATTTTTCAACTATCACTGACCCCCTAGCTTACTATGACATAAATCTAATTAATTCATGTTCATTTTTAAAAGATAAACCATTGTTGTTGTCTTTTAAATGTGATCTTTACATAAACACCCACCACAATTTGCCAATCATCAATACCAGTAATTCCCTTGTGTATGAATGGCCATAAGAAAAAAGTAAATAAGGAGGGCAGTGGTGTTGCACGCCTTTAATACCAGCCCTTGGGAGGCAGAGGCAGGCAGATTTCTGAGTTTGAGGCCAGCCTGGTCTACAGAGTGAGTTCCAGGACAGCCTGGGCTACACAGAGAAACCCTGTCTTGAAAAAAACAAAAGAAAGAAAAAAGAATTAAAAAGTAAATATTAGGAAAACAAGTAGGATACAGAAGTATATTTTAAGAATATGAAGGGCATAATTTTCAAGTGAAGGTTATACTTTACCAATTATATTAATGAAGAGTAACACAATATCCATTCTAAACATTCTCAGTAAACGTTCACTAAGTTTTAAACTGCACAGAGTCAAGGGTAATTTTCTAACAGTCAGCATTACTTGACGAGAAGGTAAAGAAACATGACTGCAGTTAGTTATTAGTTCTGTCTCTCGAAGTATCACGTTTACCAAATATTACCTTCACCCCAAAGACACAAAACTCCTAACCTTTCCAGTAAAGTTTCTTAAGCAAAAGCCTTGAGTCCCTGGTGAAGCCCTCGGGGGGGGGGGGATCTGGGTACCACACTGAGATCATAATCTCCTTCCCTCCATTTCCTGCTTGTTTCCTGCTCTTCCTACCTTGTGGATAGTGCTATCTCCAAAACTAAGTTAAAGAATGGCTACTTAAAGATTAGAGCTTCTCTTCACATTTTTAAATATAGACATAATTTCTCCCCTTTTAAGAGATCAACTAAGCTGAAGAAAAGCTGTGTATTTTAGTTCAAAAGCCACTTATTGTGGAAGAGATGAAATGAATAACATTTGAACTTTGTTAAAATACTTAACAAAGGAAATATAAGGAAATATGGAAAGTTACAATATTCCTGAGAATTAATTCAACTTCCAGATAAGTAAGCAAAATAAGGTGAGACTAATAACACATTAAATCAGTCAGGTGAGCAGAGGTCTCTACTGAAATAAAAGAGCACATGAAATCAAACTTACTCCATAAAAGAATAAAAAAGAATCATGTACATCTTTACAATCTAGAAAGAAAGGAACATTTAAACTGAGATTACAAAGACAGAACAACTTCAGTGATAGCCTGCATGTGAGTCTGCATAGCATAACCTAAGGATGAAGCTCATTATATCTAGAATAGTTAAGAGAGTGACAGATAAACAAATATTTGGACAGTTGGTTGACATTATGCAGATTGGTAGCAGAAATTATAATATAGAGAAAGATGAAAGCCAGGTACAAAAATCACTAATGAAAAATGAAATATCAAAACTAAGAGGTCAAATTTAAGAGCCATATGCAAATTCTATGGGATGTCTGTGCTGTTTTGTCATATAAAACAATAAGATAATAAGCATAGCTTTTCTTCTAGCCTGCCTTCATTCCTTTGTGATACCCACTAATCCACAGAACCACTCTAGGAGGGAACCAAAGCCTCCACATTAGGCTGACACATAGACACACTCTCTGGAGTTACTCTTAGCTCTCAGCAGTTTGCAAACAAAAGACCTTCCTCACAGGCAATATTCATCCTCTAGGGACTTGACCTTATGCTATAAACCCAGGGTCCACCTAGTTCTTTCTTGATATCAATTTTACCCTTTCCTTCTAGTCGATCTCCATTCACTTCTGACTTCTGCTGACTCACAGAACCAGTGACTCTTTCCACCACAGTCCTCACAGCCACCACACTTTACCAAGCAGAGAAATGCTGGAGTTAATGAACCTTATTAGTCATAAGAAGGTATGTCACAGATATCTACGTAGCATTCCACCAAAACCCTAGAGGACTTACCTTTTTCTTAGTAACCCATGGAACTTTCCCCAAAACTGACCATATACTTGGACACTATGCAAGTTTAAACAGATACAAGAAAACTGAAACAACACTCTGTAAACTATATGACCATTATGGAGTAAAGCTGGATTTGACAACATAAAAAACAGCAGAATGTATATAATCTGATGGAAGCTCAACTACTTCTGAGTGAAAATTGGGAAAAAGTAAAAGAAGGAAAATAAAACCTTTTTAGAATTAAATGGAAATAAAAACACATACATAAGCCTATAGAAAACAATGAAGGAGTTGACACATTGATGTAGGTGCAAACATCAACAGACAGGAGAGGTCGCAAACTGATAGCATATTCAAAAGAAGAGGAGGAGGAAGAGGAGGAAAAGGAGAAAGAGGAGAAGGAGGAACAGGAGGAGGAAGATAAGGAGGAAGAGGAGGAGGAAGAGGAGGAAGAGGAGGAAGAGGAGGTGGAAGGGGAGAAGGAGGAGGAGGTGGAAGAGGAGAAGGAGGAGGAGGAGGAGGAGGAGGAGGAGGAGGAGGAGGAAAAGTAATGCCCCTGAAGAGTAGATGACTAGAAATAATAAAATGCAGGGTTGAAGATGTGCAGCATAGTCTCCATTTGAGTCCCCTAACAATTGGAGCAGAGGTTTACTCGGTTGCCATTCTTTGGAACCCTTTCCCCTAACTGGGCTGAATGCCTAGCCTCAGTGGGAGAGGATATGCCTCTTTCACCTGGGATTTGATGTGCCAGGGCCAGCTGGGACCCATGGTGGGGAGGGGCTTCCCTTCTCAGAGGAGAAGGGGAAGAGGGAATGGGGAAAGGGAGGATATAAGGATGGGTCTGGGAGGAGAGGAACGAGTGGAAATGTGAGCAGATGTAAAGTGAATAAAGAAAGGTTAAAAAAAATAAACAAAATGCACAGCTGAGACAATGATAAAGAAACAACAAATAATAATAGAATTAATAGAATAGAAGAAATGTAAAGCTTGGGAAGAATAAAAAAGATTCAAATTAGTAAATAAAATAAATAAAGGATGAAACAGACATTACAACAGATACCAAGGAAATGGAGAGAATCATGAGGACATGTTTAGAATCCTGTATTCACCTAAAGAATTGTTGTTTTTCATAGATATGACCTTCTAAAGCTAGATCAAGAGGAAGTAAACAAGTTAAACAGACTCATAACATCTACTAAAAGTAGTGATTTAGAATCTCCAATGAAAACTGTCCAGGGACAAATGATCCAACACAGAATTCTACCAGTCTTTCTAAGAACTAACATCCATTTTCGTCAAATTACTATGGAAAAAGAATTGAAGGGACATTGCCTAATTCCTTTTTTTTTTTTTTTTGTGGATATTTCTTTATTTACATTTCAAATATTATCCCCTTTCCCTGTTTACACTCCTCCCAGAAGCCCCCAGGAACCCCCTATCCCATCCCCTCTCCCTCTGCTTCTATGAGTGTATTCCTCCACCCACCCACCCACTTCCACCTCCCTGCCCGCAAATTCCCCTACACTGGAACATCTTTCAAGCCTTCATAGGACCAAGGACCATTGATGCCTGACATGATGTCGGCTACAAATGCAGCTGGAGCCATGTGTACTCCTTGGTTGGTGGCTTAGACCCTGGGAGCTCTGGAGGGGGGGTCTGGTTGGTTGATATTGTCGTTCTTCCTATGGGGTTGCAAACTTCTTCAGATCCTCAGTCCTTTCTCTAACTCCTCCACTGGGGATCCTGCACTCAGTTCAATGGTTGGCTGTGAGCATCCACCTCCGTATTTGTAAGGCTCTGGCAGGGCCTCTCAGGAGACAGCTATATCAGGCTCCTTTCAGAAAACATTTCTTGGCATCCACATTAGTGTCAGAATTTGGTGACTGTATATGGGATGAATCCCCAGATGGAACAATCTCTGGATGGCCTTTCCTTCAGTCTCTGCTCCATACTTTGTTTCCATATTTGCTCCCGTGAGTATTTTGTTCCCCTTTCTAAGAAGAACTGAAGCACCCACACTATGGTCTTCCTTCTTCTTGAGCTTCATGTGGTCTGTGAATTATATCTTGGGTATTCCAAGCTTTGGGGTTAATATCCACTTATCAGTGAATGTGTGTTCTTTTGTGATTAGGTTACCTCACTCAGGATGATATTTTCTAGTTCCATCCATTTGCCTAAAAATTTTATGAAGCCATTATTAACCTGATACAAAGCTACACAAAGATAACCAAAATGAAAATTATAGGCCAACATCCTTATGAACAAAGACGCAAAAATTGTCAATAAAATACTTGCAAACAAAATTCAACAACACATTAAAAAGATTTATCCACCATGATCAACATGGCTTCAACCCAAAATTAATAAATTTAGTCTACCATATAATCACAATATAAGACAGAAACCTACATAATCTCATCTCATCACATGCAGAAACAAAATCCAGTGTCCCTTCATAGTAAGTTTTGGAGAGATTAGGGCAGTGGTTCTAAACCTTACTTATGTTGAAAACCTTTAAGACAGTTCTTTATGTTGTGGTGACCCCTAACCATAAAATTATTCTCATTGCTACAACATAACTGTAATTTTGCTATGAATTGTAATGTTAAGTATTTGTATTTACTGATGGTTTTAGGCAACTCCTGGGAAAAAGTCATTTTACCTCCAAAGTGGTCCCAACCCACAGGTTGAGAAATCATGGAGACAGGGGCAAACCTCAACACAGTAAGTCGATTTATATCATGCTTATAAACAACACCATCCTAAACAAAGAGAAACTCAGTATTTCCATTAAAATGAAGAATACAAAGATGTGATTTTATGCCAAAAATATAAAATAAAATAAAATAAAATAAAATAAAATAAAATAAAATAAAGACCCTAAAAACTCTGTGAGGGCCAGGAATGGTGGCGCACGCCTTTAATCCCAGCACTTGGGAGGCAGAGGTAGGCAGATTTCTGAGTTCGAGGCCAGCCTGGTCTACAGAGTGAGTTCCAGGACAGCCAGGGGGTTACAGAGAAACCCTGTCTTGAAAAAAACCAAAAAACCAAACCAAACCAAAACAAAACAAAAAAACTCTGTGAGGAAAATTCTAGAGCTAATAATCACTTTCTGCAAAGCAGACACAAAATTAACATGTAAAAATCAGGAGCCTTCCTGATATACAAATGAAAAACAGAAAAAAATCAGAAGAAAACAACAATAACAAAAGTATCTTGGAATTATTGGAACCTAGCAGGTAAAAATTTCCCTAATAAGACTTCGTGACACTGATGACAGAAGCTGAAGATGCTCCTTGTAAATGGATCAGGATTAATATTCTAAAGATGGCCAACTGACAATAAGAATACTACAGATTCCATTGTGTAAATGTACCATAATTTCTGTATCCATTCCTCTGTTGAGGGACATCTGGGTTACAAACACAGGAGTGGATGTTCACAGTCAGCTATTGGATGTATCACAGGGCTCCCAATGGAGAAGCTAGAGAAAGTACCCAAGGAGCTAAAGGGATCTGCAACCCTATTGTTGGAACAACATGATGTACTAACCAGAACCCCGGAGCTCTTGTCTCTAGCTGCATATGTATCGAAAGATGGCCTAGTCAGCCATCAATGGAAAGAGAGGCCCATTGGACTCGCAAACTTTATATGCCCCAATATAGGGGAATGCCAGGGCCAAAAGAATGGGAATGGGTGGGTAGGGAAGTGGGGGGCGCTATGGGGGACTTTTGGGATAGCATTGGAAACGTAATTGAGGAAAATATGTAATAAAAATATTAAAAAAATAAAAATAAAAAAAAAATAAAAAAAAAAGAATACTACAGATTCAATGGAATCCCCACAAAATTCCCACATAAGTCTTCACAAAAATTAAAAACAAAATCTTCAAGTTCATAAGGAAACACAAAAAACAAGTGTAAGTAAAACAATTCTGAATAGTAAAGCATATTTGGAAGTAATGCATAGGAGATTTCACATTGTATTATATCTGTAGAAGTAAAAACATCATAGTATTGATATAAAAATAAACATGTTGGTCAAAGGAATTAAATTGAAAAATTAGACATAAGTCCACACATTTATAGACACATGACTTTTAACAAAGAAGCCAAAAATACATACAGGGGTGGGGGTAATGGGCATATTCACTAAATAGTGCTAGTCAAACTTGATAGCTGCATATAGAATGAAAATGGATCCATATTTATCACCCTGCACAAAACTCATCTTGAAATGGATCACAGACCCCAACTTAAGAGCTGGAACCCTGAATCTGACAGAACAGAAGGTAGAAAACAGTCTTGAGTTGATGACACAGGAAAGTACTTTCTGAAAACAAATTCCCAGAAGCACATGTGTAAAATCAAAAATTAGTGATTGGAACCTTATGAAGGTAAAAGGTACAGCAAAGGACAACCACTGGAGCAAAGGAACAAAGTGATAGCTTACAGGAAGGGGCAAAGTGTCTATGAGTAATACCTGTGAGAGAGGGTTATTATCTAGGATATTTTTTATTAGATATTTTCTCTCCTTACATTTCAAATACTATCCTCTTTTCTAGTGTCCTCTCCAAAAATCCCCTATCCCCTCCCCCTCCCCCTGCTCTACAACCCACCCACTCTGTCTAATGGATTGTGCTCTGTCCAATGGATGAGTGTGAGCATCCACTTCTGTATTTTCCTGGTCATGGCATTCTTCTATATTGGAGCACATAATATTCACAAGACCAAGGGCCTCTCCTCCCGTTGATGGTTGACTAGGCATATATATGCAGCTAGAGATAGGAGTCCCACCATGTGCTTTTCTTTTTGTTTCTTTGTTTTGTTGTTGGTTTTTTTTTTTTTTAATTTTTTATTTTTGTTTTTGTGAGACAGGTCTTCTCTGTGTAGCCCTGGCTGTCCTGGAACTGACTCTGTAGACCAGGCTGGCCTCAAACTCAGAATCCACCTGCCTTTGCCTCCCAAGTGCTGGGATCAAAGACGTGTGCCTCCACTGCCTGGCCCACCATTTTTCTTTGATTGGTGGTTTAGTCCCTGGGAGCTTTGGGGGTACTGGTTAGTTCATACTGATGTTCTTCCAAAAGGGTTGCAGACCCCTTAAGCTCCTTGGGTACTTTCTCAAGCTCCTTCATTGGGAACCCTGTGCTCTGTCCAATGGATGATTGTGAGCATCTAGTTCTGTATTTGCCAGGCACTGGCAGAGCCTCTCAGGAGACAGTTATATCAGGTTCCTGTCAGCAAAATCTTGTTGGCATCTGCAATAGTGTCTGGGTTTGGTGATTGTTTATAGGATGGATCCCTAGGTGGGGCAGTCTCTGGAAGGTCATTCCTTCAGTCTCTGCTCTGAACTTTGTCTCTGTAACTCCTTCCATGGGTATTTTGTTCCCCATTCTAAGAAGGATCAAAGTAGCCACACTTTGGTCTTCCTTCTTGAGTTTCATGTGTTTTGAGAATTGTATCTTGGGTATTCTGAGTTTCTGGGCTAATATCCACTTATCAGTGAGTACATATCATGTGTGTTCTTTTGTGATTGGGTTACCTCACTCAGGATGATATCCTTCAGATCCATCCATTTTTCTAGGAATTTCATAAATTCATTGTTTTTAATAGCTGTGTAGTACTCCATATTGTAAATGTACCACATTTTCTGTATCCATTCATCTGTTGAGGGACATCTGAGTTCTTTCCAGCTTCTGGCTATTATAAACAAGGCAGCTATGAACATAGTGGAACATGTGTCCTTATTTCAAGTCGGAGCATCTTCCGGATATATTCCCAGGAGAGGTATTGCTGGATCTTCCAGTAGAACTATGTCCAATTTTCTGAGGAATTGCCAAACTGATTTCCAGAGTGGTTGTCCCAGCTTACAATCCCACCAACAACGGAGGAGTGTTCCTCTTTCTCCACATCCTCGCCAACATCTGCTGTCACCTGATATTTGGTCTTAGCCATTCTGACTGGTGTGAGGTGGAATCTCAGGGTTGTTTGACTGTAGTCGTAGGTCAGTATATTATTCAACGCTCTTCAGAGAAGCTTCTTCTTCTAGTAGATGATAATTAAGTAACACAGAGACCAATATCTTGACAATGTGCACAGAGTAATTAACTTTGGAACACTAATCACTAAACAGTATGTCTTTATCAGTATACCTCTCCTCTCAAGACTTAGGGCTTTATATGGAAACGGGCATAAACACTGTAAAAGCCAGAGATGATGGATGATTCAAAGGAAACAGCATCTTTCAGACAACATATGAACTCACAGAGGAATGTAATAGAATTCACAAGATGTGCACAGGCTCAAAACAGAAAGTATTCTGACACTGAGAAGGGAAAGTAGATACAGAGTCCCAATCTTAACCAAGAAGCTGTTTGCAATCGATACCTTCTGGGAAAACTCGTTTCGCAGTATATAGATTGATATAGACTTCAGGGCAGGTCCCGTGCCAGAAGTAGGTACACAACAGAAATGGACTCAATGTTTCTTGTTGTTTGTTTGTATGTTTTTTTTTCTTTTGCTATTGTGTCTTACTGGGCTTTTGTTTTTTTGTTTTTTTGATTTTCTATTCTTTTCCTTTTTTTAGGTACTTATTTAGAGAGAGAAAACATGAATTGGATAGAAAAGAAGGTGGGAAGGTGGGAAAGATCTGGAAGGATTTAGGAAGTATATCATCAAAACATATTGAATGAAAAATAGTTAAAGAAAAAAACATTATAAATTTACATAAATAAATATAAGCCCCGCTCATGGTTATAGTACGCACATGTACACGTGCTCAAACACACACGCATGTGCACAAGCACACACCGCACGCACATTTATAAATGCAGGCACATCAGGAAGAAGACCTTAAAGTAGGAGGGCTTATTGGGAAGCAGTAGGACTTTGAAAGAGTAGGAGGGACATAACTAAGAGAGGATGGGGAAGCCATGCAATCAGAATTCATTATACATGAGTAAAATTGTGAAAAAAATAAATAACTATATTATTAATAACAACAACTAATGTAAGCAACAAATGGCCTTGAGAATGTAAGAGCATTAGAACCTTCTTTCTCTTCTCAGTAATATCCGTCCACCCTTTGCTGAACGCCAGGAAAGCAAGATCTCCCTCTAAAATAGGTGATTTTATTTATTTATTTGTTTATTTATTTATTTATTTATTTTTAGTATTAGACTTATTCTACCCATAATTCACTGGAACTTTCCTTCTTCAGAATAAGTTACATAAGATTGAGATGAAAGAGTGTTCCACAGATTGAACATTCTTACAGACAAGCTTATCTACTATGGAGGAGTAGACTGGTTATCTTTGAACAAGTCAGCACCAACAGAGCAGGTCAATGCACATCAGATTACTCTCATCTTGAGAAACATAAAAGTAGGAAGCAGGTTGTGAAGACATCTACAAATAAACCAGTGTTAATTATATATGGGAAGTTAGCAAAGGAATATGATGGCATCTGTAATAGCTCTCAGTTTTAGTAGTAAAGTTTACACAATTCCTAATGAAATAATTTTTGGGTAATAAAAAGATGATTCTAGTCCATCAAACAGAATCATTTATATGAATTACACTACTAGGATATATTTTCATAGTTTATTAATGATTCCACACGTATAGATAAAACAAAACTAAAAGGGAGTTATATCACATAGACAGGAGCATGCAACTCTACACACAGACTCGAGGTAAGAAAATTATACCTTCCATCCCTGTGGTGATGGTCAATGGTCTGACTGTGTCGGGAGCGAGGTAGAGTAAGAAAGTGACTGCAAGCATGGCAGAAACAAGAATAAAATGAGGCTCAGGAAAGAAGAGAAAAGTATAGCTTAGTTCTAAAAGTCAGAATCAAACAGATAATAAGATAGTAAGCAAAGCAAATGAAAACTGCTACTGGAAAAGCTTGGCCATCTTCTTGATGCCCACAGAAATATGCAGTAAAAATCAACCAAATAGTCTAAAATAAAGTGCAACAAAATATAACATTTAGATATTTTAGTTAAATGATAAAAGTAATTGGTTATTACTTTAATATATTGAGCACCATTTAGCAATTGTTATATTACAAAGATGTTTTCCTTCTGTTTAAGAATTATGATGAGAAGAAAAATAAAATAATAAAGTGACCAGCAAGCTTAAGGGCACAGAGGTAAGACCTAAGACCATAATGATTAGAGTATTTCATGAGGTTTTATTTTTCTTTTATTAATCCTAAAGATAAGAGGCTTTAAAGTTCAATTTAATAAAGAACAAATTTACAAGCTTATAATATTCATTAAGTATACTGAATACTATGAATTTTTACACTTATTATATATATACATAATACTATATATTTATTACATGCTATTAGCTGTTTCATTTCATGCTTCCTTACCACTGTAAAAAATCAAAGCAACAATGCCTAACTGTTGATGAAGCATCTGAAGTCAATTTTGTTTGTATGGCACTAACTTAAAATTTTCCTTCTTAAAATATTTATTTCCTAAACAATTATGGAAGGTGATCATTAACTTTCAGAGAACAATGCAAAGAAAACTAGAATTCTGTCAACATTCATAGTTCTACCCCTAAATCGAGAGTAACATGCATGCACACCCACATGCATGTACACACACATTTTATGACCTTGTAATCCTGCTGCAAACATGCCCTTGCTCCTTCGTAAGCCCACTTCCATTGCTCCTTCTCATATTTTTTAGTTTAGAGAGAAAGTACTGCTTGCTTTTAACTTTACCTTTCCTTAGAATTGCACCAAATCCTTTGCACTCTTGCTTAGGTTACCCAACCGTGTGTCATGTAGACATTCCAGGAAGGCTCATCTAATTACGAGGCACTCTGTCAGTTTCAACAGCTAGTGATGTACTGGTGGAATGGGGCAGGCAGTGGAACAGCATTCTAAAAGCAACTTCCTAATCTAAGTGTTGTTGTTACTACTAAAGAAAAACTTGTTTAAAACTGATATGGTAGAATCAATATATCAGAATAAACTAAAACCAGCATGGCTCTGGGTGGAGAGGCAGCAGGAAGCTGACCTCCTGCTCATTTGTCCTCACTGATCTCCCATGGCAGCCTCTCGGGCTCCTATGCCTTAGTTAGCTTTGGCTAATATAGGATTGTGGTAATGTTTTACTTTCAACTATTTACTTACATTTTTACATAATAAACCAAGTTTTAAGGCCTCAGAGTTCAATAATTTTATAACATTCAAATCTCTCCCTTCCATCGCTGACACAGCTTGTATCAGGTTTCTGCATCTACTGGAATAACTTTCCGACCTTCAAACTGGTTAATGACTCTATCAACTGGGAAGCAAGAATTCCAATACAATCACCATTTACTGTGAAGCGATGTTCTTTCCATGAATAGAGGTCTTCTGCTAACACAACCACCCATCCATAAGGCCTGAGCGTGCACGATCATCATCACAATCATCACGATCATGAGGATCATGTCCACACTCACTCTCTTCCCTGGACACTTGGAGATGCTCTAACAAAACTGTTACTTTTGTTTGCTGAGAAATTATACTAAGTTCTGAACTCCTGTGATCTCAGCAGGAATCCTTCTGGAAATAGCCTGAGATCTCAGAATATAGTAATTTCAAAAGTCACTAAAATGCCTATTATAAAAGCAATAAAATGTGATTCTCAGAGAAGCCCATACCCAGGTTCTAGAGGTTTTATTTCTGAATATCTATATTTTTAACTTTTGTACATAAATACTATATTAAAACACATTTATTTAACCCCAACTCAAATTAGTCCTTAAGTTCTTCAGTATTCTAAAACAATATGTCCTGGTTTGAGTTCGGCTGAGGTCCCTAAAAGGCTACAGGGAATCCTTATGTACTGGGGATGGTGGTGTGGAGCTGTAATTCCCCACATACCACCAGTGATGCTAATTTAAAATTGTATTTGTGATGCTAAAATCAAGCTTTCTGGAGTAAAAAATGATCAGTATAAAATGCATTGTATGTTTTTGAAGTGTTATATAATATTCTCGAAATTCTCAAATAGTAAATTAACTCCTACGACTAAAATCTTAACAAGAGTTCTAAAGCCATATATTCATGTCTTCTTGCAAATCATATTGCTAGCTGTAGTAGTCATCCAGGTTACTAAAGAAACAATAGTTCCGAGGTTTACTAAAGTAACATTGTGAGGCAGAGGTGCAAGGGGAGGCAGTAAAAAATAAAAGTAATCCATTTACTATGTATTATTTTACTTAATAATCTGTATGGAGCTGGGCGTGGTGGCGCACGCCTTTAATCCCAGCACTTGGGAGGCAGAGGCGGGCGGATTTCTGAGTTTGAGGCCAGCCTGGTCTACAGAGTGAGTTCCAGGACAGCCAGGGCTACACAGAGAAACCCTGTCTCGTAAAACCAATAATAATGATAATAATAATAATCATCATCTGTATGGAAGTGTTTGACATATGTGTAAAGACTTTCCTTTTAACAACAGAGTAAGATATTGACTAATGATAGAATAATGCAGATATAGAATCAAAGACCCAATAAAATATCGATACATAATTCTTACCCATTACCCATAAAAAGAATATGATGCTTCATACCATGCACCCACCACTGAAGCTTAGCAAAGAACTATAATTAATTTAAACAGCAACATATCACATGGAATATGGTTCAGTATAAAAGTCTGTCTTCACATACAATTTTCCGATATGCCAAAAATGCTGCTTTTCTCCATACTCCATGATGTGTGGATGTGCTCTGCCTCTGTAACTTTGTTCTTATTGCCTGAATAAACATTTCCATTTCTAAGTCAACTCAGGCCTTATCTTCTATATGTTTTCCACAATGCCTAAATTAATTAATTTCTCATTTTTTAAAATTTAGTTTGTTTCTTGTCCTTTTGATATTTCAAGTCAACTGCTAATCTATTAAATATAAAATATTTACAAGTCAATGTATTTTTAATGTAATGTATATATTAGTTTTTTTCATTATCTACAGTAAATTAGTCTTTTGTTTTTGAGGCTGTTATGTTGTTCAGTCTCCAGTGAACTAGCTATGTGGTCAAGGCTGGCTTTGAATGCCTGATCCTCCCTCCATCACCTGCTGAGTACTAGGATGATAATATGCACTGTCACATTCAACTAACAGTACAAACTTTTGATAAAATATGTCTATGTGCTATACAGATCTGGAAACTGGCTGCCTGACAAGAAATATAAAACTGTCATGGAAAGCACTGTATCAGTTAATTTGTATGATTATTCATA
This sequence comes from Mus caroli, assembly GCF_978045245.1. NCBI lineage: Eukaryota > Metazoa > Chordata > Mammalia > Rodentia > Muridae > Mus > Mus caroli. The sequence goes on from NW_028227271.1 coordinate 65,018,832, forward strand.
AGACATTTTATAGATACAGAAACAAAACATTTGACATCCCCCAAGAATACTTAAAGTCTGAAATACAAACTCAAGATCCTTGGGTTTCAAATCCTACAGAAAAGAATACATTCAATTAAATAAATTAATAATTCAATGCTAACAAGAATGATGTGTGCATCTTTTAAAATCCCTAAATTACACTACTTACTAACACTAGGAAAATTCTTTCTTCAGTTTGGAAGGAAGAGTTTATTTGGGCTGTGCTTTCAGAAGGAGAAAAGTTCCATCATGATGGGAAGACCTGGCAGTAAATAGAAGCCACGGGAGTCTGAAAGCTGAGTACTCCCATGGTTAACCACAGCATGAAAGAGTGAGAAGAACTGAAGCCTTTGAATTCCCAAGCCTGTGTCTAGTGAAATATTCCCTCGCAGGCCTCATCTCCTAAATCTCCCGAATAACCCCACCAGCCAGATAGAGTATACTTGAGAACCCAAGATGATGAGGGACTTTATTCATTCAAACTGGATCAAACGAAGATACAGAGAGATCTTTAAACTAACAATGAATGGTGGTTTGACTAAGAATGTCCACAACAGATTCACAAGTTTGAAGGCCTAGTCATCAGAGAATGGTTCTATTTGAGAGGGATTAGGAGGAGTGGTCTTGTTGGAGTAAGTGTGTCACTAGGGATAGGCTGTGTGAACTCATGTGTCTCTCTTCCTGATGTTCATGGCTCCAGATATAAAAATCTCAGCTACTTCTCTGGCACCATAGTGCCTGTACGTCACCATGTTCTCCAACATGAAAATGAACTGAATCTCTGTAAGCAAGCTCCAGTTAAATGCACTTTCCATAAGCGGTGCTGTATGCTTCTCTAGCTGGACCCACAGCCTACTGGGAAGCCAACTGGACTACATTCATGGCAGGGCTTCTAAGTTAATTCTTTCTACAAATTTCTCAGAAATACAAAAAAGTATACTTTATAAATCACCTAGACATATCTCAAACCCAATTAAATTGAGCATATTCACAACTCTATGAAATGATATTCATAAAAATAAAACAAGAGTACTTCAGTTCTTTCTCACTTTAAAAAGGACACTCTGGTGCATCTGATTACTGTTCAATACTTAAGACTTAGACTAGAATAGACATTAAGGGAAGATATTATATAATGAATTTTGTTTCCTGTATTAATGAATTGTACAGAAAAATCAAAATAGTTCTTGAAATGCATTCTATTGTTTGTTTTTGTTGAAATGAAATTGTACTTTACGTAATGTTTTAAAAAAGATTTAAGACTGATCCCAACAAAGATGTTTTGTAAGTCTATAACAGTAAGGTGAAATCATATGGATGTATTTTCTTCAAAACTTCCAGACACAAACATTTGAATAGTCTTGCTACTCTTTTTTTTTTTTGGTTTTTTTTTTTTTTTTGAGACAGCTACTCTTAATAATTCGTTAGATCATGAACAAGGAAAGCATAATAACATTTCAAGTGTAAATGTCTGTGATATGGGTTTTAAAAGAAAATATTAAAGGTGAGTGGTCAAGTGTTTGTGGTGATTAAACCTAATAATATGTGCCTTAAAATACTGACAAAATATTATGAATTTAATATAACAGTAAAGGGTTATTTTGTAATTTTATTCTATCACATTCTACAAGTATTAGGCTATTTTTGGACTTCATATTAGTCCACTTTTTTCATTAAGTGATCACTATATGAAAGCTTACAAAAACTTTAAAATCATTTAGACAATTTTATTCCCTCAATAAATAAATTTTCAAAGGCTAAGAAGCTTGTGACAGCTATATAATTTGAAAAGCAAAGTTCATTAACACTTCATTAGATACGCAAAATTCCTACTGATTGTTTTTAATACTTGTTCCACCTCTTCAGCCATGCCAACACGGTAATCTACGTTTACTACTATTGTACTTGATAAGCGGATCTTCCACTAGGCAGCACACTCACTGATCACAGAGAGTTTAGAACATTTAAAAAGCAAAAAAAGTATTAAGTAGTTTGTATTTGATACTAATAGAAATTAATATAATAACTCTATGTTTTCATTTTTTATCCTAGACACAAAAAGTAGTATTTGTCTGACACTATCCATGGAGAAGATACCTCCATTTTGTCTTTTGGAGACACAGTGAAATTATATGAATGGATTGAGTACTAATTGTGATTCAAACCAAATAATTTCTATTATATATCCTAAGAGTCAGCAGATTTTAAAGACAAAGGAATGCAAATATTTTTAAATATTATATTCAACTTTGTCCTCACTTGTAAATTTTTTAAAAATCCAATGGTTATATATATATATATATATATATATATATGTATATAGATATATATATATGTATATACATATATATCCAAAGATTGAATTACAACGTTAATTCATTTTCTTAAAATTAGTAAGAATTATTGTAAGCATTGTAATATTACTCCAAAGTTTGTCACTTTTAATGGGACAAGTCTGAGAACTCTTCCAAACACTGAAGTCAACAAGTATGATGTTTTTAGGTAGTTAAAGCTTCACTGCAGGCCATGGAAGAAAACCTCTTAGAGAATGATGATAAAAGATTTCCACAACAAACCAGACTCTGTCTCAGTGTTTCTGTGTGTGAAAGCCACACCACGTCTCTGCAATCTATTAAACACTTCAGTCTGTTTCAGCCTACAGATATATGTGTAGACACATGATCATTTGCTATGTGCAGGCAAAGTCACAAAACATCTTGTTTGTGTTCTGATTATCATCATAGTCTCTTGTGCAAATTTGCTAGCTCTTTCGAATTATGAAAGAGCAAAATCCTTCTTTCCTTTGAAGGGTCTAGTCCAACAGCCCTAGCTTCTCTCATCCTTGTAATTTTCCTGATCACCATCCAAAGTGCTGGAATTCTGTATCTTAGCCATGAACCTCTGGTGTTTGTTTTTCTTATCAAGAAAAAACTGTACATGTTTAACCTCTCCTTTTAAATAAAGGGTAATCTTAGAAAGAATGTGGGAACAGTAAAGAAAAAGCATGGTTTGGAAACTAAGGTAAAATACAGGACTAGAGTAAACACTTTATAAACCCCTTCCTGAGGCAATAGAAATTAGTAAGGCTTAATTGCGTTTACCTGTCTCTATCTGAAGAGTAGTGGTCATCCATGACACGGTGTCTGTCCATTCGGCTAATTGTGTTGTAATGGCCAGTAGCACGTGTCCCTCGGAGCCCCTGCTCCACATTCCTACTAAGACAACAAGATCGTTAAGTATCTTACTAATCTATAGCACAGTCTATATAAAAAAAAACATTTAGTTTTTATTTGTATAAATATTATACTATAGTATATACTATATACACAATATATATATATTGATGGTATACATTTCATTTGAAAATTAACAGCTGCGTGAGGGTCTGGCTTTTCTTACATCTAGAGAAGGGGTCAATTTAAGAGAATATTCTTAAGGATTAGATAAGCAATCCCATCCATCAGTTGGGCCACACCTAGGTCTGTATCACTGATAATCAGTGATATAAGGCATACTAGAGGAACAGATTGATAAGAAGATAGGTTCAATGATGCACACGCTCTTTCTTACAGCCACAGGGATGGTGGGAGTGATTACTTATTCAGGGTTGGACCTGAGTTTAACCCTCAGAAAACTACCTGTTGTCTAGGGTAACACTCCAGCCTGCTCTACCACCTTTATAATTTACTATGATTGTAGCTGTCTACTTAACAGAAAACTACCTGTTGTCTAGGGTAACACTCCAGCCTGCTCTACCACCTTTATAATTTACTATGATTGTAGCTGTCTACTTAACAGAAAACTACCTGTTGTCTAGGGTAACACTCTAGCCTGCTCTACCACCTTTATAATTTACTATGATTGTAGCTGTCTACTTAACAGAAAACTACCTGTTGTCTAGGGTAACACTCCAGTCTGCTCTACCACTTTTATAATTTACTATGATTGTAGCTGTCTACTTAACAGAAAACTACCTGTTGTCTAGGGTAACACTCTAGCCTGCTCTACCACCTTTAAAATTTACTATGATTGTAGCTGTCTACTTAACAGAAAACTACCTGTTGTCTAGGGTAACACTCCAGCCTGCTCTACCACCTTTATAATTTACTATGATTGTAGCTGTCTACTTAACATTTTTCCTAAGTTCTTCCCTCACATATTCTGGTTATGGTAGTCCTTTGAAAAATTACAGAATGATACATCAGAGGACTGCCGGGTCTGGGTTCAATCATGGATGCACCTAACCCTCAAGAGACTGGAGGCCCCAGGGAGTTTACAGATCAGATGGGGTGCGGTGGAGACAGGGGTAGGGAGGAGGTATGGGATGTGGAACAGTTTGAGAGTGGACTGGGGGTCTGAGAATAAAATCTAGAGTGTGAAAAAATAAATTTAAAAAACTATAATTAAAAAAAAAGAAAACAAAAAGGAAAGTAAAAATTTCATCCAAGCAGTCCACTATGGTACCATTCTTTGCAAACCATCCTTTTTCATTAGTTTGCAATGTCATGTTTATATACAGAGAAATATTCAAATTCACAGGCAAATCTGATATATTTATATATCCACAATATTTTAATCAATATATATTAAATTAAATAATATCTATGTATAGTACATATCTTTCCTATTTAATATGACTCCTGAACTATCTATCATGTATAATGTATATATTATATTCATGGTTTGCACTGCATGTATATACTCTTTAGTACTTATGTTTATCAGAGATTTGAAATATTATATGACCTAGAACAACAGATTTGTGTCACCATTTTTCCACTACTCATGCATTTTTAGTTTTGTTAATAAATCTTTTCTTTTAATTTACCAATAACTATACGATTCATCTGACTCTAAGTGGATTTGCTTAATATTTACACACAGTTTAAAGACAGTTTTTCTTAACTATTTTGAACTCTTATATCAACTAACACAGAGATCATGAAAAATCACAAAATAACCCATATCACATCTTATTTCCATTGCAATGGTATCTTACTTTTTCCCTAAAAGAATGCTTCAAAGAATAACTTATGTTTAGAGATTATTATGGTAATTTAGGTTAAGTTCACCCTAAGTATCATGCTACAAGCAAAATTGTCATACTACCTTACCTTTGAGGAGGAGGGGCACTAGGCGACCATGACCTTGTCCTTCCTATAGCATCTACTCGATGAGGAGACCCTGATGGTGAGCAATGATTTGATGACATGACTTGTTCTGGCACTGACAACGTGGAGCTTTGAAGATCGCGGCCATTGTGTCGATAATCTAAGGTAAAAAATAAAATAATAATACGAATGTCTTTGTATTGCACTAAAAACATAAAGTATTGCTGAGGCCGGCATACTTTTAATAAGATAAATGTAAAGTATCACAAAACACAGTGCAGTATGTTTGAAAATTATAAACACAGACATGGAAATGGAAGGAGATTTAATACTTAGGTAGTTATTATGTTCACTGTACTGGGTACTGTAAAAATTTATGCTCTCTTTAAAAAGAGAACCAAGATTGTTCTAAAAATATTTCATTTCTAGAAACTAAGTGTTTCTTAACCACTGTTAATATTCACAGTTGCCAGGTTTGTAATGTGCTTCATTGTGTGCACGTACATTTTAAATAAGATAAACCACACTAAACAACGCTTGATGCCATTTTCCTGCAATGCTTCTCAGAAACTACAGTAGTCTGAAAACAAGATCCGGCAACTCGACATCCTTACAGAAGTGAATATCCAAAAAGTACAGGCATTTGGACAAGGCTAGAAAGGAAACTCTACATGTCAGAAAAGCAACAGTTCTATGTGGGGAAACCACGGAAAAGGAAAGAAGCAAAGGTGTTTGCCATAACATACATATGTAACAGAGAAACATGAATAAGGCTGAAAAGGAGGATATTGCTGCTATCATCATCATCATCATCATCATCATCATGTTCTCTGCAGCCCTTGGTAATCAGCCATTTGCTCCACTAAGATAACTGATGGGCACTTTCTAAAATGCATTGCTCTAATGTGTTCTTCCTAAGTTGCCTAGAAGTTCTGAAGGAAGCTCAGAAGTAGTACATGTGCTTTGTATGAATAAAACCGTAGGCTCATTCCTAGTACATATCCATATTAAATGATGATGAACAGTCATGACTGAGAAAAATAATTTCATTCTTATGTGATCTTTTCGCAGAAAGATACTGTTCTGGAATATTTGGCTGTATGCCCTGGAACAGAGCAAAAGATTAAGAGAGACACAAACAATTCAAGAAGTATGCAAGGAAGTAAAGAGGAATAATCGAAAGGGAAGAAGCTAAACAAAGAATGTTGTCTGCCGGCAGGCTCCAACCTCTGACACTCTGCTGTGAGCAACTGGGATTTTCAGCAATGTGGATGCACCTTTTAATATTTTAAAGATAACCCCTAGCTTGGGACTATGAATGGAAAGAAGGCAAGGTGCTTATCTAGACAGGCAGTTTTATTTATTTAAGCACCAGCTGCCACAGAGAATAATGGCTGTGAATTCTAAGCAACTGACATTGGTAGTATCTCATAATGGTATATTTCTGTGGACATACCCACATGTGACACTGTGATAGAGAAAGTAAAACTTATACATATGCGTATCTACATATAAAATCATTTGCAGACACCTGGCTAAGCACCTATAAGATGCATGATTACCTTTGCTTTTTAAGTGAACAAAACGATAACAATCATATAAAGAGGAAGCTATAGGAATTTTCTCAATGTAAATTACATCATCTGTGAAATACTATTTGAAAGTGGATATAAAGAAGTTACACACACACACTAGGTTAACTACCATAGAAGGAACTTTTTTTAAAGAGTTAAGATTAAGAAATCAAGTAATATAAATGCTCATTTAAAGCCAAAATAGAAGTCTAAATGTAGGAATAAGAAAACAATGGTTTTTATAACAAAAAACCATAACAGTCAACTATATCAACAAGATATTCAAATGGCAGTGGTCTAAGTGCAGTAATTAAAATATAGATTGAAGATTCAATCAATAATCTCCACGAACAGAGGATTACATAAAATTATAGACTACAAGGCTAAAATACAATAATCAATCACTTACTTACAACTAGCAACTGTTGAAATTTGAAATTCAAAAGCCAATGCCAATTAAATTAGCACACCTGCAATCATGAAATTCTTCACAGCAATCCACCAAAATATAAAGTAACATGAAAAAAATCAATAAAATTAAATAAAGGAAGAGATATTCTACATGCACAAAACAGGAAAACTCAATATTAGGAAGACAGCAGGTTTCATCAACTAGATCTATAGATTCAATGCAATTGTTAGAAGGCCTAAGATTCTAGGTATTGACAAGTTGGTTTTAAAGCTTATATGGAGATGCAAAAAGCAGAGACTGTCACACAGTGCTGATTATCAGAGTTGAAAGACTAACTGTAGGAAAATTCAATACATACTATAATTGGTAACAATAAGAACATTATATTATTGCCCAGAGAATAAAGTACACAGTGAAACCCAACAAATAGCTACGAAGTAAACCAACATAAAAATGTTCAACTGATCTTTACCAAAGGACCCAAGAAAACCAATAGAATAGACTAAGACTGTCTTTTCACCCAATTGAGATAAAACTCCTGGGCTTTACCACAAAAGAAAGTGAATCAAAGAGAGAGCTCGGCATGAGGATGGTGGAAGACTTTGGAACCTTGGACTAGAAAAGTAACTGAAGGCTTTAAGCAGAATTTAACCAAGCATTCAGGTAGGGCCTAGAAGTAAGCAACTTAGACAGTTGAGTCCTAGATCATCAACCTTCAGATGCTGATAAAGATTCCGCTAGCAACTGACCCAGAGGTGGTCCTGTGATGTCCTGACAAAGAATCTAGCTGTTCCCTGGATATGTCCCAGGAATGTTCCTGAGGTTAAATTAAAAGGTGATGGACTAATTTCTTTAGTGGAGACAACTTTAAGATAGTATAACATGGAGTCTGTGTAATGGTTGTCACTTATTCCTGTTACTGTGGACCTGGAGTCAGGTCTAAAATGAAAAGAGAGCAGAAAGAAAATTTAAGAAGTAAAGTTGGGGAGGTGGACCACTAGAAAACCATGTTTCTTTCAAGCAGTGTGCTACAAAAGAGGCTATAATTGTTAAGATTTGTGCCATTAAAGATATGCCTGCTGTTCTGCATTAAAAAGTTAGGGAAGCTGCTCACAGGACAAGATGCCAGGTAAAATTCCACTTTTTAAAAGGAAAAAGCTTAAGGAGTTTCTTAATCCTAAAAGGCAGTTTTATATAATGCTGTTCCTAAAGTGATCCAAGGTGGCAAGGATTCAACCCAGGAGTCAGCTGAACATGGCAGCACCAGCCGCATGGGAATAAGAAAGAGGAACACAAAAGGGCTCTGAGATTTTCTCTGTGGGTTTAATGTGCTACTGACCAGGCAATGTGTTGACAGGGTCAGAATCCCTGCAGCAATGCTTGAAAGGCCAATGGGTAAAGCTCTGAAGCTGAAGCCTGGGTAACATGGAGAATCAAAGATGTTAGAGATGCCAGAGCCTTAAGATATCTGCCAAGAAAGGTGCATACATGATAGTTAGCTCTAACTGTTGTCAAGCTGACACAACAGAGTACCAGAAAGGCAGGCACAATAAGATCTTTTTTCTATTGAGCTTGCCTGTGGCCATGTCTGGGAAGGATTTTTTTGATTATGTAAAACAAGGTGAAAAGACACTCCCACTATGAGAAACACACTTTCCTGTACAGAGAACTGCCAAAGAATAAAGAAAGGAAGCGAGTGTCATCCCTCTCTAGTCTTCCCTCTCTAGTCTTCAGCCGGGAGATGACTAGTTGCTTCAAGTTCCCGCTGACAATGATATACTGTAAACTGGATTATGAACTAAAATAAACCAGGTTCCATAATTTGCTTCTTTGGTCAGGATATTCTTATCACAGTAATAAAAATAAGAAGGCAGTGAATATATATATATAACTATGAACAATATACTTCAAAAAACAAGAAAAATATCTTCACCATATAGTGATAAATGTTTGAGTAGACAGATGTTTATCACTTTAAACATAAAAATGTATATATGTATTGCAACACCATGAATTACCTTATTATATATATCAGTTTTATATTAACATACCAGCCCAAATTCTAAAATATTAATGCAGGATTCAATTAAAAGAATAATTGTTTTTTAACTAAAAAGCAATAAAAAAAAGTTTCTAATTGCCAGGCATAGAAGCAGTTGTATGATGCAGATGGTTAAGTAGTTGATTTTTAAATCTGTGATGGTGATTTTTCAATATGATTATACTATTGAAATGAAAGTATACCAACTTACACTTAACTATGTAAAAACAAAGTGGTAACTTAAATATCAGATACTATTTCTTTTCTGCTACATTTTACTGTTATTTATTCTTTTGAAGTTAATTTTTTAAAAAATCATATCTCTGTAGTGAAAAGAAAGCAAGAAAGCAAGAAGGCAAGAAAGCAAGGAAGGAAGGAAGGAAGGAAGGAAGGAAGGAAGGAAGGAAGGAAGGAAGGAAAGGAAGGAAGGAAGGAAGGAAGGAAGGAAGGAAGGAAGGAAGGAAGGAAGGAAGGAAGGAAGGAAGAAAGAGAGAGTGGCGATATACCAAAACCCAACATTGGGATGAATGGATTTCAGTTTCAAGGGAACTGTTAGGTGAAAAATACTGATGTGGACAGATACCTAAGAGTGAGAAATAAAATTAGCTATAGCAGAAAATCCTTGGGTGAAATGACTTAGGTTGAATCTATAAATCTTTACATGAAACTGTAAAAGAAAACTTGCAAACCTATCAATAACTATATTGTTCATTCTTGCTAACATAAGGCAGAGCATAGCAAGTAAGTTTTAAAAGGTAACTTATTGACTATGGAATGATAATATTACTCTAAGAAGAATTATCAAAAAGTCAATAATCATTGATGTAACTTAAAAGATCTTATACATAAAAGCATGCATTTTTGTGTTGAACAAAGTTAACTGTAATTATGAGAATTATTAGGTTATATAACAAAGAATAGAATAAACTATTATAAAATATTTGCGATATACCACATATGAAATTTCAATTATACAACTCTCCAATTTATCATAAGTGCCTTACTATTTAGTTGTTTTAAATAGAAAATTTATAAATATTTTCTGACTCAGGGTTAGCGTCTTTAAAGAATAGTTACTATAACACCTTGTACAGGATTCCCAACAACTCTTTAGGAGTTTAGGTTGATAAGGTTCTCTTCAGGTTCTTTTTGGAGATGGGAGGCAAACTTGTGTTCTTATGTTTGTTTCTTTTGATGATGGCCACGGGTGACTCCCATGTGCTGCTAGGAATGACTGCACTCACCTGACACTACTCCCACGCCATCCTCACAGTCGTAGTCAGACACTTCGCTGTCACTTATTCTCTTTGACCCTAAAACAAGTGACACAGGAAGTAAACTTTCACTTGTTCCAAAAAAGAAGAAAGAAAAACATACTGAAGCTGAGAACACTATAACACTTGAGGATAGAGGAAGGATAGGAGAGTTGGATAGGAGAATTCCATGCTCACCAACATTGGTTTACACAGACATTTCATGAGGTTAGGATATAGATCACAAAGTGGTTAAAATTTACACGATTATTCAGGAAACATGTAAGACAAAAATTCTTAAATAGGCAAAAGTCTGAAACTATATAAGTATGAAATATATAATTCAATTCTATTAAAAAAGTAGGTGGCCATACCAGATACTTTAGACATAGGCATTTAAACCTGGGTGAACTTCAAAAACACAGATATGCTGTTTTACAAATCATTAATATGTCATTTACTAATATAGATGACCAAGAAATTTGAAGTCTAGTTTTGATATACATGATCATAGAGAATTTCAGAAATGTAAATGATTCATGACATATTACCTTTAAAATTTAAGAATATTATATTCTTATAAAACTAACTTTTTTTTCCTTATCTTTGTTTTCTGAGGCAAGGTCTGGTCATACAACTTTGGCTGGCCTGGAACTCATCATTTAGACCAGATCCTTTTTTTTAATGTCAAGACAAGGTATCTTTGTGTAACCTTGGCAGTAACTTGCTCTGTAAATCAGGTTGACCTTGCCTCTGCCCACACCCATCCCTAGAAATTTTAATGTTAATTTCAATATAGAAAAACTATCATCAAATTCAATAAAATAGAATTTTAATGTCCCAAAATGATTGTAGCTTTATACTTAGTTATGAAATATACCATGCACAGAAATAAACACTTAATTTTTAATGTTTATTTTTTCATGTGTCTTGAGATAGAAACACTCTATGCATCAGGATTTTTTATTAAAATCTTTACTTAGCCTCGGAATCAGAAGACATTTAATGATGATAATAACAGTGTTACAATCTCTCAGACTGACTTGTTTTGTCTTTCATCAGACAATATATACCTTGCACTAAGTACTAGTTTCAGAAAATTCATGCTTTCCTATATAGCTCTAAAACAAACTAGACAGTACCTAATGTATACAGTTTCCAAAGCACAGACTTATCAGGATGCTTTGGGAGAATGGTCCACTATGTTCACACTTCGGTCAGAATACTCAGTACTGATCCCAAGTTGCTTCTGTCTGTTTCAGCTCATGCTCCTTTCCCTGAGGGGAGCTTGTGATGCCAACTACTGCAGTTCTCTCTCTTGTAAAGGAGAGAGAGATCACACCTTGTTATTGTGCACTGTGCAAAGGTTATCCCTGTGTTATTCAAAGGCTCATTTCTCTGCCCTCATATCTTGTTTGGAAAAGGCATTGTGATGCCTATGATAAAAATCTCCTGTCTGAAATTTGTGCAAACAATGCTCATCATTTGTTCTCTCCATTGTCAATAAAAGCTGAAAATGCCAATGACTAAGCAACAGAGAGAATAATGCAGGACTTCTGGCAGCCCTGGAAGTAGAGAGAGAAGGAGGGGATTCAGCCACAAGGAAGACGGTCCAGAGAAACATCAAGGCAGAACACATCTAAAGTCCAGAGAGCCAGTCCAAAACTGAAATGCAAGTATCTCAGGGATTTTGGCTGAGTGGTAGTCAGATTAGCTTAGAGAATTAAATTAGATCAAAGACTGTCCAGGTATTGTGTGGTAAAGCTGGATTAAATAAAACTGGGCCTCTATGTGTCATTATTGGGAAACTAGCTAGGATAAAGAAAAACAGCATCTGTATTAATAATTTACTGTATAAAATCTTCCCACGACTTATGTCAGAAAGCTTCAATAGAAAGCATAGACACTATTATGAGAATTACCTGACACATTTCCAGCACATTGGGTAGAATGGGGTGTATAAATGTAGAACATGTATTTTAAATGGATTTGGCCAGATAAATGATTACATAGATGAGGCAGTAATGGAGAAACTTAAGAAGCAAATTGTTTCCCAATTTATAATACATTTATTGTTGTACATGCCCAGCTATGAGGTTAACAATTGCTGTGACAGGTACATTGTACAAAGTTTCAAGGTTGTACTATTAGCCAGTGCCTAGAACAAGAATGACACAAGAAAAAGATAAAGCCACATCAATCTTTGTGAGCTGCACTATGGTGCACACACTTGGATCAAAGATGCATAAACTAAGTCATGGATTGAAAGTCAGGTCCTCAAATTAAGTAGAAATGTTAGTTTCTTCTAGTTCTTATAGAATCAAGATTTTATGTTTCCAGATTAGCATTAAAGGAGGTCAACTGTGCTGTAATTATGAGCACTATATTTGGATTTTGATTCTTGACATGCTGGTGAAGTCAAGATTTAGATTTAATTGGTATATTAATTGTTTGTATTAAAATTAATATTTTCAATATCTCATTCATTTATGGACACTTGGTCTTTGACAAAGAAGCCAAAAATATACAATAGAGAAAAGAAAGCATCTTCAATACATGGTGCTGGTCTAACAGGTAGACTGTATATAGAAAAATGAAAATAGATCCATATTTATCATCTTGCACAAAGCTCAAGTCTGGGTGGATCAAGGACCTCAAAATAAAACCAGATATACTGAATCTAATAGAAGAGAAAGTGGGAAAGAGCCTCAAACTCATTGGCATGGAAGAAATTTTCCTAAATAAGAAACATTTTCTATCACAAGAGGTAGAGAGAGAGAGGAATCTGGGAGGGAGAGATGAGAGGAAGGGAAAAAGGGGGGCAAGATCAGCTATTGGAAGGGACAAGAGAGAAGTACAGAGGGTCAGGATATTGAATAGAAATATAGCAGTGGGGGATAGGGTGCTGGAGGTAGCCACTAGAAAATCCCAGACTGCAGGGAAGCAAGAGGATCCCAGGACCCAACTGGGACGATTTTATCCCAGATACCCAATGGGGAAATATAACCTTTAGAGACTACCTCCAGTAGATACGCATGACCCTCAGTTGAGGGATGAGGCCATCCACCCATCTCAAAAATTTTAACCCAGAATGGTTACTATCCAAAGAAAAGACAAGAACAAAAATTAGCAGAAACTGAAGAAAAGGCCACCCAGAGACTGCCTCACCTAGGGATCCATCCTATCTGCAGACACCAAACCCCGTCACTATTGTTGATGCCAACAAGCACTTGCTGATAGGAGTCTGATATAGCTGTCTCCCGAGAGACTCTGCCAGAGCCTGACCAATACAGATGGAATGCACACAGCTAACCATAGGACTCCGAACAGGGACCCCAATGGAGGAGTTAGGGGAAGAACTGAAGGAGCTGAAGGGGTTTGCAACCCCATAGAAAGAACAACAATATCAACCAACCAGATCCCCCAGAGCTCCCAGGGACTAAACCACCAACCAAGGAGTACACATGGACCCATGGCTCCAGTCACATATGTAGCAAAGGATGGCCTTATCTGACATCAGTGGGAAGGGAGGTCCTTGGTCCTGTAGAAACTCCACACCCTAGTGTAGGGGAATGTGAGGACAGGGAGGTAGGTGTGTGGGTAGAGAAGCACCCTCATAGAGGCAAAGGGGAGAGGGGGGATGGATGGGGGTTTGTGGAGGAGTAACTGGGAAGAAATATATCATTTGAAACATAAATGAATAAAATTATTAATAAAAAATAGAAAAAATAAAAATAAAAAGCCATTTTCTAGCTATAGAAATGGGTTTTCATAATTGTCCTCTGGAAACTTTGAAATTGTTGCTTTTTATAATTATATCCCTATCTATTTTTAACTTAGGTTACACATAAGACAGAGAAAACTTATTTTTCTATGGATAGCACATTTCTCAGCATTACTGATTACTATTTATTATTTCCCCATTGACTGTGATAGAAGCTGTGTTAGAAATGAATCCATCCTATTTGAGAGGGCATATTTGGCACTCTACTTTTCCCTCACACAAACTATTCATAAATCAACAACTTACTGTATTCCTAAACATCATGTCATACATTAAGAAACCACTCCATTGTATTAGGAATTTTTATATTATGTACATCTGCTTTTGCATATAAATTTTAGAAGTATATTATCATATCTTACAAAAACATTCTATTGGAATTTCTAATTCAATTGTATTGAATCACTAAATTGACTTAGGAGAAATTGAGATTACAATGTGTTTGTAGTTATGAACATGACATTTGAGTTTCTTTACTACTCCCCACATGAATTTTTCATGATCTTCCCTAAAGCTGGAGTTCACCAAGTGGCTAGACAGGCTGACCACCTCCTTCACCACCAGGGTTACAGGTGATGCCTGACCCTGTCCCCTGAAAGCCTCCTTTGAGGAATAGCCTTCATAGTACCAAAAGGTGACATGCAAACACAAAAAGGGAGGAAGCAACCAAGAGTGCTAAACAGCCAAGATCCCAATAAACTACAACAATGACTGGTGTGGCAAAATAGCCCTAAGGGACCAGTAGTGGCACACATACTAGGATGGTAACCAACAGCTCTCTAATTGGACTAAGACCCACTGCAAAAAAGAGAATTCTGGCTGGAACTGGACCTAGTCCAACAATTCAGGGTGAGTAAAGTCAAGGCTCATGGGAAGAACCTGCAGCAGCCAACTAACTAAACCAGCAGAATCCTTAACTCCATTGGAAATATTTGTTATTATGTCTGCAGATACTTGTAGCCTTCACCCCTCATCAAGGACATTTCTCTTTCCAATATACAAACACTAATAGAGAAAACCACAACAACCAAATGTGGAGCTGTGAAGCCCATTCCCAAAGGATATATCTACAACATACTTCCTGAATCTAAGGCACAGGCATTATTGCAGAAGAGAAGGTGGGAAGATTGTAAGAGCCAGAAGGACAGGAGGCATGCTGTGAGATTGTGTCTGCTGGAAATGTAGGAGGCCACACCCATGAGTCTTCAAACAAGGCTGCAGAAACTTGATCAAGGATGACACCAATAGGCATGCAGAAGGGGAAAAGCTCTTGAGGCCTCAATCCTAGACAAATAAGAAGGAGCAACTAAAGAATGCTGAGAGTGGGAGAGAGTCTTTCCCAGGGAAGAAAGAGCACACCAATTAGTTGTCTAATACTAAGTTGTCAGCCAAGAGATCATCGACATACAAGTATCCAGTAACATAGAGACTGAGCAAGTTTTATTTATATATTTAGGACCACATACACACCAATTTTAAAACAAGAGGCCCTGAACTTGAAAGACAAAAGCATGGGAGACAACTTGGGAGGATTTGGAGGAAGGAAAGGAAGAGAAAAAAAATGTAATTATATTATAATCTCAAAAACATTAAAATAAAAATAATTTTAAAACGGAATTAATAAGAGAACCATAATAGAGAATAGCTCTATGACTATTTCCAAAACTCCAGTAACTCAGGTCAAACATCCAGAGAACCCCACTGTCTTAGTCAGGGTTTCTGTTCCTGGACAAAACATCATGACCAGGAAGCAAGTTGGGGAGGAAAGGATTTATTCAGCTTATACTTCCATACTGCTGTTCATCACCAAGGAAGTCAGGACTGGAACTCAAGCAGGTCAGAAAGCAGGAGCTGATGCAGAGGCCATGGAGGGATGTTCCTTACTGGCTTGCTTCCCCTGGCTTGCTCAGCCTGCTCTCTTATAGAACCCAAGACTACCAGCCCAGAGATGGCACCACCCACAAGGGGTCTTTCCCCCTTGATCACTAATTGAGAAAATGCCCCACAGCTGGATCTCGTGGAGGCATTTCCTCAACTGAAGCTCCTTTCCCTGTGATAACTCCAGCTTGTGTCAAGTTGACACACAAAACCAAGCAGTACATCCACTGACCACATTTTCTAATGTCCTCTCTGATCCCTGTTCATTTTTCCAGGCTTGCTTTAGAAGAAACACATCCCTGGCATATGATATAATAGTAGTAAAAACACTTCCAGCCACCAAGAGCTTGATAATTTTCACATTAACTCCTCTGGGGCCATATTGTATTCCCAGGGATTTACTAAACTCCTGAATATCCTGCCCATTCCCTTTGGAAAGCAGAGGGATTTTAGGACTATAGCCCCGAGCTATGAGAGGGATCATGAGGCAAACAGAAACAGAGAGAAAACGACAATCAGTGCTTTGAACTGAAATTACACCTGAAACTCCTGAGATAGTCAGCACTGTGAGAAAAGACAGCAAACAACTCTGAGATGCGAATTTACTACTCCTTTAAAGAAAGATTCTGAACCTTGTTATAAATCACCATACATGTTGGCTAATCCTAAGTCAATTTGACACAGCTACAGTCATTTAGAACCCCAATAGGAAAATGCCACCACCAGTTTGTCCTGTGGGCAATGCTGAATGCAATTTCTTAATTAGTGGTTGTGGGTGGTGCCACCTCCGAGCTATAAAGTGCTATAAGAAAGCAGGCTGAGCAAGCTATTTAGAGCAAGCTAGTAAGCAGCACTCCTCCATGGCCTCTGCATAGGTTCCTTCCCTTTTTGAGTGCCTGCCCTTGATTCTGTAAGTAATGGACTGTTACATAAAGTATAAGTACAAATAATGATGATGATGATGTGATATTAATGTTGATGATAAATTTTTTTAAAGGAAAGAAAAGAGAGGGGGAGGGAACAGGTCCTTATGCTTAAGCAGTGAGCACTTTCATTACCCAATAAACCTTCTTCCCAAACCTTAAATATTGACTTTAAATATTTAGTTAAATAGCAGTTTTTGGGGACTGCAAAGATGACTAGTTGGATAAAAGTACGTGGTTCTCTAGCAGAAAGCCCAGGTCCAGTTCCAATTCTCACATGGCAACCAACACCAACTCACGTAGAGCTTCTTATGCTCCTGTACTCCCAGCGCCAAGGGATCTGACGCCCTCTTCTGGCCTCCCTAAGTAACAGGTTTGCACATGGTGCACATACACACATGCACACAAAATACTCAATTGTATAAACATTAGTAATCTGTAATGAACAATACATATATAATATATATATAATTTTTAAATATTTCCCAATTCCAAATGGTATGCACATACACTTAGTCTCCATTTCTTAAAGTTGATAAGTGTTCATTTATTACCAGTCTAAAAAGAGTAGAGATTAGCTTTGAATTAATGTATTTTCTGTGTGGTATTCTGAGACAATTTGTCCAGGAAAAAGAGAATCCTAAAAGGAAAATTCCAACACAAGGAAACACCCAAGAAATACCCAAGAAAACACACGAAATAGATAATTCTACACCAAGAAGTTCAAAAGGAGAGAATTGAGATACACACAGAAACACATATAGTACCACTATCAACATCAAATTAACTAATAATCACTGGTCATTAATATCTCTCAACATCAATGGGCTCAATCCACCAATAGAAAGACACAGGCTAATAGAGTGAATGAATAAACAGGATCCATCATTCTGGTACACACAAAACCCACACCTTAGTAACACAGATACTACCTCAGAGTAAAGGGATGCAAAACGGTTTCCAAGTAAATGGACCAAAGAATCAAACTGGAGTAGCTATTTTAATACCTAATAAAATAGTCTTTCTTCCAAAATTAATCAAAAGGGATACAGAAGGACATTTTATACTCATCAAAGGAAAGGTCCACCAAGATGACATCTCAATTCTGAACATCTATGCCCCAAATGCAAAGGCACTTATATTCATAAAATATATTACTAAAGCTTAAACCACATATGGAACCGAACCCCACACATTAACTTCAATACCCCACTCTCACCAATAGAAAGGTTATAGAGACATAAACTAAATAGGGAAATAATGAGATTAACAGAGGTTATGAATCAAATGTACCTAATAGATATCTAAGGTACATTTCACCCAAACATAAAAGATTATACCTTCTTCTCAGCACTTCATGGAGCTTTCCCAAAAGTTGACCATATACTCAGTCACAAAGAGAACCTCAACAGATGTAAGAAAATTGAAATAACCCCTTGTATCATATCAGACTCCCATGGATTAAAGCTGGACTTCAACAACAACAAAAACAATAGAAAGCCTACATACTCATAGAAACTGAAAACACTCTACTTAATGACCATTGGGTCAGAGAAAAGACAGAGATTAAAGACTTTCTACAATTCAATGAAAATGAAGGCACAACATATCCAAACTTATGCGACACAATGAAAGCAGTGCTAAGAGGAAAGTTTATAGCACTAAGTGCCTTCATAAAGCAATTGGAGAATTCTTACACTAACAATTTAAAAGTACACCCAAAAGCTCGAAGGAGAAACAAACAAACAAACAAACACACCCAAGAGCAGTAGATGGCAGGAAGCAATCAAACTGAGATCAATCAACTAGAAACAAAGAGAACAATACAAAGAATCAACAAAACCAAGTACTGGTTCTTTGAGGAAGAACAAGACAAACAAACCTTTAGCCAAACTATCTAAAAGGCAGAGAAAGAGTACCCAAATTAACAAGATCAGAAATAAAAAGAGACATAACAATAGACACTGAGGAAATTCAAAGAATCATTAGCTCTTACTTCAAAAGCTGTATTACATAAAAAATTTAAAAAACTAAATGAAATGGATGACTTTCTAGATAGATATCACTTGCCAAAGTTAAATCAAGATCAGATAAACTATCTAAATAGTCCAATAACCCTTAAGTAAACAGAAGAAGTCATTAAAGGATTCCCAACCAAAACAAAAACCAAAAAAACAAAACACAGGCTCAGATGGATTTAGCACATAATTTTACCAGATTTTCAAAGAAGAGCTAATACTAATACTCCTCAAATTATTTAACAAAATAGAAACAGAAGGAGCATTGTAAAACTCATTCTATGAAGCTACAGTCACTTTTACCTAAAACACACAAAACCTCACAAAAGAAAGAGAATAACTACTAAGTTATTAAAAACAAGGACATCATGAGTTTTGCAGAAGGGAAGGAAGTAAAAAATATCCTGAATGAGGTAACCCAGACCCCAAAAGACATGCACACCATGTACTCATTTATAAGTGGATTTTAGCCATCAAATACAGGATAATCACCCTACAATCCATGCCCCTGAGGAACCCAAATAACATGGAGGACCCAAGGGAGGCTGGTTGAATCTTACTCAGAAGGGGAAATTGTTTGTGTATGTGTGTGTGTGTGTGTCTGTGTGTGCGTGTAGTGGATGGAGAAGTGGAGAAGATGGGGAGGAAAGAGGGACTAGAGGCAGGGATCAAGTGTAGGTAGAGAAGAAAAGAGAATGGAAATCAGCTGTGGCAGAGGCAAGCATTTCTGGACTTACCAGAGACCTAGGACTGGGGAGGACCCAGGGTGGATATGGGGTGACTCTAGCTGAAATTCCTAGCAGTGGGGAATATGAGCCAGCAATGTCCACTACCTATATCCAGGCAGGAATCCTAGTAATGGGAAAAGAACAGCAACCCAGCCACAAAATCTTTGACTTAAAATGTGTCCTGTCTTCAAAATGTTTAAGGACAAAGATAGAGCAGAGATAGAGGGAATGGCCAACTAATGAGTATCCCAAATTGAGACCCATTACATGAGCAAGAATCAGTCCCTGACAGTATTAATGATACTCTGCTAGGTTTGCAGACAGCATCCTATGATGACTATCCCTGAGAGAATACACTCAACAGCTGACTGAAACAGATACTGAGACCCACACTCAAACACTGGATGGAGCTCAACAAGTTTTGTGGAAATCATGGGAAGGATGGTGGGACCTGAAGAAGGTAGGAACTCCATAGGAAGACCAACAGAGTTGACTAACCAGGATCCTTAGAGGCTCCCAGAGATGGAACCACAA
Organism: Mus caroli; assembly: GCF_978045245.1. Lineage (NCBI taxonomy): Eukaryota > Metazoa > Chordata > Mammalia > Rodentia > Muridae > Mus > Mus caroli. Next base: position 65,039,109 of record NW_028227271.1, read on the forward strand.
ACCAAATAGCAAGCATGGACTGACCTTGACCCCTTTCACATATGTAGCAGATGTACAGCTTTGACATCATGGGTGTTCCCCAACAACTAGAGTGGGGGCTGTCACTATGTTGCCTGACTGGGCTGCCTTGTCCTGTCTCAGTGAGAAAGAATGTGCATAGTCCTGCCGTGACTGATGTGCTGGGGTTGGGTGGGGGAAATACCCAAGGGAGCTCCTCCTTTTCAGAGTAGAAAAGGAAGGGGAAGTGGGGGGAGGAGCTTCAAGGGAGGACTAGAGGAGATGGATGCTGATATTGAGATGTAAAGTGAATAAATTAATTAATCAAATAAAAATTCACAAATAAAAAAACTGATTGACACATTCAGAGACTTTCTTTCAAACCACAGGCCAAATAAAATGAAATAACACTGCTGGAAGACAAAGAGAAATAATTAAGTGATAGATTTTAAATATAGCTAAATATTACATTGGTAATGAAGAGAAATGGAAATGTAGTCAGAAAGCAGAGCCAGTTTCTAACTTCACTGAAAGTATTTAATGTTCTTCAAAAACAAAATTGGAACTAGGGCTGCAGTTCCATCTTACAGTATATGCTAGTGTGTGAGGCCCTGAGTTGGAGTACCAGCAGGAAGAGAAGGCACTGGCGCAATAAAGAAACAGAACAAGGAAATTATCCTAGAAGACAGGGATGGAATGTAAAATTAACTGGCAAAAATTCAGGCAATTGTTTTCAAACTATGAGTGGAAATAACTTTAATTTGGAAGAAGTACAGTTATTATATATCTCCTCTCTCTTTCCTCTCTGTCTCTCTGTCTCTCTCTCTCTCATATGCACACGCGCACACACACACACACACACACACACGCACACACACACACGCGCGCGCTATCTGGATAGGTGACACTGTGAGTCATTCAGTATGCTCTGCTACAGTTTTAAATGTTTTTATATGATTTGGAGACAACATACCATACATGTGAAACCCTTTCATCATCTAGGTGTGGTACCCATACCTGTAACTGCAGCCCTCAGGACAGTGAAGCACTGAAGCATTATCTGAGCACATTCACTGTGGAAAATAGAGACTGCTATGGGATTCATTCACAGAAGCAGATTTTAAAAAGATGGAAGCCTATTTCTTCATTGTACTTTACAATTTTATACATATGTCTACTTCAAATAAGAACAGGAACTTACTCAAATATCTGTACATGCAAAGAATATATATTCCCTCTTAATTGGCACTTCATCTTACTAATTCATTAGCTAACTAGCTAAAAGATTATCTCTATGGTTATTAATTCTTTTTTTTTGTCCTTAAATGAAATTTAGTAAAATCAAATCCTAGGATTTAGATTTATATGTTTCTCTGCAGTCTAGCTGGATTGATTGAATTACTACTATAGCTTTTGAGAGTCCTAGGCAAAGCACAACTACAAACCCAAAAGAACTTTGTTCACAGAAACCACATCAGGACTGAAGGGAATACTATACAGGTTTCATTTGTCCTCACAGTTTCTAGTTCCTTTGATGTTCCCATCGTGAATATATTTCCTGGTAGCTTCTCTTTCTGACCTCTGGCAAAGAACTTCTTGGATTCTCCTTTGTTAGGAATTGTCTTGTAAAGGATTCATAACTTCTCTGACATTTTGTGTATGCTTCATCTTCATAACAAATCTCTAATGGTGCTTTAGAATTAAAGGCTTCTGATTTCTAGCTGAGTCTGAAGTTATATTTTTTTAACTCATTAATTCACCTAGACATTGTTTTATGGTACAACACCAAAGATAATGATCCAATTTCATCTATCATCTGATGGCCGGCAACCAACGCGACATATCCCTTAAAGGCTCCTACTCACAGCAACTGCACACTAGGCCGATGCAGCAAAGGCTGACATCTGAGCTTTAGCTTTCTTCTCCCTATACTGCTGCAAATATTCTTCCTAACCTTGCCCTTTAAATTTCTATATATTTAGAATCTGCCCACCAGTTTCTAAGAAGACATCGGATAGAATGAGTACTGTAGTGAATCTGCACTCAAACAGGGCAACATGACTTGAGTTAGGACCCTATTGCTTTATTTCTTATTGTTTCTTAAAGCTATTGAGTAAAATGCTAATGTTTCCAACAGAAGGTTTATACACTCAACAAACAGAAGCCAGGGATAGGAAACTCCAGGCCTTGGGAAAAGTGCCCCCAAACATTGGAGGTGTTAGCCCTGGGTGAAGGCAGTGATTAGGGGAGATGGGGTTCAGAATCTCTCCCTGAACCCAGGGTAACTCTGAGAGTGGAGGGGAAACACACTCAATTCTTGGTGGATATGGGCTCAATACTCAGTCCTCCTCCAAGATGATGGTCCCATTTCCGAGAAAAAGTCTTTGGTCCAAGGAGCCACTGGTACCAAAATGGACTACCCAAAGAAGAGTAGACCTAGGGATGGGATGGGTATCCCATCCATTTATGGTCTGTCCCTACCCTCTATTGAGGCAAGACCTACTCTCCAAGACGGGGGCCCTGATGGACTGCAAATAATTGGACGAAAAGGAGAGCCCATACTCATTCTGGCTACCAGACTAGATGCTGAGTATAAGTATGTGAACCCACCTTTACTCAGAACCAGCAGCACTTCACTTGGTGGTTGGAAACATTCCCATCAGACTGCACAAAAGTGGCGGGGATGAGCAAAGCAAAATGTCATTCCTCTGCAGTGGTGGAACTCAAGGCACAGGTTACCCCAGTGTCTCTCAAACAATGCCCTGTGTCTCGAGAGACACGAGAAGGAATCAAGCCACACATTTCTAGGCTCCTCCAGCTTGGTGTTGCTGTTCAGCCTGCCAGTTAAGCTGGGCACTAATGATTACTGCCTGGTCGAGGACTTCTGAGAGGTAAACCGCTGAGTGGCTGACATCCACCCTACTGTCCTTAACCCCTACATTCTGTTGAGTTCTTTGCCACCTTCCAGAATTTGGTACACAGTCTTAGACTTGAAAGATGCTTTCTTTTACCTGCTCTTGGCACCCCTAAGTCAAAAATACATCACCTTGGAATGGAAAGAACTCTCCGACTGACCCCAGCCAAGGCTGTATCTTCCTTCCCACTGAGCCTCAGCACACATACCCCTCACACACACACACACACACACACACACACACACACACACACACACAAAACCCTACCAAAGTGACTTGGCAAGTACTCTCAGCCACAGGGGATATAGCTTGGTCCACTATAGAGGAACACTTGCCTTATACCTGGTGTCTGGACCCTGTCTTTGATCTCTGAAAGTTAGTGGAGGGCCTTGACTCCTGGGATATCCCCACCCTAGAGACACAGGGGAAGGAATTACCCAAAAGGAGAGGACGAGGTACTTGAGTATCTAAACTGTGTCCCAGAAGCAACCTTGGAGGGTGAAGCTTAGGATATGGACACCCAAAGTTGAGGAGTGCCCTGTGAGAAACCTCCATATATGTATACCCCTGAGCCAGCAGCACGGCCATCAGTTGTGTGTGGGGCAACCACTTCTTCTATGCTACCTGGAAGTATAAAACATCAGGAAAAACATACAGGAGACCATTTTGAGGGTAGTTAAGGATTCAATGGCCAAGGTAAGAGAAGGGCTAGGCAATCGAAAGAGAGAAAAAGAGTCAGGGCTGGTTCTAGTCTTTGTTTAACTCCTCCCCTTATTTAACCATCCTCATATCGACCTTGTTAGGACCCCTAATTGTTCTCCTGCTCTCGTTGACCTTTGGACCCTGCATATTGAACAAGCTTAGGGCCTTCATGAAAGAGAGAATAGGAGCAGTAGAGCTGATGGCCCTGGGTCAACATGAGACCCTGAGGACAGAACCTGAAGAATATGAGTTGGTTACTCAAGACCCCTGAGCATAGCTCCAGATTTGGAGCTTGTACTAAAAAAAGGGGGGGGGGATGAAGGGCCCTACGGGCTTTTGTCAGCCTTATACCCACCTACCTCGGGTCAAGGATAGGCAAGTTCCATTCTCGACCCACAGGAATATTCTTGAGTAAAAATTCTCAGAATGTACTGACTGATAGTTACCTGATTCTCTGGAAAGTCCCAGGTAAAGTTCAAATATGTGTCATGATCTGCCAATGCTTACTCAACAATAGATTTAAAGGTCAATATGCTTAGCCAATAAGTTTGAACTGTAACCTTGCTGATGTAACCTGTGCCCCTAAAATTATAAAAACTGATTGTAATAGCCATTCAGAGGTCACCTTCTAGTCTCTCGCCTTGAGGGACTAATTGAAGGTCAACCCCGGAAAATAAACCTCTTGCTTTTGCATTGGGAAAAAAAAAGTTATCAGCATCTGAAATTGAGTTGGCATAGATGCAAATTATTTCTTAATTCCCCAAATCCTCCTTATTCTCTTTCCAACAATTAAACCTCTACCTAAATGCACACATGCATGTTTGTGTGTGTAGCTATGTTATATTAAACATACTAAAATATTTTTAAATTATAAGTCATCAAAAGTCAACGTAAGTGACCAGTTAAACATTTTAACATCAGAGTACAACATACAGGCACAATACACTATAACACACTAAGTTCACTCTATTTTTATTTTATTTATTTATTTTTATTTTCTTATCTATTTTATTTATGTTATTTTAGAATGCTTTAAAAAAGTAAAATCTATAGAAAATTGGTTTGTTAGGTTTTGGAAACAAGTTGGATAGTGCTTAGACTGCTCTCACCATCTGCACATAGCCAAGGACCTGTACTGAGCTGCTTCTGTGTCTCAAATGCTGGGGTTCTAGGACAGACTACCACAGCTGAGGAGCAAAGGCAGCTAGAGTGCATTTTAATTTAAAAAAATGCTTATGATTTTTACTGTCAGCTACCCATAAGTAAAAACATTAACAGTGATTTCCATTTTGGGCCATTAAGGTAACTCAGTGGATAAGAGCATGTTGTCACCAAGCTGGACAAACTGGTTACTGAGCCATGGATGCAGGTGGACTCTGCTTTTCTTGAGTTGTACCTGTAACCTTTACATACACCACATGGCACACGCACACCTATGAACTCAAAATAAAAGTAAATCAAAATTTAAAAATAGATCTATTTAAGTTTTATAAAGTCATATAAAACAGTATATATTAAATATGCTTTATTGATGAAATAATACTATACTAATAATTTAAACACATTGAAATATAAATTTGTTTTGAAAAAAAGTTTTAATATCAAAATAACAAATGCAGAAGCATGAAAATACTGAAAATTTCCCATAGGCAGTAAGGAAAGATTCTTTCAAGTTAGTTAGAAATTACTATATACACAATAGCCAAACAAAACACAAACCAACAAAGCAAACCACACTGCACACATGAATACATGCATTCAACAACACACATGCTGTTTACCTGAATTATATGAACATAAGGCTTTATCTGTAAAACAATGTGGAATTAATGTCAAAAATACAACTGAAAATTGTTACTGGCAGAAGAACTGTGGAAATCTTATATTATACTACAGATAATAAAATTCAATGTGTTAAAAAGAAAAAAAAGTAAAAATGCCACTCTAATTCAGAATAAGATAGAAATGAACTATATGTGAATACAAATTAAAATTAAGTTAATAGAAAATCTAAATAATTGAAAGAATTATAAGCTAAGAGCAGAAATTAAGGAAGATATACAAAATCAAAATTTATTTATAGCCTGTGCCATAGCACTTCTGTCAGGAACAAGGACACAATGCATAATCTGAAGTCCAAGTGGTAATTACTAGACAGATAGCACTAAACAACTAAGGAGCTGAAAATACATGAACCATTGGAAAGCATCACTCATTTTGGAACTCTGAATTTCAAAGACAGACAGTTTAAAGTTGATTTCCTTTTAAGAATGTTGAAAAGCAAACATTCAAAATTTGAAGGATACAGTTACTTAAACATTTTAATACCATTTAAAAATGTATGAAAATCATCAAAAAGTAAAAGGATATATTTTGTTTCTTCTTTTTGTAAATATAATTGATATGTCTACTGGAGTAAATATAATTTACTGTAGTAACAAGTTATTAAGTAGGTTTATTTTTTAACATTGAATAAAAGTTTCAGAAGTGTAATGATAATTCTAAACTAAAGTTTCCAAATGTGCAAACAGTACATTTGCTAACTTTTCATAAGACTGATCTGTTCTGCCAGAAGCATACATAGGAAACCAACTACACAAAGTATTTTGAAGGAACAAAACAGAACTTTGTCTCTGGCCACAGACGTGAAGCACAAGGGGAACAGTATAAGTACAAGGAACCATTGCCCAAGAGAGTAATATGTAACTACACACCAAGGAACAAAAACTGGCAGACCAACAGTTTTATAAACATTGAAACATTTAGAAGGTCGTATTTTAATTAACTAAGACAGAACTGAATGCAAGAGGTTCAGTTAGGATTAAAACAACTAACAACAATGAAATCAGCACAAATTGTAAATATTTAGCTTCACCAGGACAGTCACTTATCTTATGAGATTTCAAACTTACCTCCCAACAATTTTGTTTAAAATAAATGTAATAGTCACCTATATAATTTTTAAATCTAATAATTCTCATATTGTATTTTGTATTCTCACATATTGACTATCTACCTTTCTCTTGTCTATTTAGTAAAACTATAGTGTTTTTGTTTGGGGCTAACTAAAATGTTTACTGTAGTTCCTATCTTTGATATCTCTAAAGTACTCTTCAAAGCTCATATGACCTATATATACCACTCCATTCTACAGGTTTTACACACACACACCACACACACACGCGCACACACACACACACACACAGAGAGAGAGAAATACAGACAGATAGACACACAGAGAGAACGAGATTAATTATGGTACTGCCATGGTACTTGTTTTTCCTATCCATGCATTTTTTCCTTCAATATTTTAAAAAGATACTAAAACTACAGTAGTTTTTCTCTAAATTAAGATTATGTGCTTCAGGATTGAAATCAGAGTGACATTTTCCTAACTCTAGTTATATTAATATGATAATGGAGCACTCAAAGGAGGGGTGAGGTTACACTGGAGAAAGTGGTTGCTCTGGAGGGCCTCAGAGCACACTGAGGGTCAGAACCCCCTATCATCAGTAAGGACCATGATTAAAGATGCTTTGTGACTAACAAAGTCTCAGTCTCTGGAAAGTTCTAGAGTATATCAATATTTTAATGTCAGAAAGAAGTAACTGCAACCTGCAGCCACCACACAGGGATGAAGCACCAGGGCAGCCAGTATCAGGAGAGACCGCCATGCTCAGAGCTGCCTTCAGACAACCTCTGTAACTTGGGACACTTCAGTGAAGATCAATGTAGATAAAAATCTAAGGGGTATTTCTGAGTGCCATTCTTTCTTTGTCTTCCTTAAGCCTCTATTAAGAGGACGTATGAGGTCTCTCAGCATCACTTATAATTTTTAAACAGAATGTACTCTGTTCACGTTAGTGAAAGAGTTATACCTTTCCCTAAATAGTGTGTCTTGGGTCAGTCATCAAGCCCCACAAGCTTGAGATGTTCATGTGCTTAAAGTGAGGAAGATTTCAAATAAAGTTACATGGCAAAATATGACAAATGAAAAGCAAAAGGCAGACAGAATATATTAACTAAAATCTATAAGAAATTCAAATATAAACACACAAATTACCAGCATTCTGTCAGAAAGGACTTAAGGAAAAGGACTACAAAGCTTGGGCTGGGTGTAAACATGGGAGGGTTGAGGAGTTTGAGGACTGGGAACCCTGAAGCATATTCACCCCTGCAAAGAACAACTGAAGCAGGCAGAGAAGAGAGCAGGTCTATAAAGAAGGGCATGCAGGCCAGCAGCAGCAGCCTGTACACTTAACTTATGTGACTCAGTACACAGAGGGCCACACTGATAATTTTCATGTAGTAAACGACTGTCCTACTCCACAATTTAAGAAGAATGTACTAAGTAGATTATGGTAGCCAGAAGAATAGACAATTTCATTGTAATAATGTAATTATTCCAAAAAAGTAGGTTGCAATAACACTTACAAATAGGAATACATGAGTATTTATGGTCTCAGGAGGTTAAAAAGGAACTATAAAAATTATTTTAAATTAATTTAAACTGAGTATCTGATATTGTGCTTAGTGGAAATAAAATTCTAGTTATTAAAGACAATTATTTTTTAAAAGAGAGAAGATAGGCTTTTCTGTGACTTCCAGAGGACCAATCCTAATTGTATATGTATCCAGCACTTTCAGATTTCTAATTTAATCCAAATCAGCAGAAAGGAGGTGATCTATCTGGAAAATAGTTGTGACTGTCAGGCATACTTCTCACAAGCAACAAGTAACAACGTGGTTTGTTGCTTATAACTGAACACTTATGAAATCTTACCAATACCAGCCAACTTACACCTGACAGAAATGTTAGTAAAGCATTTTACTGTGACCACATGAAGATAACACAGCTCACAGGTGACAGTGAGGACATCAAGCCTTCTTCTCAGGGCTCTACCACTTATTTGTGAGAAAAGCACAACTAACAGGTGAAGGAGAAGCCAGGGGTAGCATTTTTCAATCTGCAAGAACACTATGAAACTGTACAAAGTTAATGTAGAGTGACCTGATACAGTTGCTACTAATTAACACAAGAACAAATCTACCGGTTTGTATTTGAAGCTGATAGATTGAGTATGTCTACATGTGTGTGTGCATGCACACGTGGATGTAAGTGTTAAATGTTTATATGCACATACACATACGTATGCACATAGGCAATGTGCGCATGTGTGGAGGTCAGAAGTCAACTGGATACCACTGTCTATGTACACTCTTCTGAGACAGTTTCTCCCTGGATCTGTGCTCTCCAGAAGGGCTGGGGCGTCTCTTCAGTGAACCTCGGGGATCTGCCTTGTTGACTTTCACAGAGCTGGGACTGTGTGCCAGCTGCTCATGTGGTTGCTGGGAATTTCAAATCAGGTCCTCTGGTTGCAGAGCACGTTACCCAGCCAGCTCCCAGCCACTAACTAGAAGATGAGGTAGTGTGCTCTAAGTCCCCCCACATTTTTATGTAACTACAGCTACCCAAGCTTTAGTATATTAGCTATCTCATTCCTACAGTCAATACTGGACCTCCAAATACTAATAATACTAATATTGTACCTCTAAATACTAATACCTCCAAAAAGTTGTATATATTTGATGTTATATAATATGCAAATGGAATGATTTTAATATTGTGCACATGAATACTTATAACCTGATGTTACTGTTTTAAATTATTAAAAACCACAATAGTAGTCATAAAAACACAAACAAACGCTCATTAGCAATTATAATGCTGTTTTCACTGTCAGATGTACAATCACTATTAGACAAAAAATTCAATGAAAGTATGACAAAGTTTGCAAAACTTACTTTGCAGCCTGCGTGTTGGGCTCTCTCCATGGAGCTGCCTCCGGGGCAGATATGGGGAAGGGCGAGGGAGTGGCAATGAGGAGACATCATGGGTCTGCAGCTTATACCAGTGTGGCTCATCATCTAGCAGAGCTGTTTCCAATTCAATTAAAATCTACAAAGCAAAGACACAAAGGCCTGTCATACCAATAAAAATACAATCTCTTCAATAGCCTTATAACTTTTATATCATCTCAGCAATTCTGTTACAACAAAGCAATATATTTAATGTCATCAAATTGTCAGCAATGTTTTGACGGTAATTAAATGAGAAACAATTTTTCTAATATTTTAGTGATTTTATACTTTAAATAGCTACATTTATTATATAGACCTTGACCATCCAACTAAGACAGTATTAAATTTACAATATTTTATACAAAATGAATAGCAATTTTATTTTTAAGCTGACCATGATAATTGATTTTATCTTTTATTTTCAAACTCAAAAAAGCATTTTAATTTACAGTTCCTAGCATAATAGTAATTTTATAATAACATAAAGGACAAGAAAAATTAATTATTAACAACCATCCATACCACATTATTTATTTCTATTATGAATAAAAAATGATTATCTTTGTCATATAAAAAGGATTCTAAAGCTAAAAATAGGCCAAAAAATGACTTAAGGTCAAATAAGCTTGTTGGTAACAGAGATAAAATGAAGTTTTCTTCCCTAAAATGTTACGTGCACTGAGCCATACCACTCACAGTTCAAAACGAGAACAGCACATCACTGGCTCCAGATACGTTAGTTAATAATGGATAGAAAGGCAAGAACTGGTGTGTTGTGTGTACTATAGCATCCTATATATGATTTTTAATTATAGGAGAAATCAGTTTATAGAAATGATTTTCTGTTTTCCTTGAGATTGTTCTGCAAGCATGACAGAGCTTGTGCAGATCTACCATGGGAAAATAAAATGGTAAGTCACTCTGTTATTTAGCTACAAGTAAACAGGCAAATGCTGTTATTTTGCTAGGTCTAAATGTTTCTTATACATTTTCAATATTAGAGGCACTATGATGCCGTGTTAACACATTCTATACTCATTTAATCCTTTGATTAAAGGATTGAGCTGCACATTATAATTATTTACACTTGGCTAAAGAGGGAAACTGATGCAGGACAGATGACCTTGCTGGACACAGAGCTAGAAAGTGATAGTACCAGAAAGCTTCATTCCCTCCCTGCCAACTTGAGGGAGCTGTCCCAAACTCACCAACCTTGATGCCCTGGTTTTCTTTCTGCAGAAATCTCAGTCTTTTTGACTATGTAGAATGCTAATCTTGTGAATATTGTGAATTCTTTTTTTTTTTTTTTTTTTTTTTTTGGTTTCTCGAGACAGGGTTTCTCTGTGTAGCCCTGGCTGTTCTGGAACTCACTTTGTAGACCAGGCTGGCCTAGAACTCAGAAATCCGCCTGCCTCTGCCTCCAGAGTGCTGGGATTAAAGGCGTGCGCCACCACTGCCCAGCTGTGAATGCTTCTTTTGACCACTTCAGTGCAGCACAGCAATTATTTATTCCTACTACATTCTCATCATAACAATATCTAATCCACAGTAAGTTACAAATTCTTGAGGTAAACCCATAGAAAAAAATGACCAATACATTATATGGCTTACAGAATAATCAAGGAATAAAATAACAAAAGCTGCAAACACTGTACAAGCAACAGTGTATGTATCAAGTGCAAATCAACCTTTACCGGCACACCCTGAGGTTTCTTCCCCAGCCCTTTATCATCATGGAGTTTTGTTTGCTTTGGTACAAGTTTTGGGTTTTGAGACTGAGCCGCCCCACGTTACCCTCACTGTACTTGAATTCTTGAATCAAACGATCAGCTTCCCTAGGAGCTGAGAGTATAGGCATAGATTACTGCTTACACACCCAGCTTTGCTAAGGATCTCTACAAATATTGTTTTCTTTAATATCACTCAGTTTTATCTTTAAGCAGTGAATTTGTTCTGCTAAATTAAGACATTTAAAATTGTGACACTACTGATAACAATTATTTACACAACAGAAAGGTCGGAGAAGCTTCAACTTTAACGACTTCCAGGTACCTCTCCTAAGAATTCACTCTCTTCTTCTCGAACTCTAGCTTGATCCCAAAGGGTAATTTCGAGCATCCGTTCCCGGAATTCTCTTCGGTGGACAGGAGAATAAATGAAAGTCTGGTTCCATTTGGGTTCCAAAGTTTTCTTGACTGTTTTTGTTCTTCTCTTATTTTTATCACTATTTTAATAAAATGAAAATATGCAAACTTAAATACAAGGTTTTTTGCTCTATATTTTAGAAATTTAAAATTTCTCAGGGAAAAAGTCAAGTAAGGTTTATATTCCCAGCTACATTAAGGCATATCATGCTGTGACTTAATCAGAGTATTAGCTCAAATAAACCTCTTCACTTAATCTGCAGAAAGCTAATTGTAAAAAGAAAATACATAAATTGCAATGTTTACTTTATGAAAGTAGCTAACAAGCAACTGTAATATATATTTTAAGAATTTTGTCTCAAATAAGAAATACTATTTGCTTTTTGAGAAAAAAGAAAAAGAAAAAAAGAACAGGAAAGGAAAGGAAAGACCAACCCCTGCTTTTAAAGACACAGAATACTGCTTCTTTGTAAGGTCCTCAAAATCATGTTTGATGGAAATAGAGGATAATTGACAGATGGGACTTACAGCTAGGAGACTTTCATACTTACTTTGATGGACTATCTCTGGGTAGGAAGTATTTTAACTGAATGCATATCATTTATATGTACCTCATATTTATAAATTACATATGTGCCTTATAATACAATGCCATTGAGTATGTTAAAATATATTTTAACATATAGTTTAACATTAAGATACATTTTAAAATAGAAGATTAAAGATGAGAAGTGGAGGATTGACTCTAATTAGAACTGGAATCTGAAGGACGCTGGAAGAATAAGTCATTAGCTTAACTGAAGACATGAAAGGCAAAGCTCAACCATTAAGAAGGAATTCCTACAGTGAGCAGAGGCAGGACTGCTTCCTCGAGTCCCTACAAACACAAGTGCTTTGAAAGCTCCACCACCATCTCCCCAGAAGAACTATGAGAAAAACCTCATTGTCAACGAGTGCAAAGAAATGGGTTTTTCTTTTCTTAAATATGTAACTGAAACCATCAAATTGCAACCATGGTATTTACTAATTGTATTTAAAAACATACTAATTTATGCAGGTATATTTTAAATAGGTTACTAAAAATAAAATAAATCCATACTCTGCAGGCAATGCAGTAAACATTTGTTCAATGAAATTTAAATGAGCTTAATCTCACTTTAGCACTTTGAATTTCTGTTTAACTTAGTATCGAAAGATGGCCTAGTTGGCCATCACTGGAAAGAGAGGCCCATTGGACTTGCAAACTTTATATGCCCCAATACAGGGGAATGCCAGGGCCAAAAGAATGGGAATGGGTGGGTAGGGAAGTGGGGGGGGGGAATGGGGGACTTTTGGGATAGCATTGGAAATGTAATTGAGGAAAATATGTAATAAAAAAATATTAAAAATTTTAAAAAAACCAATAATCAAAAAACTTGACAACTGTTTTCAAAATTTAAAAAGGAATGAAATATTATTTGCGGTCAAAACGAATTTTTTTTCAAAATATTACCTTTACATAACATGATATAGAAAATGTGTTTTGACTACAATGATTGGAGCAGATATATCTTCTATACCTCACTGAAGCTCCAAGAAGTCTTATTAATTAAATATAAACTGTTATTTCATCTATTCAATAATATTTTCCTAAAAAATTATCAGGAAAAATTAAATTAATAGTTAATGTTTATTATCTTATTCATGTGTAAAAAACTCGGTCGAAAGAATAGAGAAGAGTAAGATGATAATGTAATTTTCTCAGAATTGCAAAAAAAAAAAAAAAACCCTATTAAAGGTTAAACTATAGCACAGCCTTGAAAAGTACAACTTGAAAAGTATTTAACTGTTCTCAAATATTTGGTATCTGACAAATACCTCAGCTGAAAGGTGACCTGAGTAAAAGGTTCTAATAGCTCACACTCTTTGAGGTTAAAAATAAAGTTAAACACTGTACCTGGAATATAGAAAACAAGGTAAAGAGAAATGCCTTTCATTTAACCTCAAAAAAGAAGAAAAACTAAGCAAAGTAATATAAAATTAAATAACAAAACCTAATCAAGAAAAAAATCAGTAAACTTTCAGTCTCTTAAAAATAAAATGTGGGTGCTGGAGAGATGGCTCAGTGGTTAAGAGCACTGACTGCTCTTCCAGAGGTCCTGAGTTCAATTCCTAGCAACCACATGGTGGCTCACAACCATCTGTAATGGGATCTGATGCCCTCTTCTGGTGTGTCTGAAGACAGCTATATAAAATAAATAAATAAAAAATAAAATAAAATAAAATAAATGTGGGAAGATACCATGGCTTGGTTGGCTATAGCACATGCTTTCCTCCATAACTGACACCTAAAATTAACGCCCTAAACCACATAGAGGAGGCAGAGAACTAACTCTCAAAACTTGTTTTGACTTTCCTGTGAGTGCTATGGCAAGGACACAAACCATACATATATACATATATACATATATACATATATACATATATACATACATACATACATACATACATACATACAGAGAGAGAGAGAAGAAGAAGAAGAAGTATACTTTAAAAATAAAAACATTATATATATATATATATATATATATATAATATTTACCATTTCAATTGTTGACATGCAAGTAACTCGAAAACAAAGGCATAGTAAAAAGGCAAAACTTGATGTGGTTTATGTCAGTTCATCCCCCAGGGTTGGAACAGCAATAAAACTCTCTGTACTAAGGACTCAAATAATGTAAGTGCCAGGGTACTATGATAATTTGGCTGTAATAGCTATCATTCAGCCAAAATTTAGGTTCTATCTGGCCATTCCAATTATGGATAATTTTTTCTTTCTTATATTTCAAAATGTATCTCTCAACAAAAAAGACTACATAGTCAGAGTCTTTTCAAGTTAACTTCATAACAAAATTATATAGTGAGGGACTTCTGATAACTAAGCACTGTGCCATGAATGCACTCTGGGGCATTGGCTTACTGTCTGTAGTTTAAAATGTATCAGGTAAAATACAATCTTGAATGCTCTGCTTCCTTTGTCTCTGCTAGATTGCTCAGATGATAGGCAAACTTTATAACTCTTGACTTTAGGGCAGGGAACTCAAATTTTTTAGCCTTCCCACCTTGTAAAACTGTCATGTAAATGTTCTAACTGCTACACGAATTGATCTCTGTTTACTCACATGTCCAGCTTCATTCCAGGAATTCATGGCCTGGAGCAATGATTCTTTTCTGTTGGGAGTAATGGTCCCCTTTCAGGCTCCTTCCAAGGAGCCAGTTCTTTTCAGATTACCCAATTAAATAAGACAGTGAGATCCCACCCAGCCAATGGGGAAAGATGTGGTCACTACAAAAATTGGATTAAAACCCAAGTTTACTTCTTGTCTCAGTATGTCCCCTCTTCAGAGTTCTTTTGATCAAGAGTTAAATAAATCTGCCTTTTCAAAACACTAAAATTGGAGCAGTGGTCTCTTTTCTTTTCTTTTCTTTTCTTTTTTTTTTTTTTGTGATTCTGAACTAACAAGTATACATACAACTCAATTTTGAGGAATTTTCTGCTTAAAATAATTATGAAACAAAGGTGTGTAAACAAACTGAAGATGTGTGCAGAGCAACCCCTGACCCTAGAAAAATGACTGAGAAGTGATAAACAAAGCCCAGGAAAGCAGAGACAGATAAATGGGAGGTACCGACCCCTCCTCCATTTTCACCATGCTTGCTGGCATCCCTTTATTCTGATATGCCTGAAATTAAGATTGATTACAATACTTCTGTGGAAATATTTCTCCAGTCCTAAAGACATTTAAAATCTGTGTAGAACAAAATAATTCATGACAAAAATCAAAATACAGTCCTTAAAGGAGATCACTTTGGGCCCAGTGGTAGTTGGACAATATAGGTGATTAAAAAAAAACATATCTGTTAATTTTATGTAATGTAGTTATAACAAAACAAACAAACCTCAAAATCAATATGGTCAAGAGGTAAAAAGTGAAGAATAACATGAAAAAATTTACGTTCTGTTCCAGTTTTGTTTATTAAACAATCTACCTAAAATTTTTATTTAAAAATAAATTTCAATAATTTTGGCATATAAAATATATTATTTAAGAAATACAATATGCAGGTGTTTAAACCAAATAGTTAAATAAAATCATATATAGTAAATGCAAACTTTGAAACTAACCTCAGATACATACTGTTATTTGTGATACATTGGAATGATTATATCTATCAATTTCACAAGTATATCATTGCTGGCATAAAACAGTGAATGATACAAACCAAAAGAGTCTTTGCTTTCGCATTTATTTTAAAGAGCACATATATATTAGTGTGAAATCCCTACCTTCTATCTGGAAGGAAGTAAATTTTAACATAAGGATTCCTTGGCCTCCCATCTTCCCTGGAAGGGAGATCCTTTGCTCCCAAAATTGTAACTATCAACTGGTGACCAACCTTGTCAAACCATAGTTTTATCTGAAAAGCAAAAACATTAATTTATCAGCTCAAAATTTACTATCAAAACATGCTTGCATTTCCAATCTTTATACCATCCTCTAAAATTAATATTAAGAGAAAGAACATTTTTCCCAGTACACTGTGATTTGTTAAACTAAAAGGATATACTATAATAACTTCAATGAATAAATTGATCGATTCTAATGTCTTGGTTTCATTGATAAATCACTTGGGTTTTTATTATGCTTATGTGATAAGTTATTAATGAACATATAATAATTATACTATTATATTTCATAATTTGCACATAATGATTTCTCCACATCCATTTTCATTTAGAAATCCCTACATTTTTTTTTGTTCACCTTTGCATTGAAAATACATGTTCTAATTGCAGTGTGTTAAAAGTGACAAGCAATGGTATTCAGAGGGAATCTTCAAGCACATGTTTGTGTCTCTATAGTAAGACAGATGTCAGACGATATACGAAGGCTTATTAGAAGCTTTAATAGGTTCCCTTAGTTTGTATTTAAAACTATAATAAATTCACCTTTAAAATTTTTTTAGAGGCATGGTTCCTTCTTCAGTGAAGAAACACTTGGCATCCTTAAAATAATAAACTTTTACTTTATAATTTTAAATTAAAAATGTGTGTAATGTTGCTATATCATAGTCAGGGATTAGCACTTTACACCCTCCTACTCCTAAATTCTTTTAAAAGTTATCACCCCCTGCAACTTCAGACCTTCCCCCTTAGCTCAATGAGTATCCTCTCTATCAGGATCTAGAAAAGATCCATGCATTACCTAACATTTAGTATCATCTTGCCTTGTTGGGGCTAAAAGAAATGAAGCCTCTTACAAGAATAAGAATAAGCGATATCCAAACTATAAAAGTAATTATTACTAGTTTTCATGTTTCTTCGGTTCGAATTTTAAAATGGTTTTATCCTACTATATAACTAGTATTTTCTAATAGCTAAGAAGTTCAAAATTAGACTTCAATGAGATTTTCTAAAGCTGTGTTTAATAAATATCCGACAGTCTGCTATTATTTGGCTTATTATAAAGTTATAAATTTATAGGCTAGCTTTTTACCTATGAATTAAACAGATTTTTTTTAGAATTTTAAGAATCAGAACTTTAATCCAAAGGATCAAGGGCCATGCCCCATCCCAAAGAAAAAGATGTCTCATGGCTAAACATAGTGATTCATACTTGAAACACCAGCACTGGGAAGAGCAAAGGAAGAGAAATGTGACCAAGCTACAGACCTAGGGTAATCTGGGTTAATAATGAAATTGAAGCTACGTGGGCCACAGAGCAAAACCCTGTCTCTAAGAAGAAATCAAAGGACCAGAAACTGAATAGGGGCTGGGGGCTACCTCAAAAGCTTGAAAGGAAAATTTTTAAATTTGCTTGCTTAGCAATATTAGAGTTCAAGATATAGATAAGGATTAGAAAACACAGAGAATAAACTATTCTTTTAACAAAAGCTAGAGAGAAAAATAAGGAAAGTCAAATGTTTGATTGTTCATGGGATGAAGGAAATGTAGACAAACATTATAGCTTCTAAAACCTGTGATCAAACCCAGATTAATTTAGAAATTCTCCACGTCAATAATGGCAACAGGTTTAATTTTTTATTCCTCAGATTTCCCTGCAAAACCAAGTGCTATGATGTAACACTGTTATCTCTTCAGTAAACAGACATTAGCATCACTGTTTTCATTCTGCTGATTCAGTATGCCATTGCCTAAATTAATCGTCCAGACATGTTAGTATTAACACTATTAAGTAAGAACCAATCTTACTACATCTGATCAAAATTGGAATTTTTAGGAAGTTGTCTTGAATTTGGCATTTAATAACAGATCTAATTTTGAATTTTATAAAGGAGTACATTGAAGTTTTTAATAGATATCCAACCCAAAGAATATTTTATGATCTATGTTATTTATCATATTTTTAAACCTGTGTTTTAAAAATAAATACTTAAAGCATAAATATTTATTCCCCCAAATATAACTAATAATTCTATCAAATGACAAGCCTTAGCTCAATTAATGTAATAAAAATATTTGTATCATTTTAACTGTTTAATATGACTATCCTTTCTTTGCATCTTTACTCTGTATCCAATTTAAACCGTTCACAACAAAAGTCTAGCATCAGACATCAATATTTTATATTATATGATATTAATATTTTAATATATAGAATTAATATTTTAGTTATTTAGAAATATTATTCAAAGCCAACAATTTATTTAAAAACATGCACCAAAGCAGGGAAGGCAAAATACTACTTTTAAAATAACTATGTTTGCATACTGGACCATATAAACAATAGCCTAATGAAAAGAGGCAAACAACTTGTACCCAAGTAGTATGTATAAAAAGCAACAGCAATGATAGAATACAAGCAAAATAATATATATATTATTTGGATTATGATTTTTGTTCTTCCAAACTCCAAAAGTAAGATTCTTACATAATAAATGCAAAAAAAATTGTATATTAAATAAGGTACAAATATATTTGCCAATCTCAAGGAGTCATTACTTGGAAAATGCAAGAGAATGTGAATGTGATGTGGTATAATGAATGATTTAAAGAGACAGCAACATTTGTTTAATAAAAGAAAATATCTAGGATTTAAAATTAGCTATTTCAGTAAATGAGTTAACCTCATTTGAAACCTATACATTCGAGTACTTCATTTACTTACAAAATAACTAACAATAATTGTCTCTTTAAATTTGTATTCAATATTCTAATCTCCATGCAGAATTTTACAAGCTGCCTTATAAAATGATTTGTAAGTCAATAGTATGGTTTGGAGCAACATACCAAAAAAAGTGTTCCTACTACGCATTTTCCAAACATACAAATAAGGGATAAAACACAACTTTAGTCTCTATCAGGCAGACAAAGCCTTTACCTGAACCCTAGGAACAAAAGGCGTTGTTCTTCTACTAAGGCTTTGGCTCTGGTAAGCAAAATTAAAGAAAAAAGCAATAAAACAAAACCAAAGAGGACAATATGCTGGAACTAAAAGACCAAAAGTAAAAATAAACACATAAAACGATCCCTTAAATATGACTTTTCCATGACAATATATTTAAATTAAGTAATTCATTATAAAAATAAATATTTCCAAGTGCTAACATAAATGAAAACTATTCAAAATATTCTAAAAGTTTTACAATTTATTTAATCATATTCTTAAAACATAGTTAATATCATAGGAATTAAGACTGAACCTACAAGAAAGAGCATAGGATTATACAACTTTCAACAGTAACTAAAGGATAACCACCAAAACAAGAAATGTGAAACTTTACCCTTCCACATACTACAGCCCATGATATCCATGGGTGCTTGGTCCAGCAGACCCACAAATACCATCCATCAGTGTTCAAATCCTTTATGTAAAATGGCACAGTATATGCACAAAACATACAGGATCTCAAATGCTTTCAATCATCTCTAGATTAGTTACAATATGAAATATAATGTAAATGTTACAAGTTGTTGGTGTATTGCTATTTAAGAAATAATTATAATATAAAATCTATAGCTGTTCAATAGATTTATTAAAAAATTGATCCACAATTGTATAAGTGTATGCATATGAAGCCTACCGAACCAGAAGCCTAATTGTCCATATATTAAGAACAGTTAAGTATGGTGGAAAGAGGGCACTGGACCCAAGGCAGGATACCTTGCTTGAGATACTGTTAACTCCTAATCATGTCTACTAACAGCACTATCTTGGTTGTTGCTTTTTACTTAGAGTTCTTTATTTTTCTGAACATTTATGGCATGATCATTACTGTATGATATTCCCAACAAATGTGGGAAGTCACTGCTCTAATCCCCAAAATGGAAGGGGAGAAAATACATGAAAAAGGGCTAGGTGAACCTAATGCTTTAAATGCTCAAAGACTGGTATAAAATACACAGGAAGTAAAACATGATTATCAGGAAAGAACATCACATTTCTCTTCTGAATTTTCAAGCTTTTACTTTAAAACCATTTCTAAGAATTAAAAAAAATCATAATAACCTAACTTATAGCTGTCAATGATAGGTCAAGAATAAAATCAGAGCACATGTCTGCATCTGAGAATGGATTCAGAACATCTCATTCTGCTCCCCTTCAACAGATTCCATCGCCTCTTCACTTTTGCCACACATAGCCAAGGGTTTCCTTCTGTCATTCCCACTGTCACTAAAACCCTGAAAACAACCTTCACAGCAGACTGTTGGGCACCCATGATAAGAAAAAAAATCTAAAATCTGAAGGAAAACAACTTTCACTATAGACTGTTGGTCACCAGGAGTTGTTGTTCTCCAAAAATTAAGTACCAAATCTGAGTTTTGTCCCAAAGAGGAAGTGTTCAGATATGGAAAGTTATATTTTTAAAAAGTCTGTCTGCATAAATCTGCATTGGAGGATGCTTTAGTGAGTCAGGAGTGGAAACTCCAGTGGATTAACTAGAAGTGCTGAAGGATAAGGAGCTTTAGAGATTTCATTTTTCTAGCTCACATCTCTACAGTGGTGTGAATAAAATACACCAAGAAAAGGAGATCTTTGAAAAGACATTTTACCTCATAAAATGAAGGCTCTGCTTTAAAAAGATTATATTCAAAATAATAAATTCTTTATAGTAAACAGTTTTCCATTATCTAAAAGAACCTGAAATAAGCAGCTATCAGATTTCTAAAAACATTTTTAAACCTTATGTTTACTCATGAGTTTGTACATTAACGATAACTATAGAACATGCTGTACATAGGTGACATTTTTAATGATGTAAAATATACAAAACATACAATAAACCATTTAGAGGCTTAAAATTCAGGAGTAGTTACTGCACTGGAAAGCTATGAGATTCTCGTTTTCTATAGTTTAAACCTTGGCCATTACCCCAGGAAAACACTCCGCAGCCTCCAATCACTCTGTTCCTTTACTGCTGTGGCTGTCTATGCTACAGACCTAAGTAGTTTATGTGGAATGGTGATTACAAATGGCGATTTGTAACAGTTAAGGCTTCATACAAATGACGAATCTAAAACTGCACACCACAACCTATGAATGCCTAATGTCACTTTTCACTACTCCTTGTACTACAATCTTTAGGACATGCTTTTCATGCAATGCATCTAGAACATAGATGTTTTAAGAATAAAGTATTAAAACATTAAAGTCCAAAAATAAAAATTGAAAGAAGAGCAGAGACTGAAGGAAAGGCCATCCAGAAACTGCCCCACCTGGGGATCCATCCCATATACAGTCACCAAACCCAGACACTATTGTGGATGCCAAGAAGTGCATGCTGACAAGAGCCTAATATAGCTGTCTCCTGAGAGGCTCTGCTAGAGCCTGACAAATACAGAAGTAGATGCTCACAGCCAACCTTTAGACTGAGCATGGGGTCCCCAATGGAGGAGTTAGAAAAAGAACTGAAGGAGCTGGACGGGTTTGCAACCCCATAGGAAGAGCAACAATATCAACCAAATAGAGTTCCCAGGGTCTAAACCACCAACTAAGGAGTAGATATGGAGGGACTCATGGCTCCAGCTGTATATGTAGCAGAGGATGGCCTTGTCGGGCATCAAAGGGAAAAGGGGCTCTTGGTGCTGTGAAGGCTTGATGCCCCAGTGTAGGAGAATGCAAGAGTGGGGAGGTGTGAGTGGAAGTGTGGGTAGGGGCACACCCTCATAGAAGCAGGAGGAGGGGGAACGGGATAGGGGCTTTCTGGGGAGGGAATCAGGAAAGAGGATAACATTTTAAATGTAAATCAATAAAATTCCCAATAAAAAATGACAGAAGAAGAAGAAAGAAGAAGAAGAAGAAGAAGAAGAAGAAGAAGAAGAAGAAGAAGAAGAAGAAGAAGAAGAAGAAGAAGAAGAAGAAGAAGAAGAAGAAGAGAGGAAGAGGAGGAGGAGGAGGAGGAAGGCGAGGAGTATGGCCTGCCTTTAATCCTAGTACCCAATGGAGAGGCAGAAGCAAACATGTCTGTTAATTGCAGTCTAGTCTAGAAAAATAGCATTTCCAGACCAGTAATGGCTGCATAGTGATACACTGTCTCAAATTTAAAAAGGAGGAAGAAGGAAGGAAGGAAGGAAGAAAGGAAGAAAGAAGGAGGGAGGGAGGGAAGGAGGGAGGGAAGGAGGGAGGGAGGGAGGGAGGGAGGGAGGGAGGGAGGGAGGGAGGGAGGGAGGGAGGGAGGGAGGGAGGGGGAAGAGGACATGGTAGAGGGAAGGAAGGGAAGGGAAGGGAACGGAAGAAGTAAAAGAAACCAACAAAGTAATACATGGAATATTTTCTCAAGTTTTATAAAGGGAGATATGAAATACATACTATTATTCTAAAATTCTTCAATTCTTAAATGGGTAAGTAAAATTGACATTTGTAAAAGTTCAAGAAGATTAAGATAAAGTAATTTTGCAACAATAAATCAATCACAGACACTATAATTAAATAAACAAAAAATTATCAGTAGAATAAATAAAGTTTCTATAGGAAAAAAAAAGAATTCTGAGTCTTTCTCACATAGAAAAAAAGTGAGAAGTATTTAGCCTAACAGCCTATCAAACAACTAGCTAAATACTGTAAGCATATTTAAAACTGTTCAGAATCAAACAAGTTCCATTACAAATGAAGAAACTGAGAATTTAAAGAATCACCATAAGGAAATGCTGTCAATGGACTAAATAGGATTCAGGAAGAATAAGCTTGATTGGCTCATTCTGCTTTTCTCATCAATCACATTAATGGTTCTTTTGTGGGTAAGTCCTAGAATAATAATAATAAGCAGCCACAGGAGAAAATTAACTACATATACCTTTAAAAAATCAATCAACAGATGAGTATAAACATGCAAACAAGAGCTATACATCATGTGTTTTCTATTTGAAAATATATAGTATGACAATCACCTTAAAAATAGACAAATAATGTGTGTCCTGAGGCATCAGCAATGTCGTGACTTAATGAGGCGTGAACATAAAAGCAAATATGTCCAAAGGTGGAATAAAATGGGGGTGTAATTGTGATGGTTAAAGAAAAATATCAACTTGAATGAATCAGAAATCACCTAAGAAATGACCTTTCTAGGCATGCCTGTCAGGAGGATCTTCATGAGGAAGCTGTATATGAGCTGTATATGAGGAAGGAAAACCCATCTTAGGGATAGGTGAGCCATTCTCTGGTCAAGCCCCTGAGAAAGGACCAAAGGACTAACATGGATCCACATTCTCTGCTTTCTGGTGGATGTAAGATGACCAGTCATTAAGTTCCTGACACAGGCTGAATAAACCCTTTCTTCGTATGCTGCTCTTATCATATTAATTACAGCTTCAGGAGAAAGGCAGAGAGAGAAAGGTCAGCTAACACTGCCCAAGAGTGTGCTAAAGAGCTGACATTTGTAGGCAAGCTGCAAAATCCTACATTATTGCACTAAACCAAACTTTCCTATACGCTGATACAGACAAACTTGTATGTTACTCAGAACAGCATCTTGTTTATGCTGACCTAACACAAAGATCATGAATGACATTAAAAATTCTATAGTAATAAAAGGCATTCTATTTTGTTCATTTATATAACCGGTAACTAGAACTACTATTTCTGTTAGAAATTTAATTTATATGTATATATACATTTATATGTATGTGTGTACATATATTATATATATAAAATAGGTGATTGATATGTTAGGTGTAATTAGAATAGATTTTTTAAATAATCTCAAATTTATACTCTAGCATTTGAAGTATAATTTTACTTCTAGAAAGTTCTTAACAAAGTAATTTACTAACTAGGAAAGGAGATAACATTTGAAATTTAAATAAAGAAAATATCTAATAAAAAAGGAAAAAAGTAATTCACTATAAATACTAGTATGTATCTAAGTATTTCAGTGGCATAATTATTTGTAATAATAAAAACTAGAAGTTAAGATAAATGCAAATAGGAAAGTAAAGTTACAAAGAATTTTAAAAGACATGACAAGTTAATATAGAAAACAGCAGAATTCAGGCTGTGCCCTTATAATTGCAGAACTTTGAGGCAGAAGCTGAAGGGTCACCAGTTCAATCCAAGCCTGGTCTACATATGATGTTCAGTCCAGCTAGAACTGTACAGCAAAATTATAACTCAAAAAAAAAAAAGAAGAAGAAAGAAGAAAGAAGAAAGAAAGAAGGAAGAAGGAAGAGGGAAGAAGGAAGAAGCAAGAGAAGGAGAGGAAGGGGAAGGGGGAGGAAGGGGGAAGAAAGGGGGAAGGGGGAAGGGAGAAGGGGGAAAGGGGGAAAAGAAGGGGAAAAGAAGGGGGAAGAAGGAGGGGGAAGAAGAAGGAAGGGAGAAGAAGAAGGAAGGGGGAAGAATGGGGGAAGAAGGGGGAAGAATGGGGGAAGAAGGGGGAAGAATGGAGGAAGAATGGGGGAAGAAGGGGAGAAGAAGGGGGAAGAAGGGGGGAAGAAGGGGGAAGAAGGGGGAAGGGGAAAGGGGAAAGGGGGAAGGGGAAAGGGGGATGGGGAAAGGGGGAGGGAAGAATGGGGAAAATGCAAAAATATGTGAAAAATTATTTAAAATGTATGTGCATGTACTTTTAAAAGTCACACATAGTGTTAAGATTCTTAGTAATTTTACTGTTTGTTTTTATACCGACTGGATTTCTGACGATAAATATGAACCATTCTTGTAATTCCTGTCTTTTTTGTATGTAATTTGATTGTGTATCTGTGTATAATTTCAAAATGTATATAATTAACTTTTCATCTAAATTCATAGAATACTTTCCTTCCAAGGTATAAAAGTGAGAATATGCTCCTCCTGTTCAGCTACAGTTACATGGATTATGTGCCCTCATGGCCTTAGCGGTTTTGACCTACTTTCAGACTAATTTTTAATCAAGAGGAAATCACTTGAGTTTATAATTTCTCTGAATCCCTTCGGTGTACTTTTAACTTTCTCTTCTAGGACAATTTGTCTATGATCCTGTAATTTGAGATGATGTTAATAAAGTACAACTGTTAAAGATTAATAATGCTCCCCAAAATACAACATTTTCCCTTAAGACTAACAGGAGACATTTCCAGCTGACGAAACAGGAAGGTGTGTCTAAGGATGTTAAAGTACAATTTCAAAACAGTTTGGGTTTTAACCGTCACAGTTTTAATCTACACCAATTTCTGTATTTGAGAACTTAAATAGTACTCTGCAAATTCCCAATTCACAGTCACTAACTAGTTTATTAATAGTTACTAGAACAATAAAGCTGAATGTGTTCCAATATGGGAATGATATGTAATGAAAGCACTTAAATTTGCAAACCACATGTAATAAGAATACAATAAAGAATATGCAATTAAACTCTTAACTTGAACTTGAAAACACCAATCAATGCTCACATAATAAAAAGTTACCCAGTACATACATGTGTGGTGTGTGTGTGTGTGTGTGTGACCTCATTGCATTATCTAGTCTTGACTTGTTAAAAAAAAAAAGCACTTCTAGAAACCTTATATATCTGAACAATGTTAAAAATCCACCCCACATTTCCTTAAGACTAACAAGCAATGAAGATTATAGAAATATTCTATCTTAATTCAATCTTTGTATGATATGCCATTTTCCTCTTTCTTAAAAATAATAGCAATTCCCAGTAATTTGAAAGTAAAGCGTAAAAATCATCACCCCAACTTCTGAAAGTGTGATGATTAAAAGAGGGGTTACATATCGTCATGAAATTATTAAACTTCACATTAAAAAAGCATTACAAAAAATAACCCAAAAATTTTAAGTAACTAAAAATTATCAAAAATAAAAGGTGAATGGTAAAAGCACAATTATGTTCTGGGAATAGCTTGGCTCACAAACAGAAACGAAAACAAACAAAACAAACTAACAAAAAACCTTAGCATATTTCAAAAGCCTCATTCGATATTTGCAAAGAGATAAATTTGTGATTACATACTGAAAGCTGTCCAGATAAGAACTGCGGGACATCCCTCAGCATGCCAGGACTCATGGGCGAGGTAACGGAGATAGAAGGACGGTCCATTTTTTGAGATTCAAATGAGCTAGAACCTGAAATGACAATTATACACAAAGAAAAATAAAACATCTCTTCCTGTTTCAGAGCGCTCAACAGATTTTTTAAACGTCCTTGAAGTGTAATTTTATAGAGACCATTTTATTTCATAATGTTATAATCTTAAGGAGTTTAGTGAGATTTGTTTTTGTTTCAGACAGCTACTTTTTCTTATTTGTTTTTGTTTTGCCTAGGTGTGATTTAGAGCCACAGTTACACCTGTGCTGTGCTAATTTTGTAACAGCAGCAGGCTCTACTCCAAACTCACTTGTCTATTATCAGAACTATTATCCACACTCGATATTGAGAAAATATTTAAAATGCAAAAGGAAGAAAAATCAAAACACAGAACAATAAACCTTTTTCAGGACAACCTAAAATTTAAATGCTAAGAACATAAGTACTAGAATGTCAAAAATTATTAAATGTTTTTGGGTATTTTAAGATATATCTTGTATGATATAGAAATATTACTCCAGTAGAAATGAAATGAGAGGTTATGAAAAGGAGGGCATCATCCTGAGTGAGGTAACCCAATCACAAAGGAACTCGCACAATATGTACTCACTGATAAGTGGATATTAGCCCAGAAACTTAGAATACCCAAGATACAAGATACAATTGGCTAAACACATGAAACTCAAGAAGAACGAAGACCAAAGTGTGGACACTTTGCCCCTTCTTAGAAATGGGAACAAAACACCCATGGAAGGAGTTACAGAGACAAAATTTGGAGCTGTGACAAAAGGATGGACCATCTAGTGATTGCCATATGCAGGGATCCATCCCATAATCAGCTTCCAAACGCTGACACCATTGCATACACTAGCAAGATTTTGCTGAAAGGACCCAGATATAGCTGTCTCTTGTGAGACTATGCCGGGGCCTAGCAAACACAGAAGTGGATGATCACAGTCAGCTATTGGATGGATCACAGGGCCCCCAATGGAGGAGCTAGAGAAATTACCCAAAAAGCTAAAGGGAACTGCAACCCTATAGGTGGAACAACAATATGAACTAACCAGTACCCCGGAGCTCTTGTCTCTAGCTGCATATGTATCAAAAGATGGCCTAGTTGGTCATCAGTGGAAAGAGAGGCCATTGGACTTGCAAACTTTATATACCCCAGTACAGGGGAACGCCAGGACCAAAAAGGGGGAGTGGGTGGGTAGGGGAGTGGGGGGGTGGGTATGGGGGACTTCTGGGATAGCATTGAAAATGTAAACGAGGAAAATACCTAATAAAAAAATAAATTTAAAAAAAAAGTGTCCTTTGTACAGAGGCAATAAGCAGAAAGTGGCTTAGTTTAATCTCACTTCACACTGACTCAAAGAATAAAGCAGCAAAGGGGGAAAATTAAAAAATAAATAAAAAATAAAAAATAAATTTAAAAAAAGATAGGCAATAGCAGAAACATCAATAACGAAATGTAATGTTTGTGATTTTGGTTCTAAGTAGTTATGGAACCAGTTGGAATGTTTGCAGAAGTAGACATTAAGAAGATTATGACTTTCCACTGTGAAGGGAGTGAGCAGAGGTACTTCAGGTGATACAAAAGTAATGCAAACAATAGAACTGAGGGTGTGGGTCATGCCACTTGCCAGCCATGTATGATACTCTAGGTTCAATTTTCAACTATGTAGGAGCAGAAGCTAAAGATGTGAGAAATGCAGGAGACTACTAAGATTTCGATCGATCCTATTATCAAGAATAGAATGTCACCTTTTCACCAGTTGTGGTCTTTGAAAAAGTCAGTGCAAACTGTGCAAATAGTTAGAGGAGAGGAGGGACGGGGCAGTAGAACTTATTTTCGAACCACAGAGACTTTTAACATCTTTGAGTATCCAAAAACAACGTAAAGCACATAACATATCAGTAAGACTAAACATCGGGGTCACGGCTAGAATTTGAAGTCAGCCTGTTGAATTGTATGCCTCGTTACAAATGTACATGCATAAAACTCACTTCTAGAATGTGTATTACATAAAGTTTTGAGGGAAAGGTGCAAATTTAGGCTCAAAAGAAATGGTGATGCCTTTTCACAATATTTAGAAGTAAATTAATGATGCCTTTGCAGAAGTAATTTGTTATCTCACAAGACAAAAGCATCAGATAACAGGGAAGTTAGTAGAATGTATTCTTTACGCACACAGGAATGAAGAGATAATGATAGCATCTTTTAATAATGTAACGTTGGCAGTCAGTTGACCAGCAGCTAAAGCCATATAAAGCAAATACTCCAGACGTAAGCAGAACAGCAACTTGAAGAGTGGTCCTTAGACAGGCACAGAGTCTAGCATGTAAAGAATCAAAGTCTGGAATCACATTTAACTAACATGCCTGTCTCTCCAGGGACACGTTTACAAGTGTAGTCTGAGGCTTTTTAGGTAGCCATAAAATTAAAGGGTTTCCTATTGCTGTCATGGTATCATACTAATATATAAGGAGAAAAACTCAGCCTTTTCCATAGTTTAGCTGCAACACCAAGTTGCAAGTATTAAATAAAATGAAACCAATGACAGTAGCACTATATAACTCTAATGTTTATTATGGTATAGTTTATTTGACCAGGATCATCACTATCTTGCTATCATTACAATTGTGGCATTTTTGAGGCTTGCTTTGCTTAGCCCTAGATTCATGCAATAGTTTGAATGACATAATCAAGTGTTAAGTATAAATAGCTCTTTGAAAGCATTTCCCAGAGCACATGAATTCTCCAAGGGCAAGTGGATATCCTCATAGAGGCTTTAAAACCTGTTAAATGTGGCTGCTGCTGCTGCTGCTGCTCCTGAATCATTCTAATCTCCCCTTGCAAACTTTATCTGGCTATGCTGTCCTCCCTGTGTTAACTGTACATCAGTGTCCCCTGCCCGGCACCGCTGCACTGGTATCTGTACCTAGGTACCTGCAAATCTGCCCACCATGACAGCCACTCTTGGAAGTTTTGTCCAAACTACTTTGCAATTTTGTCTATCTTATTCAACATGTGTTTTAAATTGCACCCCTGGTCTTCTCTCCTTGTATCCCTTATACTACTCTTAGCTGATAAAGAAACAGTTCATCAGAAAACAGCTAATTTAAGATATGAGACTGCAGTTGAAAACAAAACAAAGTTGAACTTACATGTTGGCTGTTCCATTACTGCTGTGATATAAAATTAGATATACTATTTTAATGTGTGAGGCTATAAATTTACTTATCTTATTCCATATTACTAGATAAACTTATTCACTAGACCTCTACTGAATGATATGCTTAAAGACATATCCTAGAATAAATTAAACTTACTGGATTCCAGTTGTGCATGCGTGCTATCAGGTATTCTAGGAATATCTCTGGAATGATAGAAAAGATAAAAAACTTTTATTAACTGAAGCATCTTGTTTTCCAATAAAACTAGGAATAAAAAGTGAAAACAGGGAAATAAGTATATAAAAACTTTATGAAAATGATAAAAGTCAAACCACAGTTTGTTGTCATTTCTGGGCAGGCTGACCTAGATCTTCTATATAGGTGAAGCCAGCCTTGACTTTACCTTCTGCCTTACCATACAACCTTAGAACATAATCTACTCTAAAACAACTTTGTATTCAACAAGGTACGTTTTATAAACATATATTAATTAAATTCTTTATTTTTGCCTTATTTTCTAAATAAATTACACTGGAAGTCAAATCAAATATCACTAAAACATTGCATTGTAACTAAAAATTCTAAATGTTACATTGATAACAGGCAATCATGATTCATACCAGGAGTTTCAAAGTTACCTTGTAACTATATTTATAACAAAAATACCTATACTTATTTGATATACAAGTAGATAGCAAAAACTAGGTTTGTTCATAAAATGACTATAAATTATTTAAATATTAAATATTTAATTTGATATACTTTAACATTAAAATAGACACACTATGGTTTTACCATATTTCCAAACGTTAAAGAGTCAAAAGGCTCCAATTTATTATTTCCGAGGTGAATGAGAACAATGCATTATTGCAAGAAGGAATTTCTCCAGCCTCCATTCCCAGGCACTTGCCTCCCATTTTATTATCTAATAATTCATTCAATAGTTCACTGTCAAGTTACACATTTTTTCTAATTTAATTTTGATATGTCTTTTATATTATAGAATATATGTTTCTACAGAGAAAGCACTGGCAGGCCACGTCATGAATAATCTTTATACTACAGATGAAAGGACTAACTTCCCTGACATGTTTGGGGAAAATAAGCTATTTGCGATAAAGACAATGACAACGTGAGTTTTAATGTTGCCTATTTTGATCTTATTAATCACATTTTAAAAGAAACTACTTTTCCTTAAGTGAGCCCTTGGTCTGGATATCATATGCTTTTTATTTCTGTCTCTGTAATCTAGCCTCCATTTGAAAAACCAAAAAATTTTAAGATATGTAGACTACAGTGATTGACATTTTTGGAATGTAGAAGACTACTATAGCTTTTCCTAAAAGTAATGATATTTTTTCTATTTTGTAATCAACAACATATTTTATTGTAATCAAATAAAGAAAAATCATTAATTGTGGTCAAACATTTTGGTTAAAGAAAAAAAAAAACAGGTTGGACAATTTTGGATCGCACACTCCAAAATGCTAAGTAGTAGTCAGTTTTACACACAAATAAGTTACAGAAACTGGGGCTGGAGCAATGGCTCTGTGGTTAACAGCACATACTGTTCCTGCCGAGGACCAGGACTTGGTTCCTAGCACGTACATGTAGGTGTACAACCATCCATTCAAAACTCCAACACCAGGGAATATGGCCACTGTGTGCACCAGGCATGCATGATGTGCACGCACATACATACAAACAAAACACTCATAAACATAAAGAGAAAACAAATGCACTTAAAAAGAAAGTAAATTGCTAAAACCATCTTACCCAATTGGCCTTGAAACAACAAGCTCAACTTGTGGTTCAGGTTTGGATTCTAGAATAATGTTGTAAACTTCCTCAAATGTGGCTCCTTGCAATAGCCTCCCATTCCATTCCAAGACTTCATCACCTATGTGTCAGGAATAATCTTATAAATACAAGTCAGGTCCATAAAATATACTCAAAGCAAAAGCAATCGCTGGATTTCAGCAAATTGCAAAAGTATATCCACCTGAAGAGAGTAATGCACACATTGAGAACAACTCGGGGGAACAGAGCTTGATAGCTAGGATAGCATGTTTCACCCACAATAACAATGGTCAATAGAAAAACACTGCGCAAAGTTACATCCATTGATTTCTTAACACAACGTCTAATTGTAGACAATCAGATGGAGACAATGATCAGGGTCAACCCTCTCTTTGAGGACTACATGATTCTATTCTAGATTTGTAGTGTACACATGATTAGTTAAGCACTGCTTTCTTTAAAGAGTGTCAATTGCCTAAACTCTTAAGGTCTTTTGTAAAATGTTAAGTGATTCACATTATATGAATCTTTTTCAAGGACTTTAAGGATTTCTCTGATAGGAATTGGAGGAATTGGCCAAATAATATGGAATGACATAATGAAAAAATGCGCATTCATTGATGACGTTTGTTTCCTAAACAACATTGAAATTTTTTCAAAACAAAAATAAAGATTTTGGGAAACAAAATAAGCTAATTTTATAGGCAGATTAGAACATTCATCACTAACATATCAAGGCATGTGGGGGTGTGGGAGGAATTCTGGGAAAAGCTGGGGTAAAGGGGGGAAATGAGCAAAATGTAATTTGCTCAAAAAAAAAAAAACAGTTTTCAAAAGGATATTGTGTCTAATATATACAGGGAATAGAAGATATAACTCCCCATGAATGACAAAAAGTTTTAATTTACGTGAGAAAACTAATGATTCCTGGTAGAATCACTTGTACAAGAGAAGGCTTCTTCTTAACTATGCATGCCTAGCATTTGTCTTTTGGCAGTGCTAATGATCAAACCCAAGGCTTTGAACATGTTGGACAAACATCCTATGACCTTCACCCCACAGCTGACATTTTAATGTAAATGACCAATGGTAAAAACCTACCTGGTCTAAGATGTCCTACAGTATCAGCTAAACTTCCTTTCTTTACTTTGGTAATAAATGCACAAAGTCGACCTGATTCAGTCATCTTTCCTCCTACAACCTGTTTAAAAGAGGAAAAGATTGTCTGACATACTATTAAAGTGAACATAGTCAAAGACTCAAGTAAAAAAATCAGACCGATTTAGAAATTCTCAACCATAATTTAATGTACTAAATGTTTTTTTTAAATAGGATAATGTTACCATTAGAAAGTAAATGCCTGCAAAAGGAACCTTATATATTCCAAAACTGCTGTAATTTATTTCCTACTTGTTAAAATACACATGCCTTAAAAATCAACTCAACAATTTTTTCCTTATTGTAGAATTCTCAATTTTATCATTTCTCAAAAAATTACATCACTTTTTAATTATGTAAACATTTTAAGTATAAATTTGAAACATAAAATTTTCATGTTTACTATGATAGACGATAGTATTTTTCATTCATAATCATTTAATTATATTGATTATATACATAGTGATAACAGATCTTTCTTAAGAAAACTATAAAAACTAACTTCATCGAAAATATAAACTTTAGAATATTTGAAGCCCAATCTTTCTACTTTTTATTTTCTATTAATATATTTATTGTAGAAAAAGAAATACACATTAGAAACATGCATTATGAATGCTATAAAATCATATGGAAAATGCAATACTCTTATAAAATTAACTACTTGACTCTGGTCATCCACCATTCAAGCAGCCCACACCAAAATTCACAGCAACTGAAGCAAACGACAGCGACTAGAGTCCTTGACTACACTGGTGTGTTCTCTTAGGAAGTGAGTTGTAGATCACCAAATGAAACCAAAATTACTGACCTATCTTATCTTATCCCATGCATATATTCCCCAGTTATGGTGAATTATACTCAGTTGCAATTCAGTCAATATTAATTAATACTGCTTATTTCTGAAAGTTAAATGCAAATATCTTATAGCTTCTCATGTTCATGCAAATATTTTAAGAAAACTGTTGTTGCTCAAGAAAATTTAACAAGGCTACTGTAATTATCAGGATAATTGTAGTCAGTAGTAATTATTATAAAATTCAGATAGTACGCCAGGCATTGTACTAAATACTGGATATTGCTTTTTTATTCATTCATTTATTTACTTATTTATTTATTATTGGATAATTTCTTCAATTACATTTCAAATGTTATCCCTTTTCATGGTCCTCCTCCAAAACTCTCTATCTCATCTCCTCCCTCTGCTTCTATGAGGGTGTTCCCTCACGCACTCCCCCCACCCATCCACCCACTTACCCACTCACTCACTCACCCACCCACCTACCCACTCATCCATTCCAGCTTCCCCGCCCTCGAATTCCCCTACACTGGGGCATCAAGCTTTCACAGGACCAAGGGCCTCCTCCACTGATGCCCAATAAGGCCATCCTCTGCTACATATACAGCTGGAGCCATGGGTCCCTCCATGTGTACTCCTTTGTTGTTATTTATGTTTTAAATTTATTTATTTATTTTAATTTATTTACATTTCAAGTGTCCCTTACCCAGTTTCCCCGCTTTCCAGAAACCCCCTATCCCATTCTCTACCCCTGCTGCTTCCATGTGTATTCCTTGATTGGTGGTTTAGACCCTGAGAATTCTGGTTGGTTGATATTGTTGTTCTTCCTATGGGGTTACAAATCCCTTCAGCTCCTTAAGTCCTATGTCTAACTCCTCTATTGGAGACTCCTGTGCTCAGTCCAGTGGTTGGCTCTGAGCTTCTGCCTCTGTATTTGCCAGGCACTGGCAGAGCCTCTCAGGAGACAGCTATATCAGGATCCAGTCAGCAAACCCCTCTTGGCATTCGCAACAGTGTCTGGGTTTGGTAACTGTCTATGGGATGGATCCCCAGGTGGAACAGTCTCTGGATGGCCTTTCCTTCAGTCTCTGCTCCACACTCTGTCTCTGTATTTGCTCCCATGAGTATTTTGTTCCCTTTCTAAGAAGTACTATAGCATCCACACTTTGGTCTTCCTTCCTCTTGAGCTTCATGTGGTTTATGAATTGTATCTTGGGTATTCCGAACTTTGGGGCTTATAATCCACACTTATCAGTGAAGGCATACCATGTGTGTTCTTCTGTGATAGTGTTACCTGCGTGCTGCTTTAGTTTAGCTTATTTCAACAACTCAAAGTTCTTGCCACATCCTCCATTACATAGACAGAAATCTGTGCTATGAGAAGTTTATTCTTCCAAAGTTGTATGAAGAGCACTTCCTCTGCCCTTCGTCTACCCTTTACTTTCCCTCTGGTCTCCTGGCCCTCCCCTCTCCCCTTGCCCATCTCCTCACAAGGCCTGGCTCTGGGTCATGTCCACTCTGACTCTCCCAGATGTCTCTGCCTCTATGTTCTCCCTCATCTACAATAAATCCTCTCTACCACCAAAGACATAGAAATAAAGATAACTACTCTAACTGAAATCAAAGTCAAGCCTCTGCCCCACTGGTTTATTATGTGCATCCTGAATTAAAATCCCACTACTGACAGCATGTCTCCTGACCATGGAAAGCTTAGAGGACCTCTATGAATACTAAGATGAGAGACATAAAAATAATCAGATGCGTGTCAAGTACACTGGACGCATTTGATTTCACTTACACCAACATTTTCCCAGTATTGTTTACTATATTCTAGAGTACAATTTCTGTAGCAATGGTTTAACTCTCAAACATTTATTCTATTTTATTTCAGTTTTTCAATAGACATAAAAAACCTAAAATAGTTCTATTTGCATATATGCCAAATAGCACTCTATTATTTCATAGTTCGAATATATCATTAATATTTTTGCCACCTGACATGGTTATTTGGGGGTATATTGGGGTTAATAAAATTCATTTGTAGAGCATTGGACTAGAGCTTTAGTTTGATCCCTGATATCCCAAACCAAGACAAAGTAGTTTTCCATAAAACATACACATTTACAGGTACTAACACATTTTAATATATCAAAACAAAAATACTTTTAGGTAATGTGTATATTATATTTTCAAGTTTCATGCTCAAAACTAAAGCAGTTATTTTAATACTGACATAAATATAGGGAAGATAAACAGTATAAGTTCAAGCATATTCATTGCATTTAGAAATCAAACTCTTTTCTAACCAGGTTATTATCAATGTCTTCCAAAAATGTATGCAAAACTACTATTATAGACTACCAGAAAATAATTTTGTGCATGTGCGTGCATGCATGTGTGTGTGTTACATGTACATGGCTATGCATAAAATGTGTGTATG
Source organism: Mus caroli (assembly GCF_978045245.1). Taxonomy (NCBI): domain Eukaryota; kingdom Metazoa; phylum Chordata; class Mammalia; order Rodentia; family Muridae; genus Mus; species Mus caroli. Next base: position 65,074,605 of record NW_028227271.1, read on the forward strand.
TTTTCAGGTGTAAATGTATATAAGTAAGCAAGGATGTGTGTGTGTTCACAAGTGTTCACATGTGTCTGAGTGTGCATGGATATATGTGAGTTTTCAGGTGTACATGTGTATAAGTGTATATAGATGTGTAAGTTCACAGATATACATGTGCGTGAGTGTACCTGGTTGTGTGTGTTTTCAGGTGTACATGTTCATGAGTGGGGTGGATACCTGTTTGTATGTTTGCAGGCTTACATGTCTATGAGTATACATAGATTTGTCTATGTTTTCAGGTGTATATAAGTATGAAGGTGCATGGATATTTGTGTGTTTGCAATTACACACACACACATATGCATATTTATATATATGTATATATATATATATACATACATATATATAGTTGCATGGATGTGTGTGTGTTTGCAGGTGCATATGTGTATGAGTGTGTAAGGACATGTGCACATTGGTATAATGGCCAGAGAACAACTGCTAGTGTCCTAGTCAACAGTGACCTGGAACTTGTCAGGTAGATTAGGATGGCAGGCTGTAAGTACAGGAAATCTGTCCATCTCTGCCTCCATAGCATTAGGATTACAAGGGCATATCACCTGGACTTACTTTTATTTGTGGAGTCTAAGGATTGGAATCAAGGCCTCTTACTTGCTAGGTAATCACTTTACTTTCTATCCTGGAAACTTCTTTAAAATACTTGGAAAATGAGTTTGCAGGAACAATTGACAATATTTTAGAATTCTTGAAAATAGAAATCAGATAGCTCCTTAAATGGCATCGGTATAAAGAAGTATATTTGTTTTGTTGATAAATCTGTAAAGTAATATAGAGCCAAAAATCCAAGAAAGTTTATTACATACCTTTAAGCCCAGCATTGCTCCTGAGTCTCGAGGTACACTCCCATCTTTTAAACGCTTATTTAATAAAATACGACCAATTAGGCGATCTCCATCTTTGGATGGCTGCCAGGTCACAGGGTGCTAACATACAATATCAACAATAAGAAAAATTAATTTTATGACAAATTACCATGCTTGAACAATATCTCTAAATTTCAGAATTCTCAAGTGTTATGATTACACAAACCAGTTTACATTTCAAATTACTAACTTGAGAATTTACTACATTCATTTTATAGCCCAGATTTTATGAATTCAAGGTTTTAAGATCCGATCAAAGCAAATGCTCAGTTATCTACCACAATACTAAAACATAGTAGCTCTGAAATTTTCTTTAAAATATGTGATAGCTCAACTTGCTGAAGACTAATTAAAACCTCACAAGCATAAAAGATTGATACAATAAAAATCTACTTAGTTGATCTCATTAAAAAGTGACACTTTCTTCTTCAAACACTTTTGGACAGTTTTGAAATATTCTTACCCTAGTAAAAGTTAAAGGGGGAAACATCAAAACATGAAATCTAAACTCACAATGAACATGAAAATTCACAAAACTACATAAATCTCTACTACCTTCCATCTGAAGTTGCATAGTAGAAACAGGATGTACTCAAAGATGAACAAATTACGTTTCTTACTTCATTAAATTTCCTTGATTTTCTTAATGGGGAAAATCATATTTTGCTACATCATCCAACCTGCCCTTGACCTCACTATGTAGCCTGTGCCTGTCTTTGAATCTGTAAGGATAAAACTCTCATCTTCTCCTGCTTCATGCCTGCCTGTATGCTGCCAGAGTCTTACACTGGTGATAATGGTCTGAACTCCTGAACCTGTAAGCCAGCTCTAAATGAGTATTGTCCTTTATAAGAGTTGCCTTGGTCACGGCAGCTATTCACTGCTAAGAATTCCAAACTAAGACAGTTACATTGGTCTTTGTATTATTTTGTCTCCATTTCATCAATTCATATTCTGAACTTGATTTTAATTCTTTTGGATTTGGCTTGTTCTTATTTTTCTATGAACTTCACATGCATCATTAGATTATTTAGACCAAAAAAAAACAAAACAAAACAAAACAAAACAAAAGGATTCCCATGCCTTTGCAGCAATGACATAAAGGCCACGGCATCTGGAACAAGGCTACTGGTTGTCCTAGACTTTTTATCAATTCATTAAATTACTTTTAATAGGTAATTCAAAGACAATTATAGTTAAATAGCAATACTGTTACTACCTTATTTCTTTCTTGGGTTCAGAATTATATCTTTATAAATGACAGACTAATTCATCACGAATAATATGATAAGCTACAAAGTAAATGATTTGTGTAATCATAGTAATTCCATGTTTACCTAAAAGTAGCATGCATAACTCCATGCAAAAATTTAGCAGGCAAAAGACAAATTCTAGGCAATCACATCTATATGGTAAAATATTATTTTTGCTATACTAAAAGCAAATAAAATAATAACTATGAAAGCAGATGGTAATGGATCTACGACTAGTTAATACTACATCAGAATGCTATGACAAGAAAACAAAAGAACAAAACGACAGTGAAAGGGAAAAAAGAAAAACAACATTTTCTGTGCAATGGACCCGATTATCTCCCTTTTGCCTGGGATTCAGATGACTAATAATTTGATTTTTCATCCCAAGGAAAATATATGTAAGTATTAAAATAAGCCAATCCAAAAACTATTTATTTCTTGTTTATAACAGCATTGAAAATCCTTTTATTCAACTGTATACAACGCGTTCCTTTGTTCCTGAGGTTTAGTTTCATTCCCTTAGTTTTGGGTGTGCTGTCTATCAACAAGAACAGCAAAGCAAGCGAAAGGCTTTTTGGCTTTTTGGTTGAGTTGTTTTGTTTTTCTTTTCTGCACCTTAAGAGAATGCTACATTGACTCTTGAAATGCCCTGTCCTTTCATTATGTCCTGTTTTCATGAGTGACAGAGAGCAAACAAAGGAAGACCAAATGAGCAGGTTAGAAGGCAAGCTCCACAAGCTTAGTACCTTATCACTACGGCTATGCTCCTCGTTAAGGGTTGTGCTACTACAGGTATCTACCCCAGAGTCCTTAATCTGAGGCTCACACCATTCCAAATCCTCTTCCAAAGAGTGGCCACCATAGTACATCCTTTTCTTTTGTCTCTCAGACCTGGTGTTAGAATCCGACAAAACTCCCTGCTCACTAGTTTTTCTTTTTCCCTTTTGACTGTCCCCTACAAGTGTGAGATAAAATAAAAAAGATACAAAAAAAGAAAACATGCAAAGGTGTAAATAAAAAGGAGAGTGAGATGATAACAGGAATTAAGTAGTAAGGCCCCACACGTCTCACCAAAGACATTGGGGACGCCTCACTGCTATGCCAAGACGCTTGCTCCAACCAGCTGTACTCCATGTCTCCTGGGAGCCGGGCAGGCAAGAATGCAATCAAGGAGACAATGGGAAAGGACAGACAGAGAAATTATCAACATTTTAAACTGTGGGATCCTGTCTGCTTTCAAAAACTTTATCTGTAGTACTCATTAGATATCAGGAAAAAGCTATGATTTCAAAGAGAATTTATAAAATGGAAAATATAAGGCTTTTGTAGTCTAGACAGATGTACAGAACAAAAGCCTTGCCAGAGTTTTAGAAAACAGAATATTTTTTGCTAACAATAAGCAAAAGTAGAAATAAAAATGGTTGGATAAGCTGATTAAGACAAAAACTGATCCACTATGTCTAGTTTTGAGCTAATTTGTTTTTCCATGCTGGTCTAAAGCCATGAGGTTTTTCCTCAAAAGACTGGTAAACATTTGAAAATTAAGCTGTGGCTCAGCAATAACTACTATCTTCAAGCCAAATAATTAGATATTGTGCCTGGAATGAAATATGATAATCTTTATAATGATGACAACTCCTCAAAATTTTAAGTGGTTAAAAAAAAATAACACAACACATTTTCTGTGAGAATGACCAAAAGTATCATTCAATTTCTATCAGTAGAAAGGAAGAGTAAAAACAACAAATTATACTTATAGAACATGAATTATTTAATATTTCATTAATCCAGTTTATCATTTAAGAAATTACACTATTGAAGTTTTACTAGACAATTTACACGATACATGATGGCAACTGGTAAAATCTTTTTTCCACATTTAATTTTTTCAAAAAGGACTTCTTTTCAGTATAGGTATGCACATATTTTAAACACTATTATTGTTTTCATTAATTTAAAAATATTTACGGAATACCTTCCATTTGTTCTATATTGTGCTAAGCAATAACGTAGAGGTCAACACAGAAACATGTTTACAAAGTGTGGGGAGAGACACGACAAATTAGTGTGTCAGAGGAGAGAACAAAGGACTGTGAGAAAACATGAACTCTAATGTGACTTGAGAGTCACCACACAGCTTCACAGTGAAGATATTTGAGATGGCGACTGAACAATGTGAAACAAGGCAAGTAAAGAGAATGAGATAGACATATGGAACAGAGCATTCTAGTTAGATAGGTACTGTAAAAAAAAAATCACCATCATCACTACCAACAACAAAAAGCAGGGGTGGAGGCAAGCCAGCAAAGCTAAGCAAGGGGAATGGAGCATAGGGTGCTGTGTAGGAATGGTGACGCCCCACAGCGGAGCCCACTTGGATCCTTTATTCTCTAGTAAAGATTACCTTTATCAAACATTAACTGAAACCTGACAGAATCTGACATACACTTACAAAAGCTGAATCTAAATTCTATAATCTGGGTTAGAAACAAAAAGCTAAAGGTATTTTCAATAGCCATTAGGAAATATAAGGTGACTATAACCTACACAAAGGTAATGACATTAGCTAACACAAGAAAAAAGAGAACTGTGAATTTTTACTATCAACGTAGTGAATAGTTAAGGTTAGCATTCAGATTTCTAGTTAAAGAACTGAATAAAGAAACACAACTTTTGAGATGACAAAACTATACAAGAACCTTTTTTGTTGTTGTTAGAGAAGATATGGTAGTAAGTTATTTTATAGACTCTGAAATATCATTGACTACAAAGAACTTCATAGGAAATTGATTTTTAAACATGTGTCTTGGATCTTTTGGAATATATTAAACAGTGGTTGACCTGTATGTATTTTAAGGTCTATAAGTTATTCAAATGGGAATATCAGCAATAAAGACATTTAAAGTGGCCAGAAAAGCAGCTGTAGAGTCTGAAAACACATTAGAAATCATGCATTGGATACCACTGTAGATCCAGTAAATTAAAAAGAATTAGTGAGGCCTAGAAATTTGTTTTAACAGGATTTCCAAATAATTATGTTTAATGTATTTATAATGTTTTAATATATGTAATTAACGTTTAATGCCTGTATAATGTTTTGGCATGGCAACGTGATACTGTAGGCTACAAATGTGTTGGAGCTTATTCATAGCTATCCTAGAGCACACACACATACAGTCCAGAGATGGGAGACAATTATCTCTTAAAATTTGTTTGTGAAAACAAACAGAAGTGTAAAGTCTAATGCACATGGAATAAAATGCATAAAAAGAACTTCAGTCTTTTACTCAGTCTTTTCCCCTTTCACTGCCATTTTGTTCTTTTGTTTTCTTGTGCTTCTCACATAATTTTATAACACAAATAAAAATTAGAATTCCAGTACTGCACACTGACAAATGGAGATAAGCAGTCTGTTGTGTGTTTATGCCCCTGTATGGTCTAAACAAGAGCCTTAAAGTGTTTATACATTTAAAAATGTGTTATTTTTTTCAGGATACACAATAGTTTCATAAGAAAGCATCTATATGTTTCTTGGCTAAAGAACATAAATAGTTAAGCCTATACATCAAAAACCATGAAGGTAAGAGAATCCATTCGGTTCACAGTCTCTCTCTTCCCTGATTTCAAACTACATGATTATCAGAAGTAAGGCCTGTACTCTCTAAATTTAGTAGTTAGCACTTTAAACTATTTGAAAACAAAGAAAAACACCCTATTGATGAAAAAAGGAGGTGAGAGAGTACAACATGCCTGACACTGAATAGCATTGATTAACATAGTAAAAACTAACGTCATTTTGAAAATTAAATAAAATATCATCAAGCATAGAAATATGTTTGACCTATCACAATTAGCAGTATGGAGACAGTAGTAGTCATGATTTAATATTAACTCTTGACTGACTCCAAAGGAAAAAACTAAGATAATCAGCTATGCTTCTGATAGCATAGCTATGAAAGCAAATTCATGGCCCTAGAGGAAGAACTGTTAAAAGACACACAATAGCCAAATGGACAATTTTACCTGAAAAACACCTGAAATTTAACAAGGAAGATGGATAGGCTCCTCCGCAGCCTGGGAAGGACAGAGCAATGATGTAATGTCTTTGAACATACAAGAAAAATCACTCAGTCTGAAACAGAAAAAAGACTAAAGAATTACAGAAGAAGGCAGGTCTGAGAGTCAGTAAATAAAGATACTCAGACAGTCATGGTTATAGCATGAAAAGGAAAGGTAGATGAGCTGAAAGTCCTAGAAGGTTAGAGCAGAAAAAGTCTTATGCTAAAAGGATGGACGTCTACAGTCAAGATGTTGTTACATATGTTTAAACTAGAAGAATGCACAACCCAACGAATTTATATCTTAACAAAACTAAAAAATGGAACTAAATATTATAACACACCAAAAGGTATAGGAAATAGAAAAGAATTACACTGAATGACAGCAAATGTTGCATCAGAACTTGGGAGGATACAGGGAGCCACACAACAGTTTTTTTACTGTCAAACCAGTGGGTAGAAGCCGGGGACCCCTGTGGTTGAATTATAAAAAGCCTGGAAAAAGCTGAGGAAGACCATAGGAAGACCAGCATCTCAACTAACATGGACCCCTGAGATCTCCCAGACACTGAGCCACCTACCAGGCAGCATACTGCAACTGATATGAGTGCCCGACACATACCGCAGAGGACTGCCAGGTCTGGCCTCAGTGAGAGAAGAAGCACCTAATCCTGGAGAATCCCCAGGGAGTGGGGAGGCCTGGTGGGGGGGCCTGGTGGGGGAGGGGGGCGGTTGTGGGTGAGGACTACCTCTTGGAGACAGTGGGGAGGAAGAATGGGATGAGGAACTGTGGGAGAGTGGACCAGGAGGCGGGTAACAACTAGACTGTAAGAAAATAAAATTAATAATAAAGCAGTTAGCCTAGGTCATAAATACGATGAAATTATCTCTCAAGAGTGAACAACATTCTCAAAGAAAAGGAGGCTAAGTGGCTGTGTCACCAGCAGGCCAACTCTAAAAGAATGGCTAAAAGAAGACTAGCTAAGGACACAGAGAGATGAAAAGACAAGAAGCCTTAATATTAGAAAGTAAACAGGAAACATGGTAAGTAAAAATACGGATAAATACAATCAAATTTTGTTTTCTTGAGTTTTCTAAATCAGTTTAAATATTGAAAGTTCATGATATACAATATTTAGTTTTTGATTTTCAACGCAACTACAAAAATATTTAAGAGGAGATTGAAAAACATAAGAGTGAAAGGTTTGTATATTTATTTCTAACTTGTTAACTATAAATGCTAGTATTATGCAAAATGCACACATGAAATATATTAGCTAAAGCAATCAATTAGAAAAATCATGAAAAAGAATAACTATAGAAAAATTAAAATACAATCTTTTAAAATGTTCAAATAAGTCATGGAAATATAAGAAAAACATCAGTAATAAAAAATACAAATGGGAAAGATTATTTTTTAAAAGTGAAACAATACATTTAACTATAGACACGGGAATGCCTAACAAAATACAAATAAAAGGACCACGACCAAGCAAAGTTTGTGTCAGGAACACAGAGTATACTTAGGTGTTTGAAAAAAAATCAGTGTATATAAGTCAAAGAAGAAAATCAAATGATCCTAACAATTTATATGCTGATAGTGAAAAAATATTTTTAAAGCTTAAGAATGATGAATAGATGGAGTTTGATCAAAGTGAAGTACAACATGAAGCCAAAAGCTAAGATACTCAACAGTAAAGGCTGCCTTATAAATAGAAAACAATCGCCAAAGAGAATAGCTTTATTTATATAATTCCCAAACTGAAATAACAAAAACATTCTACAACAGGAAACAGCTAGACAAACTGACATGTGGACATCACAGGATGCTATAATAATTACTTGAACAAGGAGACTATTGAATGGGGAGGGGAGGGAACTATTGACATTTGAAACGTGTTGAAAGGCATTAATGCTAAAGGGAAAAACAAAAAAAGAGTGTCATAAGATAATGTTTTATAAATGAAATCACACATATGTTGTGATTCGAAGTCTTCTTAGTGTCGGCACAGGTAGGAATTATGGCAATTAATGTTATGTCTCTCTAGAGCATTAGAGTGACCACTGTAGGACAATCAACCATAGTCCAAATTTGTTAGTGGAAGTTCAAAACTAAACAAAAAAGGCTCTAAGTTTTAAATTTCTGTTCTGAGTCAGGCAACAAATCAAAGGGACTAGTGAGAGACACTGCATTACATATATCACAGAATTACTTATAGACTATCTTATTATTAGTTGTGATAATTCCTAATATCTTGTTTTGCTAAATTTATACATTATTCTCTATAGATATGCTTATGATGATAAATGGTACACTACAGAGCTAGGTACTGTCTATGGGTACAGGAGTCCACTAGGACTTTTGGGACCTATCCATGACAGAAAGGAGGAAGGTACTACAGACACACTGCTTCACGGTCTGTTTCATCCTTTGGAGACAGGTTGTCAACGCTAAAGGAAAGGAGTGCAGGGCACACAGGCTCCCAGTGTTCTATGCTAGCAATTTCCTCCATGCCAATGGTTACTTCGCTGGAAAAGTTAAGCTAAGATCTTGCTGTCTTTTAGACAGCCATCACCCCATCACTGGAAGAGCTTGATGAAATGATGCAGTGCTTGTGAGGAAGATGGATGGTTTGGTTAGGAAGTTACATTGTAAGCATACCAAATTCCAAATCAGTATGATAGCAAATAGTCCTGTTAGTGTGAAAATGATAGGGGTACGAGTAATTAAAGGACTGAAACCTTAGACTAAGATTTTTTTCATTCATTTACTTTTCTAGAAAACATAAACTAGCCAATTGTTTGTATCTTAAACATTGGGAGGAAAAGTGTGATTATCTTACAATGATTTTTCTTATAACCATTAAACTAAGGCAACAGCTTATTAAAAATATTGCATCACTGTAATAAGAGTTTTAAATGTAAGTCATGTAGTGCACTATGGCACTCTTCAATTCTTCAGTTCAGTATTATTTTTAAAATAATAATGTTACAGAAATTATAGCATTTTATGCCAGGGTTTCAAACTAGAGCTAGAATAACTATGTTAAAGTACTGACATGACTCTGCCCTTCATTAGTTTTGTGTTTCAGCAAATCACTTAACACACTGGGTATCATTTTATCATTTATATAAAAGGAAATTAATTGTTCCATCATGCAGATTGTTACAGGGTGAAATGGGATAATAATCATAAACATTTCTTGAACACTATAGTTCTATCGATGTTGATGGTATTATCTTCCTCATGAAACAAAGTCCGCATGCCCTCTCTTCAATCTTAGTTCTCATATAAGTAATTTATTCTCGTTAATTTCTCAGTATAAATGATGGAATTTCCCAATATATGGTCCATACACCTTAGGTTTCATAAAACGTTAATGAGCTTCATTAATTTAAAAGGTTCCAGGTAAAAGAGTATTGGAAAACTCTAAACTGATTGTAGTTAAATAGATTTTTTTAATGTTTTTTTTAATTGGGTACTTTATTTACATTTCAAATGTTATTCCCTTTCTTTGTTTCCCTCCCTCCCGGAAACACCCTATCATATCCCCTGCTTCTTCTATGAGGGTGTTCCTCCACCCACCCACACACTCCCATCTCCCCACACTCGATTCACCTACACTAGAGCATCTCTTGAGCCTCCATAGGATCAAGGACCTCTCCTTCCATTAACAAGGCCATCCTCTGCTACATATGCAGCTGGAGCCATGTGTACTCCTTGGTTGATGGCTTAGTCCCTGGGAGCTCTGGGGGGTCTGGTTGGTTGATATTGTTGTTCTTCCTATGGGGTTGCAAACCCCTTCAACGCCTTCAGTCCTTTCTCTAACTCCTCTGTTACGGACCCCAGACTCAGTACAATGGTTGGCTGAGAACATCTGCCTCTTATTTGTCAGGCTCTGGCAGGGCCTCTCAGGAGACAGCTATATCAGGCTCCTTTCAGCATGCACTTCTTGGCATCCACAATAGTGTCTGGGTTTGGTAACTGTATATGGGATGAAGCCCCAGGTAAGACAGTCTCTGAGTAGCCTTTCCTTTAGTCTCTGCTGTACACTTTATCTCCATTTTTGCTCCTGTGAATATTTTGTTCTCCTTCTAAGAAGGACCGAAGCACCCACACTATATAGATTTCTTGACTGCTGAGTTGAGTTCCTCTTTTCTTCAGGTAGCAAAGACAATATGCCTTGCTGGAAGGGTCACATAACATGATTTTCAAACACATGAACCTTCTGATGATGTTTCTCAAGCACAGTATTTTGAGAATTAAAGCTAAAACTTTTCTGTAGAATAAAGTTAGCATATGGGGAAACTCCCACATAAATCAAGTAATAAACAGTTCTCCACAGGAGATATTATAAAGGTCATTTGTTTTCAAATGTTACCCCATGGTATTGCATCCAGGCTACTGGACATGGGAAGACGAATGACTGTAAGTGGCTTTGAAATTCCCTACTCCATGGTCTTCCACTCTGTTCATGGGACTTGTGACTTGCTCCTAAGGAGGTGAGGTATCACTGTGTATCATCACGTTGCTACTGAAGTTGCTTGTAGACATTCGCTTTGCTGGCTTACTAAGTAAGCATCTGGGATGGGAAGCCTATCTGGGAAGGACTTGCAAGCCACCTTTAGATATTCTGATCAACAATTAAGAACAATGGCCATTGCATTATACACCATTAGAATGGAAAAATTGTTACCCATTAAATGATGACAAACATGGAATGTCAAGAACATTTGGGGTGGGGCTGGAGAGATGTCTCAGCAGTTAAGAGCACTGGCTACTCTTCTAGAGGACCTAGGTTTGATGCCCAGCACCCACATGGTTCTCAAAATTGTAACTCCAGTTCCAGACAATCCATGACCTTTTCTGTTTTCTGTATTTACAAACACACATATCCAGGAAACCTCTAATACACATAAAGTCACAATTTACAAGGACAGAAATAACACCAGAAAAACACTAATACATATAAAGTCACATTTTACAAGGACAGACATAACACCAGGCAAACACCACTACACATGAAGTAACATTTTAAAAGGATTTTCATAATAGATATTGGACTTGATTTCACATATACTTTTTAAAAACTTGACAGAGTAATTTCATAATGCCACCTAATACAAGAGGAGCATAACTGTGTGTGTGAATGTGCACATGTGTTTACTATGACTGAGTCTATTTATTCAAAAGTCAAAGTCCTCTATTAACATTACAACTGATAAGTACTTAGCATAAAATTATTTGCCAACAAAATTAATACACATGGCAAGGTCTTTGACTTCTAAAACCATTTCTCTTGTATAGGTCTTTAGAAAATAGCTACGCATAAATTGGAAAAGTCTAATTATTAAAAATTCCACAAAGAGTTTTGAGTCTTCATAGTTTTGACACCCTTATATGCTTAATTATCTCAGGTATCATAAATTAATGCTTTCTTTAATTTATTAATATATATCAACCTTTTAGTAGCCATGTTTTATGAATATATAGTCAACCCACTAAAAACTTTTAAAACTGAGATTATACAAGAGGATACATTTCACAGTTGATAATGAGGCCTAAACTGAGACTAATATAAAGCTAACATCTTTTGTATTTGATTTATATGTTTAAAAACACTTGCTTCTTTCTGAAAGGCATGGTCTCCAAAATATAAAATCTTTCCACCTTTATTAACATAAAATAAAAAGAAACAGCTAAAACTCAGTAGCATAAGTCCTGCAAAGAAAGCTAAACCATTCCATACTGAAACAAGTGCTTCCCAAGGATATCCTTGTGCAGTTAGGAGAACGACTAATAATATAACTATAAAATGAAGTTGAAAACATGCCACATTATGATTAAGATAAATTTAATAAAGAAAGAATAGAACCTACATCAATTAGTAGTCAAACATCAGTTCTAACCCTGACTCTAGGTATAAATGAGAGTGATAGGAACCATGGCACCAAGTCAGTCACAAGGTTCCAACAGAAGGGTTAGGTGGCCTGACAGTCATCCTCGTGTGAAACAGCTTGGTATTGCTAGATTTCAATAACAAAAACAAATAACTAAAATTGAAAATACTTTTGATTGTGGCTGCCACGAGCACATATTGACATATGTCCTTGTCACTATTCACCATAAAGAAGTATAGCACTCTGTAAACACATAAGCATTGTATGCTTCGAGATGTAAGAAGCACAGCATGATGTGCACAGGTTATATGAAAGTATCATCATTCTAGATTCAGAAGCAATTAAGCATTTGCATATTAGGGTGTCTGATGGGGGGTGTCCTAGAATAATTCCTTGGAAAAATCAAGGGCTGATTATGCAACTTTACATGGTCAAACTAGAAAACATGCTTACACATGCATGCACAAACTCACACAAACACATATAACAAGCATTTACTGGACCACTATCCTTATCTGTGAATTTACCTGATATTTTCTGCTCTGCTCAATTGTTTCATGTTTTAAATAGGTATTAGTTGTGAGCATCTCAATAAAGAGAACTGAGAAAGGGAAGTGGAGGGCAGGCAACAGAGGTAGGGAATGAAGATCTGGATTCTGCTCCAAAAGGGATGACTGGTAGTACCTAGCCACACTATGATTGTCCCAGTGGCCTGGATCGTGATTGGCACCCAGGAGCCAGAGACTAGGGATGCTGTGAAACACTTCAGGACATGAGACCGTCTCATAAAACACACAACTATCTAGGACCAACAATTGATGGTGATGATTAAAGCAGGAAATAAAAATAACAAAAAGTATATTATAAAGTTTATAAAAAAATTCAAACTTTAAAACATTAAATGGGTAAATTCAGGAACACTATGGCAAGAGCATTAAAGATTTATTTTAATCAGCTTATAATTACTTAGATGAACACAAATAGGGCAGGTAATTAATTTAAAATTCTGAAAGGTTAGTATACCACATTAAACTAAAATAAAAGATAAGTGTTCTAAAACAAATGGTGCACAAAAAATTAAGAGTATAGAATGAATGACTCTTCGGAAGTCTACGTATCTAGGAATTTCATTCTTAATTTCTTGAGGTGAGAAAGAATGCTATTTACCTCTACATTCTCCACTGGATCCAATCCAACACCTTCTAAATAATAGGCACGGAAAAAGGTCTTGGCAGAGAAATGAGAAATAGAGGCTTTACATTTACTGAGGCATTGAATTACAGCTCAAATACACCTCACCAATTAAAACAACGTATCCTTCTTAAACAGCAATGAGGAGATTTAACACAGGGCAGATCCTGTAACAGGTAAAACCAACACAATCCACATATCCATAATTACATATTTATCCAAAACCCTGAAGAATCATCTTGTAGAATTACTGACTTCTACAGAACATTAAATAAGTAATCTAAAAATTATCAGAATACCTGCTACTTGTTAACTATCATATGTGTGTGTTTATATAGTTTAATTTTGTTTCTTCAGTAACCAAATTCCAAAAAGTATGCTATTACTAAGGACTTAGAACTAAGTGTGCATATATACTTAGTGTCAGCAAAGGCAGAAGGGGCATCAGATATCCTAGAACTAGATTTACAAATTATTGTCAGCCACCACATGAATGCTGGGAACTGACTGAGATTATCTGCAGGAACTGCTAAGCCATCTCTCTGGTCCCCACCTAGAAGGCAGAACAAGATTGTATGTATATTCAGTGAATGGCACACCCATGACTGAATCTCTTAGGCTGAGAAAGAGATGGTCTTCCTCTTGAACCTCCCTTTCACTTTTAAATAAATAAACAACCACACACAAGTTATTGTTAGCATCATAATAAAATATAAGCAAAATAACAATGATTATAAATGAGTGAAATGAGTGAAATTCTATGTATTCAGACTAGTGACATCTAACCCAAGCAGCAAATTAATGTCAAAAGCATCAATGAATGCTCTAATAATGTCTCTAAGACATTATTAAATGAAGAGAGGGAGGAAATGAAAAGAAGGAAAGAGAGAGAGAGAGAGAGGGAGGGAGGGAGGGAGGGAGGGAGGGAGAGAGAGAGAGAGAGAGAGAGAGAGAGAGAGAGAGAGAGAGAGAGAGAGAGAGAGAGAAAGAAAGAAAGAAAGAAAGAAAGAAAGAAAGAAAGAAAGAAAGAAAGAAAGAAAGAAAGAAAGAAAGAAGATGAATGAAAGGCAGACTGACAGACAGACAGGCCAATCAAAAGGAAAGCAAAATTTTAAAAAATTAAAGCTTGTTTTGAGCTGAAAGATAAGCCTTCATTATTAAAACAGCAAGAATATCTTCTATGTAGTAGACACATAATCAGGATTCAGATGAAGTTTCCTGCAATGGTGTAGTTTATGCTACATGTTCATTATTAGATAAAAATTTTAAACTGGGCTACTTGGTTCAAATTTGCCTTGCAAAGATTCAGATCAGTGTATTTAAAAAATGAGAAGGACAAAAAGCAAAGACAATGGCAAGACTGACTGATGTTAAACACTTTCTTTGAAATTATTTATACTAGATAAAAGAAAAGGATGATTATGTTTGAAAATTTCATTGATCTTCATCAGAACAACATCTCAAAATTGTCTAAGAAAAAAGTGTAAGTTCAAAGGCTGCTGATAAAATTACTTTAATTACGAGGGAAAGTGCAAAGCATTAGTTAAACACCAAGAATGGCTGTGAATTAGAAGGTGAGGTTGTGTTTATAAATTCCTTCTAGACTTTAGACCTTTTCACAAATAAAAATGTTATCATAATGATGCACAGTTGAGACAGGATACAAGAGTCCTCTCTGAAGTCTCCAGACTCAGCAGCTGCCTTTCTTCCTGCTACTCTACTACTGAAGAATAAGCCCAGGAAAAAATTACAGAATTTATATTTCTTCCTCCAAATTTGAAAGTATGATTGTGCCTAGGGCGTGTATATTAGCAAAAGCTGATCTCTGTGAAACAAATTATTAGACAGGCAACAAGTAGGACTCTGTAAAAGTGTGGGCACCAGGAGTTCGAGTTCGAGAAAAATATGCTCATTAGTGACATAGAGTTTCTCTCTACATAAGGTGCATGTTGTACTTGTGCCCAGCAGTATCATGTTTAAGTTTAACAAACACAAAAATTTATGGGAGTTTGTAATGTCATTAATGTAGAACCTTGGGACAAAAAATTACCACTACACGGCTACCACATAGAAATCTTTCAGGCATTACATGATATACTTCTATGAGTTTTGTGAAATTATATTCTTGTTCTGTTTATGAAGGCATTATTTTAGCAAAGAATACATAAATTATCTAACAGATGTAATATAAAACAAACCACCTAAAATTAGTTTTGATCTATTAGTATCTAATATATACCCCACCCAAATATAAAAAATTATCATTATTAAATATGCTTAAAGACTATTTCTTTTAAAACGTAAAATTTCTACATGTTCTTTAAAAACTGATGGAGACCTCCAGTTCTGTTTTAGAAGCTGTATTTCTATTAGCCCCATATTCTCCTAGTTCACAGCTGGAAGTGAAATAAAGCTGTAGCTGAATCTTCATTGTGCAAGCATTTGCTTCATTCAGTTTCTTAAAATTTTATGTCCTCTTTTGTACAGTAGTGACATGAGATATTATTAATCATGACTTTTAAAGTACACTATATTAAATTCCACTAGTAACTATTAAGTTTTCTGTCAAGCCACACTTGCAATTATTTTTTTTTTGTTGTTAGTATGTGGTCAAGTGAATTACCCTTCACAATACTTAGCTATTCTTTTTATAGCTATCAACTTTATAAAATAAGGCATTGTAAGAATCCTATTGGTACTGTCGCCATTACTAACTTTATTGCACTGTGTGGCACATTTCATTATAGTATTTAGTCTTTCTACATAGAAATAAAAAATAAGCCTCTATTCATATTTTCCTTTGTTACGAGGAAAACTATATCATTTTCCCTGCAAGTGCCATCATGTCTTGACAATTAATTTTTTTAACTCCATTATTCTAGGTGTTATTTAGGAACACATTCTGATTTGTATTTTCTGTCAGGTACCTATGCTATAGAATAAATCACTATATTAATTTTAATCTGCATGATTTCCTGAATTCCTCTGCTTATTACAGTTGATTATTATAAAAAAAGAAAAGGACTGACTATCAAACATGACAAATTAGGAGAAAGGAGAAGCAGGGGCTGACATGAAGAATTCATGTATACTCACCAGTCTGATATAATTACCATATAGAAAAATAAATTCCAGAAAAAAACACAAGGTTAATGGTTAAAAATAATTTTAAAAAGAAAATATATAGCTAACTATTTAATATATTTGGAGCTGAATAAGAAAGTATCTAAAGATGGACATAATGAGAATAAAAACCAACAAAGAAAATTGTAACTGTACTAAGCATGCTACTCCCAAATGATCAAAAAAATTAATAAACAAGCAACTAAATAAGAAATAAAGTTAATGAAATCATAGTTAGATGGGACAAAATCTTATTTTAAAACAATTTTTATAAGTTGATAAGAGAAAACTATTAAAAATCCAGAAGGAAGTGAACAGAAAGAACAAAGGGGTGAGGGATAACTTGTAGATGCTGAATGTTATACATCTATATCACAATGAAACTATGTAACACTCAGATCAGGAGATAAACAGTATTTTTGAGGCATTTTCAATAGACAAAAAAATTGGTGCTATGAATCAAAAAGTTCAAGCATCCAGGATAAGAGTGAAAAAAAAAATGTTAACCTTTCTGGAAAGCAACTCTAAAATATGAATTAAAGCTATAAAACTTCAAACTTCAAACATATACACACAATCAGATATGTATAGGCAAAATTATACATAAAAATAAGCATTGAAAAGAAATTTCTATACTTCAAAGAAATATTTAGTTAATTCCTATGATAGAACACCAGTGTAGTCACTTAAATTTCTAAAGAATATTATTAAATGACTTGAAAGTAATGATACAATGATAGCAATTGAAAAGGGATACAAAAGGATACAGTGTGATATTAAATTTATAAATTTGAAAACTCTACATTGAGAGAAAAGGTTGAAACCTAAATATAACAGCAATTCTTTCTCAGGAAAGGGATATAGTGAAATTTCATTCTTTCAAATACCTAAGCAATGTTTCAAATGTTCTATTGTAAACACATTCCTAGTTTTGCAGAGAAATGTAAAATTGTTATTTTTAAAACTAGAACTATTAAGTATGTGTAACTATGCTATGACATCTAAGAATGTAGAAACCCTCAGTAAAAAAAAGCAAAAAAGCAATCTTTAAAGCATTGTTTGTTTTTATACAAGGATATAAAAATGTCTTGCAATATAGAATTTTTCTACCATGGCCAACACCTTTAGAATTCTTGAACTATAAGCGGAAGCAGCTAGCAAGTGTTCGCTGAGCCATTTATGAGGGAAAGCAAGCCCTGGCAGGCAGGGTCAGCGCACGGGCGGTGCCGGTGCAGCAGGAGCGCTTACCTTTCTCACTCACGCTCTCGCTTTCTAGCTCCACATCATCACAGCTTGTATACTCAGGTGTGGATGCCAACTCCTCCTCCGAGCTGCTCAGTGAAACCTGGCGCATTTTACCTCCTTTCTTGGATTTATGAGGCCTTGGTGGGGGCGGCCTCACTGACTCGGACTGGTCTGAACTCAAAGAATCATTCCTTAACATGGTTTCCATTTTTTCTCGCTTCGTTTTCCTCACAGCAGAGCTGGGATCTAAGTGGTGTTGTTTCCGTAGGGAGTCAGCGCGCCTCATGTCTGGTCTATCAAGCGGTATAGGGCTCCGCCGAGGGGTGGGAGGACTATGATTTGAGGTCCTTTGTGGATAAGAACTTTGTCCCTGAGCCTCTCGAGTTCTTTCCATTGAATACGATCGTTGGTTTTCCATTGCAGCTCTACGTTCAGATACAGATCTTTGCCTTGATGGTCTATCCATCCTTAGCAGAGAAATCCTGGAATCTTCTAGTTCAGCGTTTGCCAAAGAAACATCACTGTGCCTTCTCTCATGTCGTGCCCTGGACACCTCAGCGTGGATCCGCATTTGTTCTTCGTAGGGTTGTGGCTTTACGGGATACCGGGCCAAATTTGGATCACTTCTGTAGCGTGCCTGGTATTCCTCCTCTCTCCTTTGTCTTTCATATTCATCTCTGCTCTCCACGTCTTCGTCATCTACAATATACTCTTTGGAATGTCTATGGCCTCTCCTGTTAGAATCCCTATAATTTAAATGACCAGGTTCTTCATAAAATTGAGGTTCACGTTGAGGTCGTCTATCAGCATAATCTGAAGGAGACCTTGGCATTGTACCATCTGAAGGAACATACTGTGAGTAGTCCTCTCTTTCTTCACTTTGCTCGTATCTTCGATTTTGATCCCTGGACACTGATGGACTTCTTTTTCTAGAAACCAAAGAAAAATACTATGAGAAGACATTTTTAAAAATTAGGCTTCACTGATTCACTGCCAAACGGATGGATAAATTCAAGTCGATCTTTAGGTCTTCTTCCCATGAAAGACATAGCTTAAAAATACTATAATATAATTTTAAAATTGCTATACAACACCGTGTGTGTGGGCGCCTGTGGGTGCATGCTATATACCACTCAATTTACTTTTGACATTGACATTATTTTTATACAAATGTCTAAAGGAAAAAAATATCATAGTAAGAACATTATACTGTAGTTACTGAGTCAGAATTTCTCAGTTACAGTTATTGCACCTCGACAAACTTCTAATCTTGGAGCATCTGCATTTTCAAATAAGAGAGAGATTTGGATTATACACCTTGACTCAGATTATTCTAACAAACATATATTAGGTAAGTACTAACGGTGTACACTGAATTATAGATGAGAAACAAAAGAACGATTGTCCCTGATAAGAAGCTGAACCTAGGGCTCCGGGACTCCGCCGAACTTAGTGTACAGGTTAGAGTGAGGACCACAGAGGCAGACAGCTTCTGGGACAGGCGGGAGCCACAGAGCCGCTGAGGCAGCACCCTTTTGGGGCCGCAGACATCCGGCACCCTCCCAGTCGGAGGACAGTGACCTGCCCTGCAGGGAGCGCCATCTTGGCTCCGGGACTCCGCCGAGCTTAGTCTCTACAGGTCAGAGTGGGGACCACGGGGGCAGACGGCTTCTGGGACAGGCAGGAGCCACAGAGCCGCTGAGGCAGCACCCTTTTGGGGCCGCAGACATCCGGCACCCTCCCAGCCGGAGGACAGAGACCTGCCCTGCAGGGAGCGCCATCTTGGCTCCGGGACTCCGCCGAACTTAGTCTACAGGTTAGAGTGAGGACCACAGAGGCAGACGGCTTCTGGGACAGGCGGGAGCCACAGAGCCGCTGAGGCAGCACCCTTTTGGGGCCGCAGACATCCGGCACCCTCCCAGTCGGAGGACAGTGACCTGCCCTGCAGAGAGTGCCATCTTGGCTCCGGGACTCCGCCGAGCTTAGTCTCTACAGGTCAGAGTGGGGACCACGGGGGCAGACAGCTTCTGGGACAGGCGGGAGCCACAGAGCTGCTGAGGCAGCACCCTTTAGGGGCCGCAGACATCCGGCACCCTCCCAGTCGGAGGACAGTGACCTGCCCTGCAGGGAGCGCCATCTTGGCTCGGGGACTCCGCCGAACTTAGTCTGTACAGGTCAGAGTGAGGACCACAGAGGCAGACAGCTTCTGGGACAGGCGGGAGCCACAGAACCGCTGAGGCAGCACCCTTTTGGGGCCGCAGACATCCGACACCCTCCCAGCCGGAGAACAGTGACCTGCCCTGCAGGGAGCGCCATCTTGGCTCCGGGACTCCGCCGAACTTAGTCTGTACAGGTCTGCTGACAGAGGATACTCAGAATCCCCAGAAGAACAACCTCTGAACAGAGACAACTATAACAACTCCAGAGATTACCAGATGGCGAGAGGTAAAGGTAAGAATCTTACTAACAGAAACCAAGACCACTCACCATCATCAGGACCCAGCACTCCCACTTCGCCCAGTCCAGGGCACCCCAACACACCTGAAAAACTAGACCTGGATTTAAAAGCATATCTCATGATGATGGTAGAGGACATCAAGAAGGACTTTAAAGAACTACAGGAGAACATGGCTAAAGAGTTACAAGTCCTTAAAGAAAAACAGGAAAACACAACCAAACTGGTAGAAGTCCTTAAAGAGAAACAGGAAAACACATCCAATCAGATGATGGAAATGAACAAAACCATACTAGACCTAAAAAGGGAAGTAGACACAATAAAGAAAACCCAAAATGAGGCAACACTGGAGATAGAAACCCTAGGAAAGAAATCTGGAACCATAGATGCAAGCATCAGCAACAGAATACAAGAGATGGAAGAGAGAATCTCAGGTGCAGAAGATTCCATAGAGAACATGGGCACAACAATCAAGGAAAATGGAAAATGCAAAAAGATCCTAACTCAAAACATCCAGGAAATACAGGACACAATGAGAAGACCAAACCTACGGATAATAGGAGTGGATGAGAATGAAGATTTTCAACTCAAAGGACCAGCAAACATCTTCAACAAAATTATAGAAGAAAACTTCCCAAATCTAAAGAAAGAGATGCCCATGAACATACAAGAAGCCTACAGAACTCCAAATAGGCTGGACCAGAAAAGAAATACCTCCCGACACATAATAATCAGAACAACAAATGCACTAAATAAAGATAGAATACTAAAAGCAGTAAGAGAAAAAGGCCAAGTAACATATAAAGGCAAGCCTATCAGAATTACACCAGATTTTTCACCAGAGACTATGAAAGCTAGAAGATCCTGGACAGATGTTATACAGACACTAAAAGAACACAAATTCCAGCCCAAGCTACTATACCCAGCCAAACTCTCAATTAACATAGATGG
The DNA here is from genome assembly GCF_978045245.1 of Mus caroli. Classification (NCBI taxonomy): domain Eukaryota; kingdom Metazoa; phylum Chordata; class Mammalia; order Rodentia; family Muridae; genus Mus; species Mus caroli. The sequence goes on from NW_028227271.1 coordinate 65,095,699, forward strand.
AGAAACCAAAGTATTCCACGACAAAACCAAATTCACACATTATCTCTCCACGAATCCAGCCCTTCAAAGGATAATAACAGAAAAAAACCAATACAAGGACAGGAACCACGCCCTAGAAACAACAAGAAGGTAATCCCTCAACAAACCTAAAAGAAGACAGCCACAAGAACAGAATGCCAACTTTAACAACAAAAATAACAGGAAACAACAATTACTTTTCCTTAATATCTCTTAATATCAATGGACTCAACTCCCCGATAAAAAGACATAGACTAACAAACTGGCTACACAAACAAGACCCAACATTTTGCTGCTTACAAGAAACTCATCTCAGAGAAAAAGATAGACACTACCTCAGAATGAAAGGCTGGAAAACAATTTTCCAAGCAAATGGTCTGAAGAAACAAGCTGGAGTAGCCATTCTAATATCAGATAAGATTGACTTCCAACCCAAAGTCATCAAAAAAGACAGGGAGGGGCACTTCATACTCATCAAAGGTAAAATCCTCCAAGAGGAACTATCAATCCTGAATATCTATGCTCCAAATACAAAGGCAGCCTCATTCATTAAAGAAACTTTAGTAAATCTCAAAGCACACATTGCACCTCATACAATAATAGTGGGAGACTTCAACACACCACTTTCACCAATGGACAGATCATGGAAACAGAAACTAAACAGGGACACAGTGAAACTAACAGAAGTTATGGATCAAATGGATCTGGCAGATATCTACAGAACATTTTACCCTAAAACAAAAGGATACACCTTCTTCTCAGCACCTCATGGTACCTTCTCCAAAATTGACCACGTAATTGGGCACAAAACAGGACTCAACAGATACAAAAACATTGAAATTGTCCCATGCATCCTATCAGATCACCATGGACTAAGGCTGATCTTCAATAACAAAATAAATAATAGAAAGCCAACCTTCACGTGGAAACTGAACAACACTCTTCTCAATGATACCTTGGTCAAGGAAGGAATAAAGAAAGAAATTAAGGACTTTTTAGAGTTCAATGAAAATGAAGCCACAACATACCCAAACTTATGGGACGCAATGAAAGCATTTCTAAGAGGAAAACTCATAGCTCTGAGTGCCTCCAAAAGGAAACTAGAAAGAGCACACATTAGCAGCTTGACAACACACCTAAAAGCACTAGAACAAAAGGAAGCAAATTCACCCAAGAGGAGTAGACGGCAGGAAATAATCAAACTCAGGGGTGAAATCAACCAAGTGGAAACAAGAAAAACTATTCAAAGAATCAACCAATCAAGGAGCTGGTTCTTTGAGAAAATCAACAAGATAGATAAACCCTTAGCCAGGCTCACTAGAGGGCACAGGGAAAGCATCCTAATTAACAAAATCAGAAATGAAAAAGGAGACATAACAACAGATCCTGAAGACATCCAAAACACCATCAGATCCTTCTACCAAAGGCTATACTCAACAAAACTGGAGAACCTGGATGAAATGGAGAAGTTCCTAGACAGATACCAGGTACCAAAGTTGAATCAAGATCAGGTTAATGATCTAAACAGCCCTATATCCCCCAAAGAAATAGAAGCAGTCATTAATAGTCTCCCAACCAAAAAAAGCCCAGGACCAGATGGGTTTAGTGCAGAGTTCTATCAGACCTTCAAAGAAGATCTAATCCCAGTTCTTCACAAACTATTCCACAAAATAGAAACAGAAGGTACTCTACCCAACTCATTCTATGAAGCCACAATTACTCTGATACCTAAACCACAAAAAGACCCAACAAAGATAGAAAACTTCAGACCAATATCCCTTATGAATATTGATGCAAAAATCCTCAATAAAATTCTTGCTAACCGAATCCAAGAACACATCAAAACAATCATCCATCCTGACCAAGTAGGTTTCATCCCAGGGATGCAGGGATGGTTCAATATACGGAAATCCATCAACGTAATCCAGTATATAAACAAACTCAAAGACAAAAACCACATGGTCATCTCGTTAGATGCGGAAAAAGCATTTGACAAGATCCAACACCCATTCATGATAAAAGTCTTGGAAAGATCAGGAATTCAAGGCCCATACCTAAACATGATAAAAGCAATCTACAGCAAACCAGTAGCCAACATCAAAGTAAATGGTGAGAAGCTTGAAGCAATCCCTCTAAAATCAGGGACTAGACAAGGCTGTCCACTTTCTCCATACCTATTCAACATTGTACTTGAAGTCCTAGCCAGAGCAATTCGACAACAAAAGGAGATCAAAGGGATACAAATTGGAAAAGATGAAGTCAAAATATCACTTTTTGCATTTGATATGATAGTATATATAAGTGACCCTAAAAATTCTACCAGAGAACTCCTAAGCCTGATAAACAGCTTCGGTGAAGTAGCTGGATATAAAATTAACTCAAACAAATCAATGGCCTTTCTCTACACAAAGAATAAACAGGCTGAGAAAGAAATTAGGGAAACAACACCCTTCTCAATAGTCACAAATAATATAAAATATCTTGGCGTGACTCTAACTAAGGAAGTGAAAGATCTGTATAATAAAAACTTCAAGTCTCTGAAGAAAGAAATTATAGAAGATCTCAGAAGATGGAAAGATCTCCCATGCTCATGGATTGGCAGGATCAACATTGTAAAAATGGCTATCTTGCCAAAAGCAATCTACAGATTCAATGCAATCCCCATCAAAATTCCAACTCAATTCTTCAACGAATTAGAAAGTGCAATCTGCAAATTCATCTGGAATAACAAAAAACCTAGGATAGCAAAAACTCTTCTCAAGGATAAAAGAACCTCTGGTGGAATCACCATGCCGGACCTAAAGCTCTACTACAGAGCAATTGTGATAAAAACTGCATGGTACTGGTATAGTGACAGACAAATAGACCAATGGAATAGAATTGAAGACCCAGAAATGAACCCACACACCTACGGTCACTTGATCTTCGACAAGGGAGCTAAAAACATCCAGTGGAAGAAAGACAGCATTTTCAACAAATGGTGCTGGCACAACTGGTTGTTAACATGTAGAAGAATGCGAATCGATCCATTCCTATCTCCTTGTACTAAGGTCAAGTCTAAGTGGATCAAGGAACTTCACATAAAACCAGAGACACTGAAACTTATAGAGGAGAAAGTGGGGAAAAGCCTTGAAGATATGGGCACAGGGGAAAAATTCCTGAATAGAACAGTAATGGCTTGTGCTGTAAGATCGAGAATTGACAAGTGGGACCTCATGAAACTACAAAGCTTCTGCAAGGCTAAAGACACCATCAATAAGACAAAAAAACCACCAACAGATTGGGAAAGGATCTTCACCTATCCTAAATCAGATAAGGGACTAATATCCAATATATATAAAGAACTCAAGAAGGTGGACTCCAGAAAGTCAAATAACCCCATTAAAAAATGGGGCTCAGAACTGAACAAAGAATTCTCACCTGAGGAATACCGAATGGCAGAGAAGCACCTGAAAAAATGTTCAACATCCTTAATCATCAGGGAAATGCAAATCAAAACAACCCTCAGATTCCACCTCACACCAGTCAGAATGGCTAAGATTAAAAATTCAGGTGACAGCAGTTGCTGGCGAGGATGTGGAGAAAGAGGAACACTCCTCCATTGTTGGTGGGATTGCAAGCTTGTACAACCACTCTGGAAATCAGTCTGGCGGTTCCTCAGAAAATTGGACATAGTACTACCGGAGGATCCAGCAATACCTCTCCTGGGCATATATCCAGAAGATGTCCCAACCGGTAAAAAGGACACATGTTCCACTATGTTCATAGCAGCCCTATTTATAATAGCCAGAAGCTGGAAAGAACCCAGATGTCCCTCAACAGAGGAATGGATACAGAAATTATGGTACATTTACACAATGGAGTACTACTCAGCTATTAAAAAGAATGAATTTATGAAATTCCTAGCCAAATGGATGGACCTGGAGGGCATCATTTTGAGTGAAGTAACACAATCACAAAAGAACTCACACAATATGTATTCACTGATAAGTGGATATTAGCCCAAAACTTAGGATACCCAAGATTTAAGATACAATTTGCTAAACGCATGAAACTCAAGAAGAATGAAGACCAAAGTGTGGACACTGTGCACCTTCTCAGAATTGGGAACAAAACACCCAGGGAAGGAGTTACAGAGACAAAGTTCGTAGCGGTGATGAAAGGATGGACCATTTAGAGACTGCCGTACCCAGGGATCCATCCCATAATCAACTTCTAAACGCTGACACCATTGCATACACTAGCAAGATTTTGCTGAAAGGACCCAAATATAGCTGTCTCTTGTGAGACGATGCTGGGGCCTAGCAAACACAGGAGTGGATGTTCACAGTCAGCTATTGGATGTATCACAGGGCTCCCAATGGAGAAGCTAGAGTAAGTACCCAAGGAGCTAAAGGGATCTGCAACCCTATTGTTGGAACAACATGATGTACTAACTAGAACCCCGGAGCTCTTGTCTCTAGCTGCATATGTATCGAAAGATGGCCTAGTCAGCCATCAATGGAAAGAGAGGCCCATTGGACTTGCAAACTTTATATGCCCCAATATAGGGGAATGCCAGGGCCAAAAGAATGGGAATGGGTGGATAGGGAAGTGGGGGGGCGCTATGGGGGACTTTTGGGATAGCATTGGAAACGTAATTGAGGAAAATATGTAATAAAAATATTAAAAAAAAAAAAAAGAACCAGGGGAATGCCAGGACCAAGAAGTGGGAGTGGGTGGGTAGGGGAGTGGGAGTGGGGTCTGGGGGACTTTGGGGATAGCATTTGAAATGTAAATGAAGAAAATACCTAATTAAAAAAAATAAATTGAAAAAAAAAAAAAGAGTTAAGCTAGAGAAAGCATCCACATGGGCCCAATGTAATCATAAGGACATCCTTAAAAGAGGGGGAGGAGAAGGCATGATGAAAGCAGAATAAATACCATGTAGCATCTAGAGACTGGAGTGGACAAGTGGACCATCAGAGGAGTGCAGTCCACAACTCAGACCTGTAACTCGTAGACACTAATAAATGTATACTGCTTTAAATCACTATAAAAAAAAAAAAAAAAAAAAAAAAAGAAGCTGAACCTAAATTCTCTTCCAAGTTTCTCAGGAACTGAGGAACTACAATCTTATAACAATACCAAAGCTTCATCAAGTTAATTTGCTTAAATAAAAGGGTTTCCAGTAGAATATTTAAAATCATGCTTAGTATCATAGAACTCTTAAAAAAGACAATTTATTCCTAACTTGAACAAACACAAAAGTTTTGAAAATAAGTATAAAGATAGTGAGTCTTAACAGACAATTCTAACTCCACACAACAAATAAGAAAAATTTACCTCCAATGATAAAATTCACTTCCACAGGAAAATCATTAATATACAGTCCCTGACTAAAACTCTAAGTGTTTTCTTTTTTTAATCATTCTATAGGAAACTTAAATTCAATAGTGAACTAGCAATCACTCTGTTTAAAGACTATGTGATATGCCGGAAGCACTGAGGCAGATATACATGCTAATTTCTATCGAACAAAATAAAAATAGAATGGTGGGTAAAAACTTAACTTGGGAGGACAGTTGACTCTGCTGCTTAAAACAAAACTACTTCAACACGTGCACTTCAGTATGTTTAAACCCTACCAGAAGCCAGATAACATTCCATAGGGAACTCTTGAAAAGAAATAATCCACTATCAGTTACTCTAACGTATTAAACAATATTGGGTCAAGGAAATAACTACAAAGTACATCACGAATTATTTCACACATACTTATATTAGCTTTAGATCTACTCACCCACTTCTCACTATTGACCCAAATAGGTCAGAAGTCTTTTTCTCCTTTACCATATTAAAGTAATATTAACAGGAACACATTAATAAAAATTTGAAAGATACAATATCCTATTTACCAAGTAGCATTTCTGTCATTGCTTACAATTTCTGATAAGGTCAAATAACTATCCGATCTATTTCTAAATATTCTCCTTGTGTAATACACCAGATGTTCCATTATGAATGCTTATATGGCTTGCAAAATAATTTGAGTAAGAAAATCTATCAACTACCTATTTGAAACTTCATGTCTGCAAAATAATGGTGATTGATAAGAAAATGCCAAAATGTAACTTTTTTCAAATATGTTACTGTTCTAATATGTAATATCAGTTTCAGTTTATATATTGCTTATTAATTCTTCTTGCTTTTATTATAATGCTCAGTGGCTATCTTACGTGATTTGTATTAATGATACCACATATAATGCTGAACATATTTACCAATTAACCATCAAACTTTTGAAAATACAGCAGTAGATTTTTGAAAACATTTATAAGGGCAATGAGAGAACACGTGAATAGACAAACCTTAGTATTTGTATATTTTTACCTCTTAACTAATGATATATGAAACGTTAGGAATCTCAGTGACACTGAGAGTCATTCTATACATTTGAATTTTACATTACTACAACTTAGCAATAGCTATTTATTCCGGTAAAAATTCTTATGGTAAAGATCATTTAAAAACAGCCACGTTATAAATAAATATATACTGAACCACATTAAAAGTCAACCACCTTCTTTTTTTCATTTAGTAACTGTCATTTTAGGAATGACAGAATATAATAGGTGAAATTTAAAGATTTAAAAATCTGAAAAGATACGTCCATCTTTCTAAATGCTTTGTGAAACATGGACCTTGCAAAAACTGAATGAAAGGAACACTTCATGATCAAATTCTTTAATGCTAACTATATAGTTTACATATAATTTTGCTCTTAAAGTAAAAATTCAAAGCTTTTAAACTATAGCATATCAAGAATTTAAACAAAGTATATGATCATATGTAACATGCCACATACATACTCCATGACTAGATTTCCTTTTTAAAAAGTTTAGCAAAGCAAGTTATACTTTTAAAAAGCATGAAAATATTTTTACACATAACAATTACATTTAGCATTTTTATTTTTACCTTTGTTCAACCAATGCACATCTGTCGAGCATGAAGCATCACACTGATGAAAATCCATCAACATTATGCCAGGCAGTGCTTTCTCTTAATCCTTCTAACCCTAGCAAAATCATAGGAGCCATCCTTAATCAGATGATCTGAAAGTCTCTCTTTGCTTGTAATCATTTTACTACAAAACTCAACTACTGAGAGTTGCACACAACATAGCATCCATTCAAGGAGAAAACACACAATATTTTAGTGACAGCCCTGTTAAGGCATGGCTATTTTTAATGTTGTTACTGTGTGGCTGTATATAGATAGCTCCAGGTCAACTAAGAATGTACTCGAAGGAGGATTATGGTACTTAGCTGATTAGGGCCTCACAACACTGAAATGAACACAATCCGGATCCAAGGCATTTCGGGGCACTATAGTTAAGAGTGACAGCTTTACAAAACACTTTCCCCTATATAAATCACACTTTGAAAAATAAGTATTCAATATCATAATAATTGATTAGTAATTCTGTTGTTCAGCTCTTGTCATAAAACATATGGCCATCCCATTCTGTAACTTCTTAAGATTTAAGTAAACTTTTTAATCCAAAAGGACAATGTTTCTCCCAAAGTTCAAAAAGAAAAATGTTTTATAGAAATTTTTAAAAATATGCTCCATGAACTAAGAACTTGGTTAAATACTGAGCATAAATCCAGTTTTCCTCATTTAATACATAATTTCAACATCTCCAGCTCATGGCTTGAAGATAAAAACTGTAAAGTTTCAAAACCCAATTATAATGAAATCCCAAATTATCTGAAAGTCAACATTATTTTTTGAAAACCTGTATCTAAGTCATTTCAAATAACTTATATAAAAATGAATATGTACTCTTATAACCATATTTTAATATGTTCATATACACACATACACACATATATGATGCAATTTTTGAGGTATGAGCAAAGAGACAGCAAGCAGCATATTACTATTTTTTTAGTTTCCAAGTCATCAAGTGTAAACAAGAGTCTAATAATGCATGTCAGTGCAGTTCAATCGATTGTCCACTATTGATCTACAAAATTTCATTCTGCAATTTGGTTAGGTCTTAGAAGCATTGTGGTGAGTAGGGGCAACAGAGTAGTTCTCTCTCTCTCTCTCTCTCTCTCTCTCTCTATATATATATATATATATATATATATATATATATATATATATATATATATATCTTTGTGTGTGTGTGTCTAGCTCCTCTTTGGTTTTTGTTTTGTTTGTTTTGTTTTGGGGGTCAGGCTCTCTCTACATAGCCCTGCATCTGCAAGAACTCAAAGTCCAAATTGGACTCACAGATATCCACCTGCCTCTACCAGATGTCCACCTGACTTTACCTCCCTAGAGCTTGGAATTAATTATGTGCCACAATACATACAATAGTATATACACCAAATAAAAAACAAGGTATTAATAACTCATAACAAAACCAAAATGAGAGAATCACATGCAGATGATGCCACCTACAACAATAAACATAACAGGAACTAACAATCATCTGCCTTTAATATCTCTCAGTATCAATGGACTCAACTCACCTAAAAGAAAGACATAAGCTAACAGACTGCATATGCAAACAGGAACCAGCATTTTGCTGCATACAAGAAACACATCTCAATAACAAAAACAGATACTACCTCAGAGTAAAAGGCTGGAAACAAGTTTTCCAAGCAAATGGTCCCAAGAAACAAGCTGGAGTTGGCATCCTGATATCCAATAAAATAGGCTTTAAAACAAAAGTTATTAAGCAAGATGAAAAAGGACACTTCATATTCATCAAAGGAAAAATCCATCAAGAGAAAGTCTCAATTCTAAACATCCATGAGCAAGGGAAACACATTCATAAAAGAAACTTTATTAAAGCTCAAAACACACACTACCCCACACAATAATAGTGGTAGACTTCAACATTCCACTCTCACCAATAAATAGGTCATTGAAACAGAAACTGAACAAAGACACAGTGAAACTAATAGAGCTTATGAACCAAATGGATTTAACAGATATCTACATTTCCAAAAAACAAAAACAAAAACAAAAAAACAAAAACACCTTCTTCTCAGCACCTCATGGTACCTTTTCCAAAGTTTACCATATAATCAGTCACAAAACAAGCCTCAACTGATACAAGAAGATTGAAATAATCCCATGCATCCTATTAGATCATCACAGAAAATGCTAGCCACCAATAACAACAAAAACAACAGAAAACCCACAAACCCATGAAAACAGAACATCTCTCTACTCAATGATAACTTGGTCAGGGAAGAAATAAAGAAAGAAATTAATGATTTCCTGGAATTCAATGAAAATGATGACACAGCATACCCAAACCTAAGGGACACAAGGAAAGCAGTGCTTAGAGGAAAATTCATAGCACTAGATGCCCTGATAAAGAAATTGGAAAGATATTACACTAGTAACTTAACAGCACACCCAAAAGCTCTAAAACAAAAGAAGCAAACACACCAAAAAGAAGTAGGTGGCAAGAAGTAATCAAACTCAGAGCTGAAATCAACCAAATAGAAACAATGAGAACTATACATAGAATCAACAAAACCAAAAATTGGATTTTTTTTATTTGTTTTGTTTAGAAAATCAATAAGATATATAAACTCCTAGTCAAACTAACTAAAGGACCCAAAGGCAGTATCCAAATCAACAAAATCAGAATTGAATAGGGAGACATAAAAACAGAAATGGAGAAAATTCATAAAATCATCATATCCTATTACAAAAGCCTATACGCAACAAACTGGAAATTTTAGATTAAATGAATGATTTTCTAGACAGATACCATGTCCCAAAGTTAAATCAAGAGCAGGTAAACTACCTAAAGAGGGCCATATCCCCTAAGAAAACAGAAGAAGTCATTAAAAACCTTTCAACCCAGGGTCAGATGGCTTTAGTGCAGAATTCCTCCAGACTTCTAAAGTGGAGCTAATACCAATATTCCTCAAACTATTCCACAAAATAGAAAGAGAAAGAACACTACATAATTCACTTTATAAAGCCACTATTACTCTGATACCTTAACCACACCAGGACCCAACCAAAAAAGAGAACTTCAGACCAATTTCCCTTATGAATATTGATGCAAAAATACTCAACAAATCCTTTGCAAACCGAATCCAAGAACACATCAAAACCATCATTCACCATGATCAAGTATGCTTCATTTGAGGGATGCAAGGTTGGTTCAATATATGAAAATCTATTATCGTAATCCACTGTATAAACAAACTCAAAGGAAAAAAAAACCCACATGATCATCTCATTAGACACAGAAAAAGGATTTTATATTGGAGAGATCAGGAATTCAAAGCCCATACCTAAACATAATAAAACCAAAATACAGAAAACCCACAGCCAATATCAAATTGAATGGAGAGATATTTGAAGCAATCCCACTAAAATCAGGGACAAGACAAGGATGCCCACTCTCCCAATATCTATTCAATATAGTACTTGAAGTTCTAGCTACAGCACTAAGACAACAAAAGGAGATCAAGGGGATACAAATTGGCAAGGAAGTAGTCAAGATATCACTATTTGCAAATGTTATGATAATATACAAAAGTAACCCTGAAAATTCTACCAGAGAACTTCTCCAGCTGATAAACAATTCAGCAAAGTATCTAGATATAAAATTAACTCTAATGCATCAGTAGCCTTCATTTATACACATGATAAATGAGCTGAGAAAAAAATTAGAGAAAAACCCTTCATAATAGTCACAAACAATATAAAATATCTTGGGGCAACACTAAGCAAACAAGTGAAAGAACTGTAAAATCAGAACTTCAATTCTCTCAAGAAATTGAAAAAGACCTCAGAAAATGGAGAGATCTCCAATGCTCATGGATTGGTAGAATTAACATAGCAAAAATGGCCATCCCACCAAAAGCAATCTACAAATTCAATGCAATCCCCATCAAAATCCCAACACAATTCTTCAAAGACATGGAAAGAGCAATTCTCAAATTCATCTGGAAAAACAAAAAACCCAGAATAGTGAAAACAATTCTTAACAATAAAAGAACTTCTGGGGGAATCATCATCCCTGACCTCAAGTTGTACTACAGAGCAATAGTGATTAAAAAAACAAAAAACCAAAAACACCCACAGTATTGGTACAGAAACAGACAGGTTGAGCAATGGAATAGAATTGAAGACCCAGAAATAAAACCACACACTTACAGACACTTAATCTTTGACAAAGAAGCCAAAAGTATACAATGGAAAAAAGAAAGCGTCTTTAACAAATGGTGCTGGTCTAAATGGCAGTCTGTATGTAGAAAAACAAAAATAGATCCATATTTGTCACAAGGCCCAAGTCCAAGTGGATCAAGGATATCAACATAAAACCAGATACACTGAATCTAATTGAAGAAAAATGGGAAAGAGTCTTGAACTCATTGGCACATGAAGAAATTTCCTAAACAGAACTCCAATGGCTCATGCTCTAAGATCAAGAATTGATAAATGGGACCTCATGAAACTGGGAAGCTTCTATAAGGCAAAGGACATAGTTAATAGGACAAATCAACAATCTACAGATTTGGATAAATTATTCACTAGCCCCACATCTGATAGAGGGCTAATATCCAAAATATATAAAGAACTCAAAAAACTAACCACCAAAAAAAATAAATAAATAAAAAATAAAAATAAAAAACAACCCAAATAAAAATGGGGTATAGAACTGAACAGAGTACTCACAAGAGTGGAATCTCGAATGGCTGAGAAGCACTTAAAGAGATGTTCAAAGTCCTTAGTGATGAAGGAAATGCAAATCAAAAGGACCCTGAGATTCCACCTTATACAAATCATAATAACTAAGATTAAAAACGCAGGTGACAGCACATGTTGGTGAAGATGTAGAGAAAGAGGAACACTCCTCCATTGCTGGTGGAATTGCAAACTGGTACAACCACTCTGGAAATCAATCTGGAGGTTCCTTGGAAAATTGGAAATAGATCTACCTAAAAACCCAGCTATATCACTCCTGGGCATATACCCAAAATGCCACCATGCCACAGAGGCACGTGTTGCACTATGTTCATAGAGGCTTTATTTGTGATAGCCAGAAGCTGGAAACAATCCAGATTCCTGACAATTAAAGAATGGATACAGAAAATGTGGTTCATTTACACAATGGAATACTATTCGCTATTAAGAACAAGGACAGCATGAATTTTGCAGACAAATGGATGGAACTAGAAATTATCATCCTGAGTGAGATAACTCAGACGCAAAAACACATGCATGGTATATAATCACTAATAAGTGGATATTAGCAAAAAATAAATAAATAAAAAAGGTACAGAATACCCAGGATACAATCCACAGAAGGTTAACCAGCCAAGGACCCCAAATGAGGATGGAGGGAGAAGAAAGCAATCATGGGGGGCAGAGAAAGGGAGGGACCAGGGTGGGAAAGGAGACAGAGAGGGAAAGCGGGGAATATTGGGGGAAACAGGACTGAAGCCCTGAGGGCCAGCAGAAAAAAATGGAAACAGGCAACCCAGGGAGGTAGGAAATACGTGGGCCCTCTAAAATGTACCAGAGACCTAGCAGGTAAGAGACTCTTAGGACTCAAAGGGAGAGACCTTGAATGAAATGCCCTACAGTAGGGAGGGGGCACTTGTAGAGCCCACTTCAAGCAGAAAGACAGGGCATCAAGTGAGGGATGGGTTGCCATCCCACAATCAAAAGCTCTGACCCAGAATTGTTCCTGTCTAAAGGAACTGCAGGAACAAAAATGGAAAAGAGCCTGAGAGAAAGTCCAGTGATAGGTCTAAATTAAGATCCAGCTCAAAGAGAGGCCCAGGGTCCTGACACTGTTACTGATATTATGGTGTGCTTGCAGGCAGGAGCCTAGCAGGGCTGCCCTCTGAGAGGCCCAACAAGCAGCTGGAAGAGTCAGATGCATATACTAGCACCCAACCAATGGATGGAAGCCAGGGCCCCAGTGGTTGAATTGGGGGAAAACTTGAGAAGCTGAGGAAGAGGGCAGTCCCATAGGAAGACCAGCAGTCTCAACTGACATGGACCCCCAAGATCTCTTAGACACTGAGCCACCAACCAAGCAGCCTACAGCAGCTGATGTGAGGCCCCCAACACATATACAGCAGAGGACTGCTTGGTCTGGCCTCAGTGAAAGATGAACCTAACCCTCTAGAGACTCGAGGCCCTAGGGAGTGGGGAGGTCTGGTGGAGTGGGGGTAAGGGGTGGGCTATCCTCTTGGAGAAAGGGAGAGGTATGGGATGGGGAGCAGTGGGGGGCAGACCAGGAGGGGGATGAAGACTGGACTGTAAAAAAAGGATTAAAGAATTTTAAAAAAATCTTTAAGATGCCTTATAAAGATTTATAGAATCTGCCAAAAGGAATAAAAATTCAATAATTATTTTTCAAATGGCTGTTAAATAATAATAAAATACAACCAGATAAAGTCCACAATTTGAATAAAATGAAATAACCAATTTTCACAAAGTATATTTTGCCTCTTGCAAATTTCGAAGCCTGGTATATTTCACAATCATTTCAAGTGATAGATTAATATCAAACTTCCTCTTATTTACTATTCCTTCCACCCCCTTTTCCTTACTTTATTATCTAAGCAAAAGTCAGGCTGGGTTTCACTATGTCACCTAGGTTGCCCTCCTCTCTCCTCCTGACTTCATCACCCCCAAAGCTCTGGACAACCTGCCAACTTAGAGACTTTCTTCCAGTTTTGCTGAGATCTCCCTGCCTCAAGAACATGAAGACTGCCCACCCTATTAAACACTTTAGCTTCTCATTCTTCGCAAGCGCTCTCAAGACTAATCCCTAAACTAGCTTTAATGTCCCATGCCTTACATACAGAATTACACCACGTAATTATGACAATTTATATACTATGACAGTAAAGATTTTTCAAAGTTTTTCATACTTCACATGCTCAAATATGAATTTTACTAGTAGGGATTGTGATTTTAGTCATTATCCCAACACTAGATATACAAAAGATACTTAATATTTACTAAGTAAAGTAAGTTCAGGCATATTTCACACTATGTTTAATATTATGTATGTTTAAATACATTACATAATTAATAATTTATCTAAAATGTAATCATTACAATTTCATTTATTTGTATTCTATACTAGAAAATACTTTCTAAACTACTCCTCTGAAGTAGCAAGATGTCAGGAGTGTTCCTTCAATGAGGAGGTCTCGATCACACCAACCCTGTAGGTCTGCCAACTAGGAAAACATTTTGTACTAATGCATTGCTTTTTAAGGATAATATAGGGTTTAACTCTTCCAGGTATGTGGAGAAAACTATTGCTTGAGATAAAGAGGATAAATCAAAGTCAGGCTGTTTCTTGAGAAGAGAGAAGCATCTCCAAACTCTAGACCCATAGCTCCACTGCCTACCCTAAACAAAGACCCAGAGCTCCACTGCCTACCCTAAACAAAGACCCAGAGCTACACTGTCTACCCTAAATAAGCTCAGAAGAGCAGCACTAAGACAAAGCCTTTGCTAGAGGACTTTTCCTAAAAGAATTCATTGTAAACCATAGAGAATTACTGGGAACACTACCAGCTCAAACCAAACGTAAATAAAATATATTTTATTTAAATATTGAGAGCTGAGTGCAGTGGGCCACACCTGAAACCCCAGCACCTGAAAAACTGAAACAAGAGGTGAACAAGTTCATAAAATTAAAAATTACAAAAAAATTAATTTAGGAATCATCGATATACCAATAGTTGGGGTAAAGAATACTCCTTACATAATCCCTGCATGTTTACTTTCCAACAGAGATACACATGAAATACTGACACATATATCTCCACGCAAAACTGAAAACCAACACCAATTATTTCTAAATTATGCATATTCTGGTTTGAATCCATGAAGACAACTTTAAAAGCATTATCTTTCAGGTAACAGAATGTTCATTCACTCTCACACATAAAATACCACCTAACATCTGTGCATCAGGAGAACATGTGCCCTGCTCCTTAGCTATCTGCATCAGTCTCGTTGCTTTAGATTATGATCGGTCAGTCCTCTCATTTACCTATACAAAGTCGTCTTTGGAAGACTGATAGGTCTCTCCTTAACTCCTTAAGATGAGGAACACAGTGCAAACTGGATTCCTGCAGACTGTTTTCAAACTTGGATAAAAGTCATCTATATCTTGCAATACAATCATTTTCTCTCCAGCACCGTTCTCAAAAAGATAGTACAAAATCTACATATTTACATTACAAAAACATTAAATTAAAGATGGAAATTTACAGGGATGTTTCTAAAAATAGGAAGAAACAAACTTCTATAAAATAACTCTTTTTAACAATTTTGCTTTAAAAATAAACAAAGAAAAAAGAAAGAAAGGAAGGAAGGAAGGAAGGAAGGAAGGAAGGAAGGAAGGAAGGAAGGAAGGAAGGAAAGAAGAAAGGAAGGAAGGAAAGAAGGAGGAAGGAAGGAAGGAAGGAAGGAAGGAAGGAAGGAAGGAAGGAAGGAAGGAAGGAAGGAAGGAAGGAAGGGAAAGGGAAAGAAAGAAACAAAAAAAGTAAATTTTTCTTCAATGAATAAAATATTCTTAACTTCTTACCTGTTATTTCCATACATTTTTCTACAAATGCCTTCTGCCAACGACATATTAAAGCCAAAGTAAGATCAGAGGATCAGTGGAAAGGAGGACACAACATCTGTCCTCAACACTGGGAGTAACTGGGACCTGCAGGACACAGGCATGCAGTAACTCTGCCAGGCTAGTGGCACAGGCTTCTTCCGGTCTGTCTGGGCCAGCACACTGAGCAGACCTTGGGAGTAAACTCTGCCACCAGCCCCACAACACCAAGAGGCAGCTTCACTCCCAGGCACTCTAACATGCCCAGGATCAGAGGATCAAACCAGGAGCTTGGTCACACCCGAATCTCAAGGTCACCAAGGCAGCTTGACTTCCAGGAACACGCATCACAGGATCCCAGAATCACAGGATCACAGACAGCTTGACTCAGAGGAGTTCTGACACAACCAGTATCACAGGAAGGACAGGCTCCAGTCAGACATAGCCAAGGCAGGTAGCACTAGAGATAACCAGATAGCAGGAGGCATAAGCAACAGAAACTAAGGTTACTTGGCATCATCAGAACCCAATTCTCCCACCATAGCAAGCCCTGGATACCCCAACACACCGGAAAAGCAAGATTCAGATATAAAATCACTTCTCATGATGATGATAGAGGACATTAAGAAGGACATAAATAACCCCTTAAAGAAATATAGGAGAACACAGGTAAACAGCTAGAAGCCCTTAAAGAGGGAACACAAAAATCCCTTAAAAATTACAGGGAAAAAACAATCAAACAAGGGAAGGAAAGGAACAAAACCATCTAGGATCTAAAAATGGAACTAGAAACAATAAAAAAATCACAAGAGAATATAGTATGTGCTTTTGTGAAATGATTAAATAAAAATAATAAAAATGAAAAAAAAATAGAAATCACAAGAGGAGACAACCCTGGAATTAGAAAAACTAGGAAAGAGATCAGGAGTCATAGATGCAAGCATCACCAACAGAATACAAGAAGAGAGAATCTCAGGTGCAGAAGATACTATAGAAAACATTGACACAACAGTGAAAGAAAACAGAAAGCAAAAGCTCCTAATCCAAAACAACCCAGAAATCCAGGACACAATGAGAAGACCAAACCTAAGGATAATGGGGATAGAATAGAGTGAAGATTCTTAACTTAAAGGGCCAGTAAATATCTTCAACAACATTATAAAAGAAAACTTCCCTGACCTAAAGAAAGAGATGCCCATGAACATACAAGAAGCCTAAAGAACTCTAAATAGACTCGACCAGAAAAGAAATTCCTCCCATCACATAATAATCAAAACACCAAATGCACTAAAGAAAGAATTTTAAAAGCAGTAAGAGAAAAAGGTCAAGTAACATAAAGGCAGACCTATCAGAATTACACCAGACTTCTCACCAGAGATGATGAAAGTTAGAAGATCCTGAGCAGATGTCATACAGACCCTAAGAGAACACAAATGCCAGCCCAGGCTACTATATCCAGCAAAACTCTCAATCACCATAGACAGAGAAAACAAGACATTCTATGACAAAACCAAATTTACACAATATCTTTCCACAAATTCAGCCCTACAAAGGATAATAGATGGAAAACACCAACACAAGAAGTGAAACTATATACCCCAGAAGAAGCAAGAAAGTAATCTTTCAACAAACCCACACAAACATAATTCCACCTCTAACAAGAAAATTAACAGGAAGTAACAATCACTTTTCCTTAATATCTCTTAATGTGAAAATTAATATTACTAACATATCCTAATCAATTGAAATTCAAAAATATGAGGAATTAAAAATTTGTCATCCCCTAGTCTCTCTGATTTGGTAATAGGAGAAATAGGTCCAATATTGTACAATCCATATACACTTTCTGCTTGTCTGTACATGACAGGGTCTTGCTGTATGCCACATAATGGTCTGGAAATCATGCTTCTCCTATCTCAGCCTATTAGTAGGGTTGTTTATTTGATGTTTTTACACTATACTATGGTTTTCAGAAAAGCTTGTATATTTTAAAATTATTTATACTGCCAAAAGAAATATAGACAATTAATTTGGGAGCTGGCTTGTAAGAGAACAACAAAGAGTGAGACTGAAGGCTTTACTTGATATTTATAATTATTGTATCAATTTTGAAGAAGAGGACTTTATAAGTTACTCTTATTCTGAGATGAATAATTTTCAAAATCATCACAACCAATGAACCAGAATCTTGCCCTCACCTATTGTCTGTGCCACCTTCCAAGCAGAAACATTGTTCATTAAAACAGTTGATTAATGACTTCATGGATAGACCATCTTAATACACACACCATTTCTTAAATGAATGTAACCTGTTCCCTGTGGGCTGAGAATGACCACAATCACTCAAGTCAAATAGCTTTGACCATAGCAGGAAATCTGTACCCAAAAATCGTGCCTACAATTCATTCCTTGACGCAGCAGAACTGTCAACTCTTAGCTTATCTACTATGGAGGTAAAATCGGTTGGTGATGTGAAGGACATTCAAGTACAGCCTTATTACAATGAACTCCAATGTCCAAAACCTGTTCTTTGTGTTTGTACCATAGTCAGAGCCAAGATGTTAAGCTCTACTAAAAACAAAGAAAGAAACAAACAAACAGACTTTATCTATTTATGTTCACTAAAAAAAAACTAATAGTGATATATTATTTTAAAATATCATACAGTTAATATATTTGAAGTTATTTAAAATTTATATTGAGAAAAACGTATGTATTTTAAGTATTGCTGTAGACAAACATGTACTTAAGACTGTTCAATTGATTGTTGTTTTATATCAAACAACTTTTATAATTCTCATTTTCATTGTGACAATATTTTATATATTTTAAAGAATATGATAAAAATGAAAGGTATTGAAGGTTTTGAAGGGGGGCTCTCCAGGAGTTGGGATACAAAAGGTAAAGAAGGCTCTTCCGGTCAGAAAAGCACCTGAGCAGCTGGGGCGCAGGGTCTGCTGACACTCGCCAACTGCCCACAACACCCGCCACAGGATCTTAAGACTTCTGGTGAGGGGAGCACAGCTTCTGCTCCAATCCAATTGCGCGGGACCTGAGACTGCATTAGTTAGGGAAGCAGAAACCAGCCTGAGTAGGGCCACAGGCCTCACCCGGCCGGATCAGCGCCAGGGTAGCGGGAGCGCAGGGTTGCCTGACACCCGCCAGCTACCCACGACCCCCGCCGCAGGATTTTGGGACTGCTGGTGAGTGGAACACAGCTTCTGATCCAGTCCAATCACGCGGGACCTGAGACTGCTCTGGTTGGGGAGAGAGAAATCCGGCCCACACAGGGCCACAACCCTCTTCCGGTCAGAAAAGCACCTGAGCAGCTGGGGCGCAGGGTCTGCTGACACTCGCCAACTGCCCACAACACCCTCCACAGGATCTTAAGACTTCTGGTGAGGGGAGCACAGCTTCTGCTCCAATCCAATTGCGCGGGACCTGAGACTGCATTAGTTAGGGAAGCAGAAACCGGCCTGAGTAGGACCACAGGCCTCATCCGGCTGGATCAGCGCCTGGGTAGCGGGAGCGCAGGGTTGCCTGACACCCGCCAGCTACCCACGACCCCCGCCGCAGGATTTTGGGACTGCTGGTGAGTGGAACACAGCTTCTGCTCCAATCCAATTGCGCGGGACCTGAGACTGCATTAGTTAGGGAAGCAGAAACCGGCCTGAGTAGGGCCACAGGCCTCACCCGGCCGGATCAGCGCCAGGGTAGCGGGAGCGCAGGGTTGCCTGACACCCGCCAGCTACCCACGACCCCCGCCGCAGGATTTTGGGACTGCTGGTGAGTGGAACACAGCTTCTGCTCCAATCTTTAAATAGTGACAAGATAACAACTAACCCCAGAGATTACCAGATGGCGAAAGGTAAACGTAATAATCTTACTAACAGAAACCAAGACCACTCACCATCATCAGAACCCAGCACCCCCACTTCACCCAGTCCAGGGCACCCCAACACACCGGAAAAGCTAGACACGGATTTAAAAGCATATCTCCTGATGATGATAGAGGACTTCAAGAAGGACGTTAATAACACACTTAAAGAAATGCAGGAGAACACTGCTAAAAAGGAAGAAGACAATAAAGAGGAAGCACAAAAATCCCTTAAAGAATTGCAGGAGAACACTGCTAAAGAGTTACAAATCCTTAAAGAAAAACATGATAACATAATCAAACAGGTAGAAGTCCTTACAGAAAAACAGGAAAACACATCCAAACAGATGATGGAAATGAACAAAACCATACTAGACCTAAAAAGGGAAGTAGACACAATAAAGAAAACCCAAAATGAGGCAACACTGGAGATAGAAACCCTAGGAAAGAAATCTGGAACCATAGATGCAAGCATCAGCAACAGAATACAAGAGATGGAAGAGAGAATCTCAGGTGCAGAAGATTCCATAGAGAACATCGGCACAACAATCAAGGAAAATGTAAAATGCAAAAAGATCCTAACTCAAAACATCCAAGAAATCCAGGACGCAATGAGAAGACCAAACCTACGGATAATAGGAGTGGATGAGAATGAAGATTTTCAACTCAAAGGACCAGCGAACATCTTCAACAAAATTATAGAAGAAAACTTCCCAAATCTAAAGAAAGAGATGCCCATGAACATACAAGAAGCCTACAGAACTCCAAATAGACTGGATCAGAAAAGAAATACCTCCCGACACATAATAATCAGAGCAACAAATGCTCTAAATAAAGATAGAATACTAAAAGCAGTAAGAGAAAAAGGCCAAGTAACATATAAAGGCAAGCCTATCAGAATTACACCAGATTTTTCACCAGAGACTATGAAAGCCAGAAGATCCTGGACAGATGTTATACAGACACTAAAAGAACACAAATTCCAGCCCAGGCTACTATACCCAGCCAAACTCTCAATTAACATAGATGGAGAAACCAAAGTATTCCACGACAAAACCAAATTCACACATTATCTCTCCACGAATCCAGCCCTTCAAAGGATAATAACAGAAAAAAACCAATACAAGGACAGGAACCACGCCCTAGAAACAACAAGAAGGTAATCCCTCAACAAACCTAAAAGAAGACAGCCACAAGAACAAAATGCCAACTTTAACATCAAAAATAACAGGAAACACCAATTTCTTTTCCTTAATATCTCTTAATATCAATGGACTCAACTCCCCGATAAAAAGACATAGACTAACAAACTGGCTACACAAACAAGACCCAACATTTTGCTGCTTACAGGAAACTCATCTCAGAGAAAAGGATAGACACTACCTCAGAATGAAAGGCTGGAAAACAATTCTCCAAGCAAATGGCATGAAGAAACAAGCTGGAGTAGCCATTCTAATATCTGATAAGATTGACTTCCAACCCAAAGTCATTAAAAAAGACAGGGAGGGACACTTCATACTCATCAAAGGTAAAATCCTCCAAGAGGAACTATCAATCCTGAATATCTATGCTCCAAATACAAAGGCAGCCACATTCATTAAAGAAACTTTAGTAAAGCTCAAAGCACACATTGCACCTCATACAATAATAGTGGGAGACTTCAACACACCACTTTCACCAATGGACAGATCATGGAAACAGAAACTAAACAGGGACACAGTGAAACTAAGAGAAATTATGAATCAAATGGATCTGGCAGATATCTACAGAACATTCTATCCTAAAACAAAAGGATATACCTTCTTCTCAGCACCTCATGGTACCTTCTCCAAAATTGACCACATAATTGGTCACAAAACAGGCCTCAACAGATATAAAAATATTGAAATTGTCCCATGCATCCTATCAGATCACCATGGACTAAGGCTGATCTTCAATAACAAAATAAATAATAGAAAGCCCACCTTCACGTGGAAACTGAACAACACTCTTCTCAATGATACCTTGGTCAAGGAAGGAATAAGGAAAGAAATTAAGGACTTTTTAGAGTTCAATGAAAATGAAGCCACAACATACCCAAACTTATGGGACGCAATGAAAGCATTTTTAAGAGGAAAACTCATAGCTCTGAGTGCCTCCAAAAGGAAACTAGAGAGAGCACACATTAGCAGCTTGACAACACACCTAAAAGCACTAGAACAAAAGGAAGCAAATTCACCCAAGAGGAGTAGACGGCAGGAAATAATCAAACTCAGGGGTGAAATCAACCAAGTGGAAACAAGAAAAACTATTCAAAGAATCAACCAATCAAGGAGCTGGTTCTTTGAGAAAATCAACAAGATAGATAAACCCTTAGCCAGACTCACTAGAGGGCACAGGGAAAGCATCCTAATTAACAAAATCAGAAATGAAAAAGGAGACATAACAACAGATCCTGAAGACATCCAAAACACCATCAGATCCTTCTACCAAAGGCTATACTCAACAAAACTGGAGAACCTGGATGAAATGGACAAGTTCCTAGACAGATACCAGGTACCAAAGTTGAATCAAGATCAGGTTAATGATCTAAACAGCCCTATATCCCCCAAAGAAATAGAAGCAGTCATTAATAGTCTCCCAACTAAAAAAAGCCCAGGACCAGATGGGTTTAGTGCAGAGTTCTATCAGACCTTCAAAGAAGATCTAATCCCAGTTCTTCACAAACTATTCCACAAAATAGAAACAGAAGGTACTCTACCCAACTCATTCTATGAAGCCACAATTACTCTGATACCTAAACCACAAAAAGACCCAACAAAGATAGAAAACTTCAGACCAATATCCCTTATGAATATTGATGCAAAAATCCTCAATAAAGTTCTTGCTAACCGAATCCAAGAACACATCAAAACAATCATCCATCCTGACCAAGTAGGTTTCATCCCAGGGATGCAGGGATGGTTCAATATACGGAAATCCATCAACGTAATCCAGTATATAAACAAACTCAAAGATAAAAACCACATGGTCATCTCCTTAGATGCGGAAAAAGCATTTGACAAGATCCAACACCCATTCATGATAAAAGTCTTGGAAAGATCAGGAATTCAAGGCCCATACCTAAACATGATAAAAGCAATCTACAGCAAACCAGTAGCCAACATCAAAGTAAATGGTGAGAAGCTTGAAGCAATCCCTCTAAAATCAGGGACTAGACAAGGCTGTCCACTTTCTCCATACCTATTCAACATTGTACTTGAAGTCCTAGCCAGAGCAATTCGACAACAAAAGGAGATCAAAGGGATACAAATTGGAAAAGAGGAAGTCAAAATATCACTTTTTGCAGATGATATGATAGTATATATAAGTGACCCTAAAAATTCCACCAGAGAACTCCTAAGCCTGATAAACAGCTTCGGTGAAGTAGCTGGATATAAAATTAACTCAAACAAATCAATGGCCTTTCTCTACACAAAGAATAAACAGGCTGAGAAAGAAATTAGGGAAACAACACCCTTCTCAATAGTCACAAATAATATAAAATATCTTGGCGTGACTCTAACTAAGGAAGTGAAAGATCTGTATAATAAAAACTTCAAGTCTCTGAAGAAAGAAATTATAGAAGATCTCAGAAGATGGAAAGATCTCCCATGCTCATGGATTGGCAGGATCAACATTGTAAAAATGGCTATCTTGCCAAAAGCAATCTACAGATTCAATGCAATCCCCATCAAAATTCCAAATCAATTCTTCAACGAATTAGAAAGTGCAATCTGCAAATTCATCTGGAATAACAAAAAACCTAGGATAGCAAAAACTCTTCTCAAGGATAAAAGAACCTCTGGTGGAATCACCATGCCGGACCTAAAGCTCTACTACAGAGCAATTGTGATAAAAACTGCATGGTACTGGTATAGTGACAGACAAATAGACCAATGGAATAGAATTGAAGACCCAGAAATGAACCCACACACCTATGGTCACTTGATCTTCGACAAGGGAGCTAAAAACATCCAGTGGAAGAAAGACAGCATTTTCAACAAATGGTGCTGGCACAACTGGTTGTTAACATGTAGAAGAATGCGAATAGATCCATTCCTATCTCCTTGTACTAAGGTCAAGTCTAAGTGGATCAAGGAACTTCACATAAAACCAGAGACACTGAAACTTATAGAGGAGAAAGTGGGGAAAAGCCTTGAAGATATGGGCACAGGGGAAAAATTCCTGAATAGAACAGTAATGGCTTGTGCTGTAAGATCGAGAATTGACAAGTGGGACCTCATGAAACTACAAAGCTTCTGCAAGGCTAAAGACACCATCAATAAGACAAAAAAACCACCAACAGATTGGGAAAGGATCTTCACCTATCCTAAATCAGATAAGGGACTAATATCCAATATATATAAAGAACTCAAGAAGGTGGACTCCAGAAAGTCAAATAACCCCATTAAAAAATGGGGCTCAGAACTGAACAAAGAATTCTCACCTGAGGAATACCGAATGGCAGAGAAGCACCTGAAAAAATGTTCAACATCCTTAATCATCAGGGAAATGCAAATCAAAACAACCCTGAGATTCCACCTCACACCAGTCAGAATGGCTAAGATCAAAAATTCAGGTGACAGCAGATGCTGGCGAGGATGTGGAGAAAGAGGAACACTCCTCCATTGTTGGTGGGATTGCAAGCTTGTACAACCACTCTGGAAATCAGTCTGGCGGTTCCTCAGAAAATTGGACATAGTACTACCGGAGGATCCAGCAATACCTCTCCTGGGCATATATCCAGAAGATGTCCCAACCGGTAAAAAGGACACATGCTCCACTATGTTCATAGCAGCCCTATTTATAATAGCCAGAAGCTGGAAAGAACCCAGATGTCCCTCAACAGAGGAATGGATACAGAAATTATGGTACATTTACACAATGGAGTACTACTCAGCTATTAAAAAGAATGAATTTATGAAATTCCTAGCCAAATGGATGGACCTGGAGGGCATCATCCTGAGTGAAGTAACACAATCACAAAAGAACTCACACAATATGTATTCATTGATAAGTGGATATTAGCCCAAAACTTAGGACACCCAAGATATAAGATACAATTTGCTAAACGCATGAAACTCAAGAAGAATGAAGACCAAAGTGTGGACACTGTGCACCTTCTTAGAATTGGGAACAAAACACCCAGGGAAGGAGCTACAGAGACAAAGTTCGTAGCTGTGATGAAAGGATGGACCATTTAGAGACTGCTGTATCCAGGGATCCGTCCCATAATCAGCTTCTAAACGCTGACACCATTGCATACACTAGCAAGATCTTGCTGAAAGGACCCAAATATAGCTGTCTCTTGTGAGACGATGCCGGGGCCTAGCAAACACAGGAGTGGATGTTCACAGTCAGCTATTGGATGTATCACAGGGCTCCCAATGGAGAAGCTAGAGAAAGTACCCAAGGAGCTAAAGGGATCTGCAACCCTATTGTTGGAACAACATGATGTACTAACCGGAACCCTGGAGCTCTTGTCTCTAGCTGCATATGTATCGAAAAATGGCCTAGTCGGCCATCAATGGAAAGAGAGGCCCATTGGACTTGCAAACTTTATATGCCCCAATATAGGGGAATGCCAGGGCCAAAAGAATGGGAATGGGTGGGTAGGGAAGTGGGGGGCGCTATGGGGGACTTTTGGGATAGTATTGGAAATGTAATTGAGGAAATTATGTAATAAAAATATTAAAAAAAAAAAAAAAAAAAAAAAAAGAAAATGTAAGTGAAATAAATATCTAATTAAAAAAAAACAAAAAAAAAACAAAAAAAGAATATTCTGTTAGAAAAGAAATTATTGATATTAGATGGATATGCAAAATGTGTATGAGAACACATTCATATTTTAAACATTTTAAATGATTCTTAATATATTTGAACACAATGTAGAAAATGTACCTCACATTTAATTCTCGCTTAGCTCTGTATTTGTAACCACTATTACATGTTCAAACTACAAATTCACTTTTTCTGTACAAATATGATTCCGTTTTAATTTATTATTATTTTAAAATGTTCTCAACAGGAATTGATATAATTTGTATGAGTCTTTTATATAATACATACCAAAATGTAATATTAAAATACTAATTTTGAATATTAATATGGTATCTGTGCCTTATAAAGGCAGTCACAATTTTAAATAACTCATCAATATTTCAGCCACAAAAATAATGTGTATTCACTAATCAATTGGGGTGGCTACATATACTGACATTTGAGAACATTTTGTGGTAGACATTTGCCTTACATTTCAAAATTATATCATATTTGGTAAAGAATTATTGTTTTGATATTACTTTTTTATTTTATTGAGCAAATTCTGGCATTTATTATTTGAAGGTAGGTTAGCTACTTTCAGCTTTGTACATTGGTTACATCTTCAAAAGTTTCTTATCTATGTAAATGAGTTTGCAGTAATTATGATTTATTTTATATTTAAAATTCTATCATATAAATGTTCCAGATCAATGACAGATGGTTTCTATTAAATTTCATAAATTTAGAGATTTGAAAAAAAAAAAAAAAAAAAAAAAAAAAAAAAAAACAAAAGGTAAAGAAGAATGTGATGTAAGTCTGTTTACTCAAAATGTGTTTTTAAATGTTAATAAATTCAGATAAATTGAAATTATGTATCTTTTCTCATCATAATGCAATATAACTTTTTTAAAAAGCCAAAGTAAGAAAGACATATTTGTTATTGCTGGACAAAAATGAAATTATGACCCAGAAAAAGATCAAAGACACTGGGAGTTCTGAACCTTGTAAAACAAGACTTTTAAATTTCAACAACTATATCTGTATGACCTGATAAGATTTAAAATATACTACTCTTTTATTAAAACACTCTAATGAAAGAGAGTATCAACCAAACAGCTTGTCTGAGACCCTGAAGATAAGTAACCAAGTTAAAGAGTGGGGTCAGGATGGTCTTTTGAAGGTGGACATGATTTTTAACATAAGTCATCAAATTATATGGTTTTGTAACATTATGGCAACATTTCTTTAGCAAATTTAAAGTAACTGATGGAAATTAATCGCTTGCTTCACCTTTAATTTATGTCTGTTCTCTAAAAAGTTAGGTAAGAACTAATTATTAGGCTAATTTCTAGGTTACTTAATCTTGAGTGAAAAAAAACATAAAATGTGTTCTGAAAGCAAGAATAAGTATGTGGTTTGGGCTGTCAGTTATTTCTCTTCCTTGGTTTGGGTTCCCTTGCTCTAGGGTTGGGCCACACTTAGCAGTGCTAACTTGCATGCCCATTCCACTTTTACAATGAACACCACAATGGTCACAGTCACTTTTCCTACATTTGTTGGACAGTTCTGAGACACACTATCACTGCTTCATAACTAAGGGTTCATGTACCTCTCAGAGACAATGGAAGCCAAATCCATTGTCCAAACCAAAAGTTTTGGGGGAGCCTTCCCTAATGATACTCAATATCTAGAAGGAAAATTTAAGACAGAAAAAGAATTGGATCTTGAGTCCCAATATTAAGATTCAGGATTCTTACATCTGTGAATGTACCTCTGGAGTTCAGAGATAAATAAACAAATTCTCTTCATTTTTAAAGCTGTTATCAGCCATGTTTTCTACTACTTGTAATTAAAATCTCGAGTAACATTGAAACTGTGATAGAAGCCTTTAATCCTATATATTGCTATCTTGTTGGCTATCATGAAATTAACTCAGTTTCTATGGAAATTGTTTTCCTTTGTAAAACATAAGCATTTGACATGTTATAACCAGTTTTCTTTAAAACAGTTTTACAGTATAGGTCATTTGTTATCACTGAAATATTTTGTAAGATAAAAAAAAAACAAAGTCACATGGTTCATACTGAATTTTATATGAAAATTATGACATCGAACTTATACTAGTTAAGGATAGGAAAAAGTAAAACAAATGACCATCAAAATGTCTCTAGCAGCAATAATTTTTAAAATGTTCACATTAGTCAATAACAACCAAAATTCTAAGCTAATACAGAAATAAATAAGATAGGTATAATATTAAATATTATCTCTGTTATAAAAATAAATTAAACCAGAATTTTAAATAATTTGTAACTATAAAAAGTGTGTTTCCTGACAATCATATGCACATTGATCCATGTAGACGCTGGTCTGAAATGATTGATTTTGCCTCTGACTCCTACTCACCTCTGGCTAAACCAGAAGAGATCATGCTGTCTTACCAGTAGGAAGAATGAGTATACGAAATCACCACTTATGCCCACTTTTTCACCCCCAAAGGCAGGGTAGGTATAGAATGAAACTGGCTAGGACATTCTTTTAGTGACATACATTTTATCACGTAAAAGTGCACTAGTATAGAAGTAGGCTCCCTACCAACCAAAGGCCTAGAGCATCAAATAAAGGACACTTGAAAAAGCAGGAAGTTGGGGGCTAGAAAACTGGCTCAATGGTTGAGAGGACCTGCTGCTCTTCCATTGGACTGGGGTTTAATTTACAGCACCCACATGTCTTTAACACATTACAACTGCCTGTAACTCCTGTTCCAAGACTTCTGTCATCCTCAGACATACATGCAGATGAAACACTAATGAATGTAAAATAAGTTAGTATAAAGAAATAAATAATAAGTATCAGGAAGTCTAGAGTTGCACAAATCACCCCTCTTTCAACTTGAAGTAATACAGTCCAACTTGCAGAGAGAGATCCCTCCTGCTTAGGGAGCAAAGAAGGAATTAGGTACAAGTCTTAGACTTAATACTACCATGTATGTCATGGTAGAACCAAGGACCAAGTAAAGTTCCAAAATCCACTCCCCTAAGCTGGCACCCACAGGCTAACCCTGCAGAACTATAATAGTGAGTCAGCCAAGTAGCTGCATCTGTCACTTTATTCAAATTCAAATAAGGAAACAGGAATTCACAAACTACCAAGAAGGAAGACATGAAAGTTAACAGTTGACTTTGTCTTAGAGGCTGTTGTTAAGCCTAAAGAAGTAAGACAGAACACCAGGAACAAAGATATGACACTAATATCAAGGCTACAGTTTTCAGATGCAGCCTCTACATCTATTCGGCATGTGAACTAGTGAAACACACAAGACTGCCACTCTCAGTGAACTTTGGAAACCCTCTGAAGGTTCCTACAGCCAGAACACTCAGACATGACCTAATACAACAGCTTTAATAGCTAAAGAACTGTCTCTACCACCAACCCCCAAACCTTAGGCACCACAGTAACTACCATAAAGGACACCTGCCATGGTAATACCAGTACCAAGAAGTCTCAAATTTATGCCTGTATTTCAACCAGCTGTATTATAGGCCAGAATACAACCCTGAAAATGTTCAAGTACTAGAAACTATAAATTAGGTTCAATCCATCTTATCATGATTCTTGGTGGCCCTGGGACTGCCTACTCCAACAATATTCCAACACTAGACATCATAGTACAGCTCAAGTCTCCATCTCCTAGAGGTATCAAGGGATAGTAATTACAGAACTTTGCCCTGGAACTCAGCATACACTGGTAAAACCTAATACTGAGCAGATCCTAACAGCTCTTGTCCCAGGAACAAGTGCTTACAGCTCTGATAAGTCTGTTGGTCATCTACTCTAGGCAGCCTCATCTGTGGCTGGTGGCAGGATTTGAAGACCGTGGGTTCTCCTTAACAATAGGTAACCGAGATTTCTATTGTCCCTAGATCTACCTCACTGCTGAACTAGTCTTGGTAGAAGAGCCACAGAAGACACAGCATGACAACATTGTAGCCATGAGTGTGGTTCCTGGGTTTGAGTTCTATCTAGAGACTGGCTGAAGCCCACACACCTGACAAGCTGGACCCTGTACAGGAAGCACCGAGCCCACTGTAGACATATGGAGAAGCCTCAGGATTAGACTATCCTTTATAAGTACTCCTCCCTTTCAAAATAAACAACACAGAGACTTTGAATTCAGGACAACGTTTGGCTGGTGTAGCCCTCTCATGCTAAAACAATGACAGCACAGTACTCACATCAAACATAAGGCATGTTGCTAGTGCTACAGAGGAAGCTGTCAGTAGTACAGCTCCATGAAAATAAGCAGGTTGCATAGAACTAATAGGCATAACAAACAAACTCAGATTACAAACACCTCTGTCTTTGTCATTTTGATCCATCAGTGCCCAAAACTTTTAAGAAGCTAACTTAAGTAACTTAACAGAAAAAAAAAATCTATATGCCAGGAACTATCCATAAAGTAACCACTAGGACAAGCTCTAGGTGAAGATTTTAAAACTATTTTAAGGACACTCAACACACTCCAAGTAAACACAGAAAAAAAAAATCAATACTCTTAAAAAGGAAAGTTAATTAAGCACTAATTTTTAAGTCAAAAAGAAGTTCTCAAGCTAAAACATAAACTAAGTAAAACATAAAACCTGATAAGAATAGATCAAGCAGAAGAAAGACGTAGTGAGCTCAGAGACGGTCTATTTTGAAAATACAAAGTCAGAAGGGGGAGGGGATGGAGAAGAATAAAGAAGGCATATAACAATTTTTAACATCATTAAAAGAGCAGATATATTGTTTGTGGTGTTCCAAGGAAAACCTGAGACTATCAAAGCAATAGGAAGTTTATTTTAGAAAAAAATACTAAAATGTTCCCTAAACCTAGAAAAGAATAGAAACAACCATGGACAAAAGGTCAAAAGTCACTAATGGGTCAAACGAGTATAATCAAGTACAATAATTATGCTCTTAAAGATGAACGATAAAGTAAAATGCTGAAGGCAGCAAGGGAAAAAAGGAAAACCAAAATCCTGTGAGGGTACCAAACTCACCTCACAGAAACATTCTGTACAAATGCCATAGGCCAGGCATAGGAGTTTCTTATCTCTAGGTGGGAAAACTGCCAGCAAGAAAAAAATACTATCATCACTAAACGTACACTATAAAAATACAACAGACATATTCTCATACCACCTCCCAAAAAAAGTTGAGTATATTTCTACCAGACATACAATATGCTAGAGGGAATTCCTCAGAGTAAAAGACTAATTAGTGAGTAAGAAGATAACATTACAAAGGCAGAGTGCCACAAGATGAAAATTTTTAAGTTACATCAAAAACTGAGACTATAATGGTAGTTGCAGAGGCTGAGGGAAACAGGAAGAAATTGATCAATATGTTATAATTAGATCGAGGTACAAATTTCAGATACGTTACTTGATAATATGTGCATTATAAATAATGATATTATTTATGCATGCAGATTCCTTAGGAGATTTTCTTTCACAAGCATGTTATTGTGTGATCTATATTCCATAAGGTGAGGACAGTTCTGAGGACAAAGAAGGAACTCGTAGGCATCTAGTGCTAGTATTGGCACAGTTGATTCTTCTGTGGAAGATAAGTAAATAACATGGGTGAAATTTATCAGAAAAAGAAGACACACACAGGTTGCCTAAAGAATATAAACCAAAGCTGGAGTGAGCTTAGACGAATCAGAGTGAATAGCGTAGCATTTATCTCTCTTTATCCAAGGATTGCTGGGATCAAGAGTCCCTCGTGAGCATCTACTTTCAACTCCTAGGTTAGTGATGTCATATTAATAGCTTAAAATCTGCTATGTAAAGTTAATACCATGGAAATCCTCACACCTTACAAGTCGGGTCCTTTTTTCTTTAAAACTCTAGCTGTCAAATATTTGCAAGAGCACACTATTGCTCAGCCTAACAAAAGCCAAGAAAAAGAGTAATAATTGGCCAAAGCCTCAGTATTTATCCTGAGACTTCATTAGATCAAAGGCTATCTGAGACAGCCAGACATTTCCGGAGGACAGCCATTGTGAGGGAAAGAGTAACTTCTCTCAGTCACTGAGAGCTATAGGGTGAAGATACGTTTTCAAAATAAGTTTGGGGTGGGAAACACACACAGTTTAAATTTAATGAAACTTGAACATTCCTGAGATGCTATGAATGTTACTGCTCCCCTGTTCCTATACACTCTGGTTTGAATTGCATGCTTCACAGATTTTATGTGCACTCATGGAGTCAGAAGACACTGCAGGTAGAGGGGAAACTGTGAGAAGCCCCGAAGTTCAGTGTAATGACCACAGGTGAATAACAAGAGGGGCCAGGCTTCACTTAACCTTTCCACTGGCTCTTGAGGAAAACAAAACAAAAACCTAAGAGTAGTTACCAGATGGTTATATAACTGGATCTATTCCTAGATTTTTAAATTATACAAAATTTCCTCTGATATTACTTTACAAATTGAAGTTATTTATGCTCTATTTCCCTATTTAAAAAGTGCAGTAGCAGTAAACAAGTAAAACAGAAAGGGATATCAGAAGCACGTTCAGGAGTAGCAAGAGAAGCCACAGTGTAGCAAGCCCTGCACAAGTCTTCTGGAATTTGTCAGAAAGTCCCATGTTTCCCATGTAGGCGAGGTAGCAGGTAGTCTGCAGCCGTCTGACAAAAGCAGCAGCAGCTAGTCTAGGGCAGGGAGGGGGAACTAAATTATCCCACAGAGACATAAGAGACACAGCAGAAGAATGGAATGACTGCCCTTAAATCCAATATATAGAGATTGATACAAACAAGGTAAAGAAAAACAAACAAATGGTGGCTACACAGTTTCCTTAAAGAACAAATTGAGTAAGATTTGAAATACAGGAATCTAGAACTTTCAAAGAAAAATGTATGCACTGTGTTACATACATAGCTATATTTGGTAAACAGGTGGTTACTTAGAAGTCAGTCATGTCTCTTCAATAGTGAGATGTGAAACGTGCACATTATTATTCAACTTAGAAGATTATAAATCCATAGCAGGTATTAGTGCTTGAAGACAAAGTACCTGCCATAAGTTTTTATCACAATAAAGAACAATATGGATTATTCATATCATTATTGCACGACTATAATGACAGTGGTGACAGGGAAAATTGTCGAGCGAAACTGAAAACTGACTAGGTAACAATACCTTCCATGTGCACAGATTATATATATAATAGTATAGTATAATATAGTATGAATATTATGTTAATAATATATCATATATATTCAATATAAAATTATTAAAACATATCATGTTAATAATGAATTATTATATAATATAGTATTATATATGTAATCACTGTGGATAAAGATAATGTGTAGTGTCTTGTATCCTGTATGGATTGGGTCCTGGATCCCTGACTAAGAGTAGTAAAGAAATGAGAAAAAGGACAGATTACATGTTCAGTGAAGATAGGAATCAGGTAGGGTTCTCTAACCAGCACCACACAGCCTGGAACCTCAACCTCTTTATTACATACAACACAAGTGTGGGAACTAAAAAGGGGCCTAGGAAAAGAGGGGGAAGGGAGGACCCACGTCCTGCCAGCATTCCACCTATGCTCTGGACAGGCAGACGTGGAAGGGCTGCCAGACGCTTTCCACTCAGCCCCAGGTGGGCATCCAAGCCTCTGACCCACTTGACTGGAGAGGGGAGCAGCAAGGGGCAACCCAACCTGGGGGCCCCAGTGCCACACCCTGTCGCCCCGGGGTTATGGGAGAGAGAGAAGAGGGAAGAAAGGTTCCCACACCAGCGAGAGTGAGCGCAGCAGATCTTGACGAGCAGAGACTGTCTATGGTTTTAGAGCTTTTTTAGAGAAAGGCAGGGGGAAAGAGAGAAGGTAAAAGAGAGAGAGGAAAGGCTAGAGAGAAAGAGAGAGTAAGAGGGAGAGGAGAGGAGAGGAGGAGAGGAGGAGAGGGAGAGGGAGAGGGAGAGGGAGAGGGAGAGGGAGAGGGAGAGGGAGAGGGAGAGGGAGAGGGAGAGGGAGAGGGAGAGGGAGAGGGAGAGGGAGAGGGAGAGGGAGAGGGAGAGGGAGAGGGAGAGGGAGAGGGAGAGGGAGAGGGAGAGGGAGAGGGAGAGGGAGAGGGAGAGGGAGAGGGAGAGGGAGAGGGAGAGGGAGAGGGAGAGGGAGAGGGAGAGGGAGAGGGAGAGGGAGAGGACACAAAGGAGTGAGAGAAGTAAGAGAGCAAGGAGGGGCCAAACAGCCCCTTTTAAAGTGAGCTGCTATCTTTTCTGTTGCTAGGTAACTGGGGAGGAGTCTAGCCTGAAAGTCAGAAGCTTGGGACATTGCCTAAGTGACTTCTAGCCATGCTTCTCTTTTGGGGACTGTGGGGAGCGGTAACTTAGTCAGGAGCCACAGTTCCAGGAGCATGAGAGATCTCCTGTCCCAAGTAGGTGAATTATGACCACCAGATCCCCGGGTTCAACATCTCAGCTCTACTGGCGACCAGCCTGTCTTGTGCATAGCCCACAAGGAGAGGGGTAAGCTACTCTCAGAAGATAGCTCTGTGGGACAGCAGTCTCAGGCCAGAAACATACAGAGGAGGAAGCTGGAGTTACTAGTCTTCGTACACAATGATCAGTTGGGCAAACTCACACTCAGACTTCCAACAAAAACTGCCATTTCTCTTGAGCATGGGCCGCATGGGTAATGGCATTGCCAATTGTCCCAAGGGTTGGGGGTCCTCAACAAAGCCAACACCATGCCAAAACTCATATCTAGTCCAGATTCACTTACTCTGGTTTTCCTAAGCTTCCTATAATAACTCTCCAGCAAAACTGTCTCCCAAATAGCTCAGTGGTACAGGCTCTGAAGGCTCCTAGCAGGTGCACTTCTTAGTCTGTGAGTCAAAGAGGCTGCAGAATCAGGGTCTTCTAACTTCTTAGTTCAGTGGTCATCCCCTGATGGGGAAGCTTTCTCTAGATTCATAAAATTAACAAGTCTAAGATTATTAGAGACACAATTTCCTTAAAATTTTATAGATATTCAATTGATACAAAATAAGTGATTTAGAAAAACAAATGATGCATGTTTTCTCTCATATTAAAAAAAACTAGATTTGCGTGTATGTGTGTGTGTGCACACTATGAAACTAAGACGTGGCTATGATAGGAAAGAGTTAATCACTTTTGAAGCTATTCTCTAAATGCTATTTTATATAAGATACAATACATATCAACAAATTGTAAAAACGCTGAACAGTAATGACAAAAATAAAATCAATTGAGTATGAGCTACACATACACACACACACACACACACACACACATATACCCCCCCACATAAATATGTACATACATGTACACACAGGATATAAAAAAGAAAATAGCAGAGTGAAAAATTCAGAGGCACGAGTTACCACCCTCAGAGCCTCCACTGACTACAGCATGCACTTGGAAGCAGAAACTTACTTAATAAATATCTTACATATTTCTTCTCCAGACTTTGGTAATTCATAAATTTCCCTGAATAAGAGCTTAAGTATCACTCTATCTGCTCTCATTCGTTACCAAACTTTAAGAAAAGAATTTAAACAGTTGGCAGAGAAAAAATATCAATGTTTAATGTAATGTTTTAAATGTCTCCACTTACATATGAATGTCTAAGAAAGAACAAAGTTTGGATAGCTTTGTGAAAAAACTTAGATTGTCTATAATAGCAATCAAGGACTTAAAGATGGAGTATCAAATAATTAATTAAAATAATTAGCATTAGATTTATGCCATATTAGTCATAAGTAGAGTCAGTTCTTCCGTTGTTCAAAAGATAAAACTGTTTTATGCACGTCTAAAAGACTAACATGACTCCAGCTCTGCCTCTACCCGTATCTCCCTTCTTCTCATTGCATGAGAACCTATTTTTAACCAATTCCTCAATCTAAGAGGAATATCAATTTAGTAAAACAGACATAACATGTTCTTCAGTTTTATAATACCCACATGAAAGTTTTATAGTTTTCTATTTAACATATTACTGAAAGTTGACTGTAAATGCATCTTTCAATTGCACAAATAAAACATTATTTGACTCTACTTTCAACACTAAAGAAATTTATTTTGAATGTGTTGCTCAAATGAGCTCTTGGAGTCCGGTGAGACCATTGATCTTGTACCACAGCAGACTCTTCCTACTATGCTGCTTGTGTCCTTCTGTGAGAAAACACAGTGCAGCCTTGCTGGAGTTTGCAGCCACAGTCTTACTGTTCAAGTCACTTCTTTTAGGGTACAGTAATGTCTGTGATGTCTATCTTATCTTAGAATAAGGGAGGAGAGTAGAGACACCAGAGTTGAGGATATCATCTGCCAAGGTACTGCTTGCAGTGTAGAGTATTATAGGACAACAATATAGTTATCTCAAATTTTTGTGTGTGGAACAAAGGATGCTTTGAACTGACAAATCACAACATAAAATTTTCCTTTAAATGCCATTGTATTTTCATGTTCTATGTGTCTGTGTAGTGCAATAACATACATAAAAAAAAATTACAATGTGAGTAAAATCCCATTTCCACAGCACCTGATAACTTGGTATCCTTTAGTGAAACTTTTTAAGTTTCCAGTATGCGTCTGTCTGTACATATACATGCATGCATATCTAGACATAAACCTTTATAAATACAATATGGTCAGAGCTATCAATGGTAAAATACTGAAATCATGTTTAAGAACATGAAAAAAAGAACTGAATGACATAAGTATGTCGTTATTTTGAACTACAAAAAATGCAATCTATTACACAATTTTCTCAGATGTAGTCTGTTCTTATCTTAAAGAAACACTTCCACAGCATTATTATATCTTTAATATTTTATTAACATTATAAATATTTCAGTTACCAAAATTATTGAGCAACTTTATAAATAATGATTAACAATACATAAAATAAATGGCAAATGTTTAAAATATATATTACATACTAATAAAAATTCATAATAACCATTTTGAAGCCAACTTCTCTATCACTAATGAAATACCAAGAATAAAACTAATTTTTAGCAATGTATTTGATTGTAACAGGGCACTTTTCATTTCTCCTTTGATCTTCTAATTAGAAAAACACAATGAAGAGGCTTAAGGAGCATCAGAAGTTGTTCTAAGCACCTTTTCCATTGTACCTGAATGTAAAAATATACAGCTGAAACATTAAGGAAGCTCTTTAAAACTAAATTTCACAAATTCTAACAAACTGTCTAGGATGGACCTTAACACCAGTCTCAAAGACAAAATACAGTTAACATAGGAAAATATATATTTAATTCACTATATATTCAAGGATTAGTTGTTTCCTTGGTAGTAGAAATCACATTAAGAAGAAAATATATAAATACAAATATAGCCATAGATGATCCTAAGTATAGTTTTAGATAAAGATGATCATGCGCATGAGATCAGACCCAGTACATTTCAATCATCCAAATTAAAAATATATAACTTACTTACTAAACTCCAAACCTATTTCTTAAGCCTGCTCCCTAGAATTATTATGGAAAAATAAAGATAAAAAGTAGAAGCTGAAAGCCATTGTCATGGAAAAATAATTTAGCACAACAGAATAGATAGAAACTAGGATGCTCCCAGTCACTTAATCACTTACCAAAACCCAGAGCATTTGGTCTTTGGCAATCGCTGGAGAATTGAAGAGGCACTGGAAGCTACACTGGAAGATGATCCTTCCTCCCAGATCGTGTACTTAGCAGTCCCTGAAACTGGACTCCAAATAGAGCACAAGCAGTAGGAAATCTACTGAACACCAAGGACTTAGATGATGAGTAGACCAAAGAGAGGGGACGACAGCTCATGTAAATATAAATGAATACCTGCTTCATAAAATAATATTCATAAACATAGAATACCATCTCAATTGCCTTT
This sequence comes from Mus caroli, assembly GCF_978045245.1. Lineage (NCBI taxonomy): Eukaryota > Metazoa > Chordata > Mammalia > Rodentia > Muridae > Mus > Mus caroli. The sequence continues at coordinate 65,132,907 of NW_028227271.1, forward strand.
CTGAAATTAAATTTAGGAAGAATCTTAGAAATTTTTCCATTGTGTACTGTCCTCTTATGAAATCAAGATACTACATTTGAACTGTAAGTATTCTATCAAAAATGTTATTTCTACCTGGGATAGGATCCTTCCAGTTTCCATATGCGCCCAGAGTTGAACCTGTACCACAACTCTCCACACCACAGTCCCACTGGAAGAGAGCTGCTCTCCCAGGAGTGCTGACACACCTGAGAGCACAGGTGACATCACCACTTCTGTTTTAATTCCTGGCTCAAGAGGGACCCGAGCAGCACTATCAAAACATGGGAACCAAGGAACAGCCTGGGACAGGATCCTTCCCGTTTCCTTCTGCGCCTCAGAGCTGACACTGTGCCACAGCTCTCCATACCCAATATTCTCCCAGAGAAAACTAGTCTCCCAGGAGTACTGACACACCGGCTTACAGGAGGGGCAAGCCACAGTCACAGACAGCAAGACCAGCTAACACCAGAGATAACCAGATGGCGAGAAGCAAGGGCAAGAACAAGAAGAGAAACAATAGAAACCAAGGATATATGGCATCAACTGAACCCAGTTCTCCCACCACAGCAAGCCCTGGACACCCCAAGAAATTATATGTGATATATATTTTAAACATTTGCCATTTATTTTATGTATTGTTTATCATTATTTATAAAGTTGCTCAATAAGATAAGAATAGATCAATTCACATTCTTCTACATGATAACTGCTGCCTGAATCAGCACCATTTGTTGAAAACTGTCTTTTTTCCACTGGATGGTTTTAGCTCCTTTGTGAAAGATGACCATAGGTGTGTGGGTTCATTTCTGGGTATTCAATTCTATTCCATTGATCTACCTGTCTGTTGCTGTACCAGTACCATGCAGTTTTTATCACAATTGCTCTGTAGTACAGCTTGAGGTCAGGCATGGTGATTCCACCAGAGGTTCTTTTATTGTTGAGAATAGTTTTTGCTATCCTAGATTTTTCATTATTCCAGATGAATCTGCAGATTGCACTTTCTAATTCGTTGAAGAATTGAGTTGGAATTTTGATGGGGATTGCATTGAATCTGTAGATTGCTTCCGACAAGATGCCATTTGTACTATATTAATCCTGCCAATCCATGAGCATGGGAGATCTTTCCATCTTCTGACATCTTCTTTGATTTCTTTCCTCAGAGACTTGAAGTTCTATTCATACAGATCTTTCACTTCCTTAGTTAGAGTCACACCAAGGTATTTTATATTATTTGTGACTATTGTGAAGGGTGTTGTTTCCCGAATTTATTTCTCAGTCTGTTTATCCTTTGTGTAGAGAAAGGCCACTGATTTGTTTAATTTTATATCCAGCTACTGCACTGAAGCTGTTTATCAGGTTTAGGAGTTCTCTGGTGGAAGTTTTAGGGTCACTTATATATACTATCATATCATCTGAAAATAGTGATATTTTGACTTCTTCCTTTCCATTTTGTATCCTATTGGTCTCCTTTTGTTGTCTAATTGCTGTGGCTAGGACTTCAAGTACTATATTGAATAGGTAGGGAGAAAGTGGGCAGCCTTGTCTAGTCCCTGATTTTAGTGGGATTGCTTCGAGTTTCTCTCAGTTTAATTTGATGTAGGCTACTGGTTTGCTGTAGATTGCTTTTATCATGTTTAGCTATGGGCCATGAATTCCCGATCTTTCCAAGACTTTTATCATAAAGGGGTGTTGGATTTTGTTAAATGCTTTCTCAGCATCTATGGAGATGATCATGTGGTTTTTGTCTTTGAGTTTGTTTACATAGTGGATTATGTTGATGGATTTCCATATATTAAACCTTCCCTGCATCCCTGGAGTGAAGCCTACTTGGTCAGGATGGGTGATCGTTTTGATGTGTTCTTGGATTCAGTTTTCGGGGATTTTATTGAGTATATTTGCATCGATATTCATAAGGAAAATTGGCGTGAAGTTCTCTTTCTTTGTTGGGTCTTTGTGTGGTTTAGGTATCAGAGTAATTGTGGCTTCTCATAGAATGAATTGGGTAGAGTACCTTCTGTTTCTATTTTGTGGAATAGTTTGAGGAGAATTGGAATTAGGTCTTTTTTGAAGGTCTGATAGAATTCTGCAGTAAACCCATCTGGTCCTGAGTTTTTTGTTTTTTGGGGTTTTGTTTGTTTGTTTGGTTGGTTGGTTGGGAGACTATTAATGACTGCTTCTATTTCTGTAGGGGAAATGGGACTGTTTAGATGGTTAATCTGATCCTGATTTAACTTTGGTACCTGGTATCTGTCTAGGAAATTGTCCATTTCATCCAGGCTTTCCAGTTTTGTTAGGTATAGCCTTTTGGAATAGGATCTGATAATGTTTTGGATTTCCTCAAGTTCTGTTGTTATGTTTCCTTTTTCATTTGTGATTTTATTAATTAGGATACTGTCCCTGTGCCCTCTAGTTAGTCTGGCTAAGGGTTTATCTATCATGTTAATTTTCTTAAAGAACCAGCTCCTGGTTTGGTTGATTCTTTGTATAGTTCTTTTTGTTTCCACTTGGTTGATTCCTAAGTTTGATTATTTCCTGCCATCTACTCCTCTTGGGTGAATTTGCTTCGGCTTGTAATGTAAGATCGAGTTATGACAAATGGGACGTCGTAAAATTGCAAAGCTCTGTAAGGCAAAAACACTGTCAATAAGACAAAAAGGCCACCAACAGATTGGGAAAGAATCTTTACGTATCCTAAATCCGATAGGGGACTAATATCCAATGTATACAAAGAACTCAAGAAGCTGGACTCCAGAAAGTCAAATAACCCAATTTAAAAACTGGGGTACAGAGCTAAACAAAGAATTGTGAACTAAGGAATAACAAGTGGATGAGAAGTACCTGGAAAAATGTTCAACATCCTTAATCACCAGGGAAATGCAAATCAAAACAACCCTGAGATTCTACCTCACACAAATCAGAATGGCTAAGATGAAAAATTCAGGTGACAGCAGATGCTGGTGAGGATGTGGTGAAAGAGGACACTCCTCCATTGCTGGTGGGATTGCAAGCTTGTACAACCACTCTGGAAATCAGTCTGGTGGTACCTCAGAAAATTGGACATAGTACTACCAGAGGATTCAGCAATTCCTCTCCTGGGCATATACCCAGAAGATGTTCCAACTAGTAATAAGGACACATGCTCCACTATGTTCATAGCAGCCTTATTTATAATAGCCAGAAGTTGGAAACAACCCATATGTCCCTCAACAGAAGAATGGATACAGAAAATGTGATACATTTACACAATGGAGTACTACTCAGCTATTAAAAATAATAAATTTATGAAATTCTCAGGCAAATGGATGGATCTAGAGGATATCATCCTGAGTGAGATAACCCAATCACAAAAGAACTCACATCATATGCATTCACTGATAAGTGGCTATTAGCCCAGAAACTAATATCTAAGTTACAATTTGCAAAATACATGAAACTCAAGAAGAAGGAAGATCAAAGTGTGGATACTTTGTTCCTCCTTAGAATGGGGAACAAAATACCCATGGAGGGAGTCACAGAGACAAAGTTTGGAGCTGAGACAGAAGAAAGGACCATCCAGAGACTGCCCCATTCGGGGATCCACCCCACAAACAGCCACCAAATGCAGACACTATTGCATATGCAAGATTTTGCTGAAAGGACCCTGATATAGCTGCCTCTTGTGAGGCTATGTCAGTGTCTGGCAAATATAGAAGTGGATGCTCACAGTCATGTATTGGATGGAACACAGGGCCCCCAATGGAGGAGCTATAGAGTACCCAAGGAGCTGAAGGGGTCTGCAACCCTATAGGAGGAACAACAATATGAACTAACTAGTACCCCCAGAGCTCATGTCTCTAGCTGCATATGTAGCAGAAGATGGCCTAGTCAGCCATCAGTGGGATGAGAGGCCCTTGGTCTTGCAAAGATTATATGCCCCAGTACAGGGGAATGCCAGGGCCAGGAAGCAGGAGTCGGTGGGTTGGGGAGCAGGGTGGGGCCGGGGGGGATGTATAGGGGACTTTCAGGATAGCATTTGAAATGTAAAGGAAGAAAATATCTAATAAAAAAAGAAAGAAAGAAAGAAATGTTCAACATCCTTAGTCATCATGGAAATGCAAATCAAAACAACCCTGAGATTCCACCTCACACCAGTCAGAATGGCTAAGATCAAAAACTCAGGTGACAGTAGATGCTGGCGAGGATGTGGAGAAAGAGGAACACTTCTCCATTGCTGGTGGGATTGCAAGCTGGGTACAATCACTTTGGAAATCAGTGTTTGTGGTTCCTCTGAAAATTGAACATAACCTGAGAACCCAGCTATACCACTTCTGGGCATATACCCAGAAGATGCTCCAACATGTAATAAGAACATATGCTCCACTATGTTCATAGCAGTCATATTTATAATAGTCAGAAGCTGGAAAGAACCCAGATGTCCCTCAACAGAGGAATGGATACAGAAAATGTGGTACATTTACACAATAGAATAGTACTCAGCTATTAAAAACACTGGCTTCATGAAATTCTCAGGCAAATGGATGGAACTTGAAAATATCATCCTGAGTGAGGTAACCCAACCACAAAAAACCACATATGATATGCACTCACTGATAAGTGGGTATTAGGCAAAGAGTGTACCCATGATACAACTCACAGACCACATGAAGCTCAAGAGGAAGGAAGACCAAAGAGTGGATGCTTCAGTCCTACTTAGAAGGGGGAACAAAATAATCAGGGGAAGTAGAGGGTAGGAGGGACTTGGAAGGAAGAGAAGAGGAGGAGGGGGAAAAAGGGAAGAAAATCAGGTATGGAAGGAAACAGAGGAGATGTATGGAGGGTCAGGAAATTGAACAGATGTGTGTATCAATGGGAGATGGAGAACTGGGGGTAGCAACCAGAAAGTCTCAGATGCCAGGAAAGCAAGAGCCTCCCAGGACCCCACAGAGATGACTTTAGCCCAAATACCCAACAAAGGGGAGAAACCTTTATCTCCCCTTTAGTCTTTAGAGACTACCTCCAGTGGATAGGTACGCTCCCCCAGCCCCCGAGTGATGGGGCCACCCACCCATCTCCAAAATCTTAACCCAGAATAGCTCCTGTCTAAAGAAAATACAAGGACAAAAAGTGGAGCAGTGACTGAAGGAAAGGCCATCCAGAGACTGCCCCACCTGGGGATCCATCCCACATGCAGACACCAAATCCAGACACTATTGCTTATGCCAAGGAGTGCTTGCTGACAGGAGCCTGATACAGCTGTCTCATGAGAGGCTCTGCCAAATCTGACCAATACAGAGGTGGAGACTTTCAGCCAACCATTGGACTGAGCACAGATATCCCGGTGGAAGAGTTAGGGGAAGGACTGAAGGAGCTGAAGGTGCTGAAGTTGCTTTATCTGGAATCAATGGGAGGGGAGGTCCTTGTCCTGTGAAGGCTTGATGCCCCAGTGTAAAAGCATGCTAGGGAGGTAGGGCTGGAGAGGGTAGGTGGTTGGAGGAGCACCCTCATAAAAGCAGGGTAAGGGGGGATTGTATAGGGGGGTTTGCAGAGGGGAAACCAGGAAAGGGGTAACATTTGAAATGTAAATAAATTAAATTAATTTTTTAAAATGTCATTTCCAACTGTAAGAAAATTTTTGAATTAAAAAAGTGAGAAAATGTTAATACCTTGTTGCATAGGATAAAATAAAAAATGAGTCAAACAAACAAACAAACAAAACTCTAAACGTATAAGAGGAGAAAGAGAACTATGCATCACCAGTCATAACTCTGTAGCCCTAACAGTGGATCTTCAGATGTCCCAGGCTCTTACTGCCACCATCTCCCCAAAGCCAAAATAAACCTTGTCTTAATTGAAAGGAGGTTAAGTTGCTTTTCTCAGATTATGTTATCACAACAACAAAGAAAATAGTTAATACACCTGCCTAAAAATTTTTGCCAAGAATATTTCTCCAATAAACCATGCAATCTGTAAAAGCCTGTGCTGCATCAATAGTACTTCACTCATCCAAAGGCTATGTGCGATCTGTAATCATAAAGGCTGGAATTGGTGACAGACGCTGAATGCCAACTAGATACATTAAAAAACAAATCAAATGACAAAGTTACAAGGACTCATTATTCATAAAACACAAAGTATGAGAGTCAAGGGTCTCTCTGACCCTGATTAAAGGGACCCTTTCCTTCAACACAGAGGAGAAACAGCTGAAAACCAATCAGAATTTTGTTAAATGAGTGCAGGAATTTCAAATAAAACTAAGTTTTCAGATAAGGCAAACCTATCCAAAAGTTGGGGCCCTGTAAGACCCATAACAGAACACGATGCTTGTAGTGCACGTACCTAACATAAAGGTGACCCACCTGAATGTAGAAGCAGAGGTTACTCCTCCTAGTGGAGTAGAGGACCATCTTAATTACAACTAGACAGAAACAACAAACGCGGTAGATGTCTTACAAGACTGCACTTCCATACACATGCCTCCTCCTTGACCCTTTGTAGTCAATGGAAGATCTGATCTTATCTGCCAGCAGGACAGAAGGAATGCTGTCTGCCTAGATCCTAAATGTGCTGGGTAAAGGTTAAATAATAATTATTGACTATCAGCTATGATGAGGTCTATGTGGAAAATTAATATGGAGCTAGAATACTCCTGGAAACTTAAACAAATAATAGAGGTTTGCACTGAATAAGTACAGATTTTATTACTGTTGTGGAAGATTACAGAGAAAGGGATCAAAAGATGTAAGGTATTTATGTTGGACTAGTTCTATCACTTGAGGCTAGAACATGCAATGGTATGATTATGTTTCCTAAGACTGTTCAGGGGACATTTCAGTAGCCAATGTGGTACAAATATCCTAGTGAAGAGACATTGAAGATAACTGATGGGAGTCTGAAGGACATGAACTCAGGCTAAGAGTAAAAGATAAAAGGAGATTGGAACCTCCTAGAACTTGTGGATACAAAATATAATAAAACTTCAGAATAGCAGAAGCTAATGAGATATAATTAATACCTTCAGAAGTCAGTAAGAAGGGCAGCAAAGCAGGAATAACAGGCAATTCAGAACCTAGATTTATGAAAAATAAAAAAGAAAATATTGTATTTGGGGAGCAAAAGATAATAGATAAATAGACAATGGATGGATAGATAATAGGTAGATAATAGGTAGGTAGATAATAGATAGATAATAGGATAGATAGACTGGTAGATAGATAGATAGATAGATAGATAGATAGATAGATAGATAGATAGATAGATAGATAGATAGACAAATATATAGGCAGAAGATTGAAATCAGTCACTTCACATAGAAGTCACAACCCCATGCCCAGGAAGAACATTTAACACCATAGCCAACTTGTTATTCAGTTGTGATTTTCCCTGTCTATCTCAAGTATTTTAAACCATTATGATCAGTTAACTATAAACTAAAGAAAAGGACATGTACAGACTTTTGAGGTCTAAATACTAGATCTAACAGACACAAATATTTAAAAACATTAAAGGACCATGGTTAAAGTAGACATATGTTTAATTAAATAATAAAGTCCCAAAGAGATAAACCAAATCTGGGATTCAAAGTTCAACTTGAAGATAGCTGAAATAAATCTCTTAACCCCTTCAATAACATATGGAGGTAGAAAAAAAGAACTAAATTGACCAGAACATTTTCTTTTTCTTGTTTTTTTTTCTTCAGTACTATGGACTAGAAGGTGCTAAGCATACCAAATATATATCAGGCTTTTAGCCATAACCTTAGGAAAAGCAGCGAAAGTAACCAAAGGCTTATAACGTGTCTTTAAGAAAAGGAAATTCTAAACATGCCAAAATAAGTACTTTAATTACAGCAATCATAAATTTTCATATTATTTATGAAACAAAAATAAGTCAAACGATGGTAGCATGCCATAAGATGATATAAAAGAACTCATAGATACAGAATAAATAATAAGACATGCTTGCCTATCATCATGAAAAGGTATTATAGGCAAAAAAAGTCGCACAGTTTTAGGCACAGTTTACCTTCAGATGAAGAAATACAGATGTAAGTCCTTATGGAGACTTGTAGAAAATCACGGTATTCAAGATTTTATGCATAACCATATACAAAAAAAGAGAGAAAAGTATCAAGTAAACACAGTCTAAGAAAATACCTGTTTCCTTTTAAAAGTACTGAAAACATCTACTGTTTCAATGAAAAATAAATTCTATTTTCAAAGTGAAAAACAATGAGTTTCATTAAGATGCTATCAAAAGCAGATTCAGAAATAGATGCACTAAATTTCAATGGAAAGAAGGAAATGTATTAACTTATCCTTGATTGGCAATTAAATGCTACATGATCCGGATTACGTTCACACAAAGCTGTGTATCTTGAAGCCTGACTCCCATCTCTAAGACTGCATCTGCATCTGGAGATGGAAGCCTGGAAAGTGGAAAGTGGTTGATGCACACCAGAAAGCAGGCCCTGGCCAGTGACTAGCATGCTTACTACAGAGAGCTACAACACAGAACAAGGTTCCGTCCACATGGACTTGGGACCATATAGACACAGTAAAAAGGGTGGCCATCTCTCAGCTAAAGAACAAGGAAGAACCTCACATGGTGAACCTTAGGCTTGGATTTAAAGCCCCCAGAAATTCTGTTGCTGAGCCACCAATTGACAGCACTTTTCTATGGCAGCTACAATGAACTAACATAGATGAGTGCATTCTTCAAAACACTTTTAGAACTTATTGTAACGAACAATAAAATTAAAATGAGCACAAAATGAAGTAATATCAATGACAGAAAGCAATTTTAAGAATTTATGCTGACTATTTAAATTAGACTTTCAGGAAAACAATTTGGCAGTTTAGTATTAAAAGGCTGATATTTTCTGACCTAGGCGTAGATATAAGATAATCTTTTTAGAGTAAAATCTTGAGACTATAAGATGACATCATCATCAAGATATTAACTAAGACAAGTGATGGTTAATAATAAATTATTGCAATATTAATACAATTTTAAATTATTAATATTAGTTATAGTATCAATTATATTAATTATATTAATATTTGTATTAGCTATTAGCTAACATTTTATTATAATGTAATATATGATATATTATAATAGTATAGTGATGTTTAATATTAATTATTAGTTAATATTAATAATTGGTTGACAATCACTGTTTATTTCCAGGCTATATTCTAAGTGTTACATATTCTTATTCTTTTAGGATTAAAAAAGACATTGTGTTATTTACTAGCTACATTTAAAAATCACCAAATTCAAAGCATTTGTTTTTAATTTATTACAGTTTTCTGTAATCAGTTTTCTGTAATACAGTTTTCAATCAAATGATAGAGAGGTGGTCGGCGAGCATTACTCTAATACCAAACCGCTGAGAAGCATAATATGAATGACGACAAAACACAAGTGTGCTTTCTATGCAAGGTTTTACCACCTCACACAAAGTGAAGTTATGCTTTACTCCTTTAAATGCCCTAATCATATTTGTCCATTTCTATGTATTTTTCTCAATTATATTTGCACTATAATTCATGTTAGTACCAAATAAGTTTAAAACATAAAGCTATTTCCTAATACCAATCCTCAAATGTCTACAAATGTGTAATCAAATGTAACCACAAATAGGATTCAAAAAATTTAACAGAAGCAGTTTGAGAATTTTAAACAGATGCTACGAGACTCCCCAAACATCAGAACCATCTGTAAGAAGAGCAAGAGAAAGAGGTCTCGATGATTGTTGACAAGACTCCCTGCACATCTACAGCTAGAGGCAGCTTAGAAACAATGTTGTCAGGCTGTGGAGAGTGAAACCCTTACTGAGTGGCTTACATGGATCTCATTGCTGACAGTGGATATTTACAATAACAACAACAACAAAGTCATCAAGTCTAAACTTTACACTCTTAAAGAATAAAGATTCAAAGAAAAGAAATGATTGGTAAAGCAACTTCATGTGCAACCGCTAATAAGAAAAGCAACAATTTAAATATGGAAATGAAGTTTAGAAATTTAGAATTCATTGTTTCTTGATATAAAAGTAAGAAAGGAATTGATTTGCTGATCGACATTGGGGAGGAAGAATGTAGTAACTAATTAACTGAAAATAAACAAAATAATTGCCTAGCATCAGCATTAAGGATCTAGTGCTGCACAGAAAATTTAATTTAATACCACAGACAACACGAGTCTCCTCAGGCAACATTCAGCAATAATGACGCTTAATCACGAATATGATACAACTGTTTAAGTCATGCTCCAAAATAAAAAATAAAAATAAAAAATAAAAAAAGGTAAAAATAAAGCTTGAACGACAGTGCTTTCTATGTTGGTAGATACGAAGATGCTTTCAGAAGCCATGGGTTACTCAATAAAAGCCCCTGTGCCAGGCAGGCTAATGGCAAGCAGTTAGTAAGAGAGGTCGCTGAGTCCGCACAGCACGTGGTTGTCCACTAGAACTGCATCACAAGACCCTATTGCTGAAGACACCATGTGCACAGGAACCAAGCTGGAGCTAAGAGATGGGTAACAGCCTCCCTGAGGACTAGTTCACATTCTGCCAGAAGGTGCTGGGCAGGCTGCCAGGGAGGACTGCATAATAACTTTATTCAGCTGTAGCCCCTGTGTGCTACACTACTGACCCAGCTATGAAGATAGAGCTACCGTGAAGCAGCAAGTCGGGAATGAGGGTAACCAACAGCTCGAAAGTTTGATTTTTGACCCACCTTACAGGAAGGAAGCCATGTCTAATACTGTGACTACAGTCAGCTATAATCACTGAAGAAGGGAAGCTTTGTCGTTCTTCAGGTTAGGGTAACAACTAGTAAGGAGTCCATATTCTTACAGGTAATCACCGACTCAGGATCCTATAAGAAACCCTAAAAATATATCAAAGGTCACACCTGCCCTGGATGAAAAATAGAAATGAGAAGAGCGGGGAAGACTTGGATGATCATCAGAAATGGAAGGAGAACAAAAAGGGGTTAAAATACATTATACACATTTATGAAAATATCATCTTTAAAGGACATTTTCACTAATAATTAGTTACTATATGCTATTAGAACAGAAAAAAATTGTGGTATAAGCCAAGTCATTTAAAGCTCTTTTATCCTATTGCTATATGCAGTATCAATAGCCTACTGATACTGACAAGTATCCCTCATAGCAGGAGCTCTGGTTTAGGTCAGCCAGTGTCTTCATTAGGTTTATTGTAAAGCATGCACATTGAATTGTCATTGTCTAAAATCCCAGTTGGAAAGCACTTTAGCATCACCACCTATACTTGAACATGTGAGTGGAACATATCCAAGAAAAATTCTTATAAATGTATTTATGGAGACGTATTAAAAAATATTTGTAGCACTTTCATAATAGCAAAAATGTAGAAACGATTCAAACAACCATCAGTGAACATGTGACAAAATGTGCTATAACCTTATGAAATATATTATTCATCAGTAGAATGAGCTACATCCTAGAACAATATAGGTGAAGTATAAAATTAAGCAGAAAAATATCTTTTCTAAAAATGAGATAATTAATGCTTTTCAGGGGCACATGAATTGGGAACCAATATAAAAAGAATTAGGATAAATTGGAGAAGTTGAATGAATGAAATGAGGTAAACAAACATGTAAATGTTATTACACTCCGGTTAGAGATGGTATTTTGTGAACATTTGTCACATTTTGCAAAATAATGGATTTCTGAAGAGCTAATATTAGGGCATCTTCATGACACAGACAGAAAAAAAGAAAAAACTATGCTGTTTATGAATTAAGCAATTTAAGAGTGCACAAGACAACACACTCTGGGGTTCCTAAGAGAAATGGAGTCTCACAGTTGCTCTCTCCCTATAAACAGTTCAACAAAGAAGGAAGGAAGGAAGGAAGGAAGGAAGGAAGGAAGGAAGGAAGGAAGGAAGGAAGGAAGTGAGCCAAGCAAAGAGGACAGTCTGAGGAAAGTGTAAGAATCAAGTATGGAGAGTGTTAGCTGCTGGGAAGGGTCAGGGTGCCTCAAGGGTGTAGTTCCTGATAAAGCAACCAGATTCAGGAGAAGGCCCCACATCTAAGAATATTTTAACACCACAAACTGCCCATAATGAGAAGGCAGGGTAAATATGATCAAAACTCCTTATATGAAATTCTCAAGGAACTAATTTTAAACGATTTTTTTAAAAAAATACAATTTGGAGGATGGAGAGACGGCTCGGGAGCGCTTACTGCTCTATCAGTTGACAGAGCTCAGATCTCAGCACCCTATCAAGAGTCTTGATAAGGTGGTTCTCTGTCAAAAGATCAGCTTCCTTTAGATGAAACACAGCATAGAATCTCCACAAGAAACCATATACAATGAATGTACCTAGGAAGGAAGGAATCCATAGTCATAAGAATGGAGAGCAATAGAGAAACAGTTTTAAAGATGACTAGTGTGGGAAAACATGGAGGACAGCGTAGATCAGCAACAGACCGCCTCCGATACGGGAGAGGAACCTCTGGATCTTATCAGGCTCAGCTTGGATGAGTGAATTTCTGCGAAAATGAGAAATGACCAAGAGCTTCAAGGAAGAGTGCATGCTTATGATCAACATTTAAATATGGTCCTGGGAGACATAGAAGAAACTATGACGACGATAGAGAGTGATGAGGAGACATATGGAGAGAGAGATAAATCAACAAAAGGAAACATCCCATGCTCTTCTTCCAGGGAGATGGTGTTCTAGTCGCCCCTCTGTTGAGAGGTGGCTGAGACAAAAGTGGAACCTATGTAGGGAAGTGAGGACTTTGCCTCTTGAGCTGTACAGGCCACTCCCAGAGAGAGAAGCGCACATGCATTCTGATGGTCAGAAATAACCTGCGAATCCTTCTACCCTCAGAGAAGTTCATTTGCAAGTAACTCACAAGCTCTCCAGCTAAATGACCTGGTTCTTTCTCCAGCCCTCCACTCAGTATGACCATCTTGTTCTTTGCAGGAGTTGGTTTGCCCATTGTTCTTGCAGTTACTTTCAGGTTGTTTTTCTTTAAATTAAATTTAACGTTTATACACACACACACACACACACACACACACACACACATATATATATATATATATATATATATATATATATATGATGACCAGTGTGTCTCAATTATCAGATAAGTACTTTAACTGCATAGAGTTTATGAAAGGATTTACTGAGAAGACACAAATATACATTCAGGAACTGGGAGAATTTAAGGATATTAATGGCAGTGTGCATTAAAAAGCAAACCCTTCTACCTCCTGAGTGCTGAGATTAAAGGTCACCACTGAACCAACTAGGCAGATATCTGAGTTATGGTCCAGCATGGTCTACAGAGCAAGAGAAACCCTGCCTCAGAAAACAAACAAGCAAAACAAGCAAACCCCTCTCAGGGTCCAGGGAGCTGTTTGAAGAAAAAACAGAAAAATTCTAAGTGCCAGGGGGCATGGATGATACCAGGGAAACAGTATCTTCAAGACACAACAGGACTGAAATATGAAATTTCAGAGACAGCAGGAGCATGCACTGGTTCAAGTCAGAAAGTTTCCTCATGTTGAGAGGGAAATTGGATACAAGCTCTCATCCCTAACCAAGAAGCTACCTGCAAATGACATTTACTTACAAAGGAAAACCAGTTTTCTCCAATGGAGTCTTACTAGGTATATTAACCACATGAGGTTCCATGCCCAACAGTAGATGGCCAATCCAAAATAAACCTGATAGTATTTTTGTAGACTTTTGTCTCATATTGCTTTGTTTGCTCATCTTTTGTCACATTGGTATTTTGCTTGCATATTGTGGTTTCTAATTATGTGGTTTTTATGGTGTGTGTGTGTTGTGTGCTTTTTGGTTTTCTTTTAAATCCTGATTTGCTTGTTTGTTTGTCTAATTGTTTTATAAAAGGAGAATAAAGGGCAAAGTTGGGTAGGTAGGGAAGTGAGAAGCGACAGAATACACTCCAGGAGAGGAGTGCTTGTGAAAACGTTCTAAGAACTATGAGTCTTGTGGCCTTAGGTTCTTCAAACCATGGAATTGCACTTTGGATGTGTTTTCCTGCTTCCCCCAGCTGTAGCAGATAGAAGTAAGTTTGCTTCAGATTACCCATCATTGTTTGCTCTCGGTTTTCAATTAAATGTTTAAATTATCCTTTATATACCTCTATAAAAAAAATGGTTTTGCCACAACTGGATTGTCCTCATGATTGTATACAACTTGTGAGAACTTTACTCCTGTGACCATTTTTAATCCTACAGTATAAATTTTCTGGGGCTGTGAATAATATTGGCTATTGGATGAGACTTTTGTCTGCCTCCTTCATTTATCGGCTCCATTATCCCAGGTCCCAACTACCTCTAGAGCAGTGACAGAAAAGGATCTGGAAGGAGCTGGGGAGCAGCTCATGTCCACCATGCTCAGAACATATTGTGTGAAAGAAAAGGTTTCAGTTTTTTTTTTTTTAAAGCAAAGGACAGGAGCTAGAGAGAAGGCTTGGTTAGAGAGAAAGCAAGGGCTGGGCAAGCCTAAGGACCTAGTTTTGGTCCCCACACCCCAATGAGAGCCATATGCACTGGTAGGTACCTGAAATACAGCACTGTGAACAGACACATGCAAATCCATGGAACCTCCATGTCAGCTAGTTTAGCTGAAATGGGAGCTCCAAGTTGTAAGACATACTTTCTCAAAAAGTAAGATGGACAAAGATCAAAAAAGAAACCAAATATTGGCCTCTGGCCAACATGGGCACATGCAGACACACACACACACACACATACAACATGCATGTACATACTCCCACATGAAAATATATACATAATACATACACAAATAACCTATAAAAATATATAGCTTTTGAGAAGAAATAAAATAGAATGCAAAATATATGTGGCAGTGGTTAGGTAATAAAAAGAAAGAGACCTGGGTACAGAAGATAAGCAACTACACTAACATCCCCAAACAAAACAACCAAACTTGCTAACAGGAAGTCTGACCTTCCTGAAACAAACAGGAGAAACATATAATGCTACTAGACAGAAAGAGAGGAACATTTTATTTGGCTTCCTCTTTTGTTATACCACTATACTCCTGCGCCTTGGACAAACACTAGAATTCTAAATTATAACTCATGGTGACTTGTGCTTACACATACTAGTTTAAATCTCTACATTTATATATCAACAAACATATAATATGCAATATATATGAATTAAAACAGACAACATTTTTAAACAGTTATACTTAAAGTCTCTTCTAAGTAGTAAAGTTCTACAATAGTTGAGATAGCACATATCGGCTGGAGGAGTAATTTTAATTAAAAGTCTAGCCAGGCAGTGAAAGTGAATGTCTTTAATACCAGCACTGGGGAGGCAAAAAGAAGGAGATCTCCATGAGTTTGAGGTCAGCCTGGACTACAGATTGAGTTCCAAGATGGCCAAGACTACACAGACAAATCTTCTCAAAAAACAAAACAAAACAAACAAACAAACAAACAAACAAAACAAAAAACACCAGAAGAAAAAGTTTAATAAAAACACAAAAATTTTCCTGTAAGATACTACTAATCAAGTCAAGCTCTAATTAGATAGCTTTCAAGTGAACTTACCTAATGCTACTGAAAACTAGTATATAAAATTATTATCTGCTAATTTTAAATTGCTAAGTTATGGTAAGCATAATAGAAATGATAGTAAAAATTATGTTTTGAAGGATTGTTATCCAGAATACAAAAAAAAGAATAATACAAAACAAACAAAAAACCCAACTCCAAAACAAACTTTATCTATGCCCCTGTAACTAACCCTAATGAAACTTCTTGGGATACAAACACACACACACACACACACACACACACACACACACACACACACACACACACACACACACACACACGGCAGATATTTGTTGTGGATACCCTGGGGCAAATTACATTTTATGTTAATTCTATTCACCAGTGTAGGGTTTCATGTGAACAAGGAATGAGTCAGCACTCAGGTGATTTCCTATAAACCTGCTTCCCACCTTAATTTGTAAAATAAAGGAAAGCTGATGCTTGGGCAGATAAAAGGGAAGGTGGAGCAGAAGATGGGGGAGAGAAGAAAGAGAAAATGGAAGAGGGAGAGGAGGAGGAAGAAGAAGAAAAGCAGAACAGAAGCACATGGCCTGGAGAAACTGCAAGTTCTAAGGGGTCTCAAAGATGGAGAAGATGGTTGTCTAGTGGTAGATCTGGCCAATCTAGGCGCACAGAATGTAATCATATTAACTGTGTTGTGTTTTCATTGCCGGGACATTTTTGGGTTGGGGAGATTTACTGCAACAGATATTAAACCATTTTATTGAACTTAAACATACAGAATTGGAAGTAAACATAATATTGTAATCCATTAATCTAAGCATCCAATTAGTATTTATTTATATTGTGGTAGCAATCTATTTTATTTCAATTTAAATATTTCTTCTTATGCTGTTTGGTAAAAAATTCTGTCAGTGTTTTACCTCCCATCCTAAATTTCCACCCTATCATAAAATGCATCATATTTATGACTATGATTTATTATGATTTGATTAAAATAAAAATTTAACATGTGTTTTAAGGTTATCAATCAATTGACTTTGGTATAATCAAATGAAGCATAACTTGAGTTAGTCCAACTCAATCACAGGATTCCTTGAACAGTACAAAGTACTTTCTAGTTAGTAGCAGAAAAAGAAATAAAAAAAATATTTCAAACAAGAGGACTGGAGGTGCCATTCATTAATGTCTCTGAAAAGGGAAGAAACCATAGGTCAAATACAAGAGACCTCTAAAGCTAAGAAATACCCCTGTACGACCAACCCCTAAAGAAACAGGCACTTCATTTGACACTGAGAACAACTAAATGCTGCCAACTATCAGAGGAAAGTTAGAAATAAATTCTTCCCAGAAACTTTCTGATGGCAACTCTATACTTTGAATTCAGCTGAGTCCAACTGGGCTTCTGATTATAAAACTGAAAGACAATAAATACATTCCTAGCTCATTAAATTTGTAATCTCTTTATAATATAGAAAATGAATCAATAATAAATGTGTAATATTTTATGAGATAATCTTTGCATTAATCAACATGAAAAACTAAGAAAAATGGTATGATGCATAACCAAATAAAGATTTCTAAATAATATTTGCATTACGTAATCAAGCAGTCTTCATTTGGTTGGAGCAGTTCCTCCAGGTGTTTGTTACAATGCCAAGAGTAAAAATATGCACAAGTATTTCCTCTGCTGGGTGTGCTTCATGGGGAATGTGATAATATTCTTTAGAGCACACATTGCTTCAAGCTTCAAATGTATTTTCATCTTCAATTTACATTTTGTGTAAATAGTTCTTAGAACAAGCTGTTCAGTTTTTCTAGAAAATACAGCATTCCTATTCTTATGAGCCCCATACTTCATTTTGAAATTGAAGTACCACAGAAGTACACACCAAAAAACAATGTTGAGATTACAAAAAAAAAAAGAGATAGATTTAAAAAAGACAGATTAAAAAAGAGATAGATCGCAAAAAAACATGATGTGGGAATTTAAAAATTTCTAAAGACTGTTCATAATTACAGATAGCTATATTTTTAACACACACATTGTTCTAAAAACTAGAACTTCATCTTTAGCCTACTCATTCTAATTATAAAAATCATGAAATTTCCTTTAAAACTTCCTGCACAGAATACTTTTGAAGGGCTGGGATGCAGTGCAGCTGATAGCATGCTTTCCAAGTGCATACAAAGCCCTAGGTGAATATGGAATCAAACCCATACTCAAATGCAGAGAGAATTTAAGTCTCGTTTGTGATGTCTCAGACATTGACCCAAAAAGAAAAAGAAAACAAATGAAAAAGAAAGAAAAGAAAACCACTGAACTGGAAGCACATCTCATTAGAACATACCAAATTGGTATCCCCGGCGTTTTCTTTTCATTTTTTTCTAATTAGACATTTGTTTATAAATCAGATTAAATTAAAATAATAACATTCCAGCTATCATCACCTCAAGGAAAACACACTTTGAGGAAAAGCTCAGCATTCTGGATTGAACCATATTCCAGGAAAACAGACAGAATAGTTTCATGTGCAAAATACAGTTCCATATGTACAAATTTAATTCAAAAAAATCATTAATACATTAACAAGTCACCACTAAAAATGATTGATATATGACCTGAATATTAAAATTAGCAGAAAATGATGATTCAGGTGACTGTATTAACAATATTCAAGGAAATAAAGACTGGAGGTTCATAAAGAATAAAAAGAAAAATTTCAAAACAGAAATAGTAACTGTTAAAAAGAATAAAAATGGGGCTGGTGAGATGGCTCAGTGGGTAAGAGCACCCAACTGCTCTTCCGAAGGTCAACCACATGGTGGCTCACAATCATCCGTAATGAGATCTGACTCCCTCTTCTGGAGTGTCTGAAGACAGCTACAGTGTACTTACATATAATAAATAAATAAATAAATCTCAAAAAAAAAATTTTAAAAAAGAATAAAATGGTAATTTTAAGAAAAGACTGCAATATCTGAAATTAAAAATTCACTAAGCTTTTTTTTAATCCTGTTGATCGTAAATAAATAAAATAACTCAATTGTACATTTATTTTTCAGAGAGAGAGAAAGGTATGGAATCCGGTATGTGAGGAGATGGGGAAGATCTTTGAAGATTTGAGGAAAGGGAAACCACAATAAGAATATATTGTATGGAAACAATATTATTTTTCAGTTAAAAAAATAAAGGAAGCTAGGTGGTGGCAGTGGCACACACCTTTCATCCTAGCACTCAGGAGGCTGAGGCAGGCAGATCTCTGTGAGTTTGAGGCCAGCCTGATCTATGGAGAGAGTTCCAGGATAGCCAGGGCTACAAGGAAAAACCCTGTCTTGAAAAAACAAAAACAAAAATAAATAAAACAAAACAACAACAACAACAACAACAAAAGATCAACTCAAACTAAACAGGCATTCATCTGAAAAATTACATAAACCTCTAAGATAATCTACAAAAGTTCTACAGAAGTACCTAGACAATCAAAGGAAGGTAAAAAACAAAAATTAAAAACTAAAACTCAAAGATAAAGGTTTGCATAGAAGCCTAGAGAGAGAGAGAGAGAGAGAGAGAGAGAGAGAGAGAGAGAGAAGAAATATATTCACAAATCCAAACACTCTAAGCACAACAAAAACCATGTGTAGGAATGTTAAAATAAACCTACTATAAGCAAGAGATTAAGAACAAACTTTGGAAACAGTCAAGAAGAAACACTGAATACAAAATAACTATAAAGTGCCACTTCTACTCATGGTGAAGTTACTTATACATCAGAAACTGTGAAGACCACTTACCCAACAAACCCTAAACTTGAAAATAAAATATCTGGCCACACAATATCCTGATATTTATATTTTAATCAAATCCTCAAATATATTTAAAATCATACATAGAGGTTTTAGTATTTAGTTATTCTGACTTGACAATTTCAGACACTCACTGTATTACCTGATAGAAGAATATGTCAGTGTACTATATAGATACCTGCACATCTAAGTATACCTTGCACAATTCACAATATGTGAATTGTGCAATTCACATATTCAATTCATGGTATTTATGTTGTAAGAAAATCCTCAAAAATTTTTGAAGTCAAATGTAGGAACACTACCATTAATGCAAACTTTTCAACACTTTGGTTTTGAGACAGAGAAAAAATAAATATTGACCAAGAACTAAAAGTGGTCTCCTATTGCTTCAAATGCTTTTATGTACAAAACAACCAATCTACAGAACTGTTACAACTCATAAGTGAATTTTATAGGGCCAACAGATACAAGATCAAGACTATGTAAGAACAATATTAGAAATATGACAATACCTGATTTAAAATTATGTTACAAAGTCTTAGTAAGAACTCAGACTTGTGAATGGACTGGAACAAAAACAGATATATAAACAGAAAAAAAGACCCAAAAATAAACCCACACAGCTGAAATAATCTTGATTTTCAATAAAGCTGCCAAAACTACACATCAATATAAATAAAACCACTTCAACAAATGATAACAGGGAAACTAGATACCCACATGTAAAATAGTAAAACTGAATGCCTATCGCCAGTTGGGACCAAAATTTTTTGGAAATGTTCAATGGCAGAAGGTTGGCTGAGTCAGCTATGTGCTTGTTTCTGTGGGCTGCAGACGGAGGAGGAGGCCAGCAGGCCAGCCAGGAGAGTCAAATCAGAGTCCAAGTTCAAAGAGAGATTCTTTCTTACAATTGAGGAAGAAACTCAACATCAACTTCTGGCCTCCATGTGAACACACTCACACACAATAGACACACATACAACACCCTAAAAGTATAACTATTCAACAACACCACTTCTAGGAATATTCTCTCAAAGAATATGTCAGTGTACTATATAGATACCTGCACATCTAAGTATACCTTGCACAATTCACAATAGCCAACATGTGAAATCTGTCTACATGGCTGTCAAGAAATGAATAAAGAAAGAAAACATGGGGAGACAGTTTATTAGATAAAGCACTTTCCACTCAAACCTGAGGACCTGACTTTGAATCCCCATAACCTACACAAAAGCAGCATGTCTATAATCTCACTGCTTCTACAGTGAGAAGGGAAGCAGAAACAGGAGAATTCTGCGACACAGAATACATTTTAGCAAACAATGACATTGTCTCAAACAAGGTGGAAGAACCAACATCCAAGGTTTTTCTGACCTCCAAAAGACAGCTGCCTCGCCTGAGCAATCGCATTCACACACAAAGGGGTGCATGCACACTCAGTTTAAAGGGTACATAATGGAATGAAAACTTGAGATAGCTCTACAATGGTACTTCATTTCATCCAAAAGAACAAAAATATAGTATTTTCAGGGAGATCCATGGAACTGGATTGGGGAGGCGGCATCATGTTAATCAAAATAACACAGCCTGAGAAAAAAAATATTACCAGCTTCTTCTCATACGATGAATATAGATTTAAATGATATATGGATATATATGACATGAAAGTAGACAAGCTGTGTAGGGAGAGGTCTAAACAAGTGTGTAAGGTAGGGTGCTGGAGGGACTGAGTTACACACAAATGTGCATGTACAAAGATACGAATTATGAGAAAAATAATGGTATAAGACTCTGAGTTTACTAGAAAGATTAGAGAGCTACATAAAACAAACAGGTAAGCCAATGGACCAGAAGAAGTAGTTCAGAAATAGAACCACATGTATACAACAATTTCATTTTCTACATGTTGGTTTTACTCAGAGCAATCCAATAGGAGGCACGGTCTTAAGTCTTTACAACAGCCCATAGGAGGACACTATCCATACATCTGGAAAACTATTTATCTCATTTCCACCTCTCACATTACAGAAACAAAATTCCATGGGTCATCGAATCTGAGAATCTAAAATTCAATCTAATAAAAGATAAACAATATAGTTTTTTTTTACTTAGGATTTGGCAAATATTTTTAAATAGCCCACAGAGAATAAAAGCTGAGAAAAAGGAGGGCATATAACCCACAAAGAAGCATATATAAGTGAGCAATATGCACAGGGAATGTTGCTCACATGGTTAGCCAATGGGCAAACTAAATCCCATTAAAATGACCAAGCTTAGCCTAACTAACTTCGGGAAGGACTCTGTCCTTCAAAGTCAAAATTACTATACCCTGTTGAATAACATGTGCCCAGTAAGTTAGAAGCATTCTGTGGGTTGAATGTGAAATGTTCCCCACAGACTTGAGTTTTTGAACACTTGGTCTGCAGCTAACAGTGCTGTTTGTGAAATCTCTTAGAGATGGAGCCATGCTGGGAGAGCCTGGGGGTTTGCAGACTGGCTGGTATCTTGTTCTCTTCCTCGGCTTTCCAATTGCAGACACAAGGTGCTCAGAAGCCTCTGCTCTTGTCACCATTCCTTCTTCACCATGACAGACCACATAACCATTGGAACTATGATCCAAGTAAACCCTTCCGCTAAGTGGCTTTTGCCAAAGTATCTTTATCACAGAAATGTGTAAAGTAATTAAGACAGCATGTGGAACCACAGAAACTCAAATATTGTCAGCAACCATTTTATAAAATGGTCTATCATTATAAAGCTTACTATATAATTGCCTGAATTCTAATTTATAAATTCATAAACATATCTGTCCAGACTATAGATTTGTGTAAGAGCTTGGTATGTTCATGAGATGGAATGATATGTAGCAATGAAGAGAAATATGAGCATGTAATACGCACAATGTTTAATTATAATTACATAAAATGTGGTCTTTTCTATAACATATATATTGGTTTTACTAGTAAGCACATACCCAACCATAAGCAGCAGAGTCTAAGCAAGAACAGAAGTCAACATTACCCAAACATAAAGCTACAATATGCAACAGAAAGTCAAGGATAAATCTATCTTTATTTAAACATAGAACCTCCCTGTGTCACTTTCCACTAATTACATTTCTAACATTTCACAGTCATACAGAAGATGAAGTTTAAATGAATATAAGTAAATCGAAGGCTTGACTTTGCTTAGAAGTAATATGACAGTGGTAACTAGAGAAGTTTCAAACTGTATTTCCTATTCCTAACACGATTCTCGTGCCTTAATTCTAAAGCAGAGATGGTCTGAGTTACACTTTTAAAGAAAGCATCCTCGCTGGAAACGGGTACCCTCAGAAGTACTGGGAAGAAGTAAAACATGCCCACATTTGTAGCCATGCAACTGTAAGCATCGGGAAGAAATGTTCACCCAAGTTTTAGGAACACGGAGTTTCTCAAACTTTCAAATCAAAATTCAAATTGTATATGTCTTCAAGGACTGACTTCCCTGAGGGCATAAGCTTTGGTGAGTAATTCACAACTGGTTAGGTAGACAGCTTGGAGGACTACAGCAGACAAAAAAAAAATGAGTGCTTTACTTATTATGTGACAAATAGCATCAACATTTGAAAAGCTACTAATAATTAGCTTAACTTTTTGAGATTGTTTATCATATGAAAAGTGGATAAGAAAAATTATCATTAGTATTAGCCTATCAATTACCACCTAGAGCTGTTGCTTTTTAAAAGTTAGTTCATTGAAAAAAAAAAACACTTAAATACAACCATTATAAATACAAGCATCTATGTTAAATAAGATATATAATCAAGAATCATAATAAATGTTCTAGTAAAAATGTCAGTGATAATGCATATCTGTATCAAACTATTTTTCTCAGATATCAAACACAAATAATTGTAAAGGTAACCATCCATGACTATAATAATGATTACATATATACTTAATAAAGTTTAAATATACACATAAATTGTGACAACTTGATATAGTATATGCTGTAATAGAGAGACAGTTTGTAGAATCCAAATATATTTCATTTTTCTTTCGAAGCCAGGATCACAAAAAGTGACAGATTTCGTGGTGAATTTAATTCTTTAGTTTCCTAATATAAACAGTCCAGGAAATACCTTCCCAAAGTGAAAAATTACGATGTGATCATGCCAAACTCAAACAATGCACACGTGTACCGACTATCTCCTTTGGGCTCTGAAAAGAAAACATGCTTCTCTCTCAATGTCAGAGTGATCATTAATGTGTAGGCATGAATAACAAATACCTGTGCCAAAATTTATAAACACAAATTAGTGGTTTCATAATAAACCAAAGCAATAGTGAATGCTCTGTAAAGGACTAGGTACTTCTGACCAAGAGAACTGCTGGCCTAAACAAGCATTTAGTTTGTAAAGTCATGCTCTTTATGTAAAATATTGATGTTTAGAATTTTTGTAAGTTTCAATAAAAATAACATATTTGCATTGGGTAAGTTTAGGATTTATACTTCATTTTTGAAGAGTAGTGGTACTATTACCACCAGATCAACAGTTCTGAGAGGGAAAGGCAGCACGAAGAGTAATCAAGGGAGGACACTGGGCATAAGGTAGGTCTCCGCCAGGCAAACTAAACCATGCAGTTCCTGCACTTACCATCAGAAACGCCAACAAAGATGGCAGTCCTCACCTCTAAGAAGGTATTTTTACTCTTAGTTTTAATAATGAAATTCTGCATATCCCACTGTACACATGTATGAGAAAGAGAAAAAATTTATAGTTTATTTTCTGAAAACATTCCAGTTTTATTGTGTTCCTGTGTGGTCAGATGGAACAACAATCTCTCACACATTTAAAGACCAAAAAGTAATTGCATTTAAAGAAAAACACAGAGTTCTTCAGTGTGTGACAATGCTAAAAACTAACAAAGAGAAAAAATTACAGACTATTAAGTATACTCTTACAAACAAGCCATTGCTATTATGTTCATTTAAATGCTGTCCAAAGCAACTGTTAACTCAGTGCAGTGCCCTCTGTATAGACAGTTTCTAGAGTCCAAACATATTTAACTTTGCTTGCAAAGCCAGGATCACAAAAATTACAAATTAGATTTCATGGTGAATTCCGTACTTGAGGACTTGTTTACTGGTGATATAGGTAATTATCTGTGTGTCCTGGCTAAATAATTTAATTTGAGGGAAAATGAGCTTACAATGAGAAGAGAGGGAAACAAGAATTTAAAGTGGCATTTCATCAAAACCTATCCAGTGGATTTACTAGGATCCAGGCATTTTCTGTTTTCACCACTGGACAATAAGCTGTTTCACCTTAGCTGCAGAAGAACAGAGTATTCCTTCCACCTCCTTTATATTCCAAAATGGTACTGAAGGACCATAAAAATGGGAGAGCAAGCTAACAACTTTCAGCCTGAAACATAATAGTCATACTATGTGGTCTCCAAAAAAAACCTAGTGTAAATTATTTAATAATTTTCATTACTAAGTATCTGTTCATAAGTTAATCCATATTAATCTTTAGTTCTATGACTTATGATGTGCACCACATTACTAGCATACAAAAAATCTTTCCTTCTTTGAAAAGTTGAACGTAGCAAAAGAGATTTTCAGCTTTTAATCTTTTATTGCTAACATGGCATAGAAATTAGCTTCCTTGACACCAAAACCCTGAAAAGAAGTTCAGTTACACATTTAAAAATAAGACTGGTTGCCTAGGAAAGGTCTTCATTTCAAAACTGCTTAATATGTTACCCTTTAACAATGGATTTTTCCATATGTGATGAACAGTATTCTAGTAATTTCTCCTAAAAAGCTACTTAGAATAAAATTACATAGCCAAATCTACCATGTTATTTTTCTGTCCCTTCAGTAACTATAGTCAACATCTCAGAATAAATACTGATTAATCCATCCAACTGATCTAAACTAGATGTTATTACTACTCACATAACAGGCAAAACTGAAGAAAATTATGTAACTGAGAGTCTCCAACCACTGGCATCCAGACCAGTAGGAGACTCACTGTGAGACTGCACCTTTCAGTGACAGTTCAGCTCCGCCTTCTATGAAGTTTTTGAAGAATGGAATTTTCATAATACATGGGTTTTGGTTTTGCTCCAACATTAACTGTAATGTGTTTGACCAGGCACTAGTATTTAAGAAGAATAAAAAAAAAAATTCAATAATCCATTTATCTAAATCCGAACACAAAACACAACCAAATTTTTTTAATGTGTTAACATAAACTGGGAATTCATATACTTATTTTACATTCTTCATACTTTTAAAATAACTATCAGCACAAATGCTTTTGCTTGATCATAAAAATAAATCAAGTCATTGATTATTTCTGAGGATTAGTAGAGCAATTTGTAAAATAATGCCACATGTTACTTTTAAGAATAAGAATTAGGAACATATAAAGACACAATTTGTTTTCTAAAGCAGAAGAAATTCATTATTTATTAGTATTTTCAGAGAAAATTAAACAAGATTGGTTTGTGGAAGTATTAGGTATTTCACAACTTATATTTTAATTGTACCAAAATAAAATGCCATAATTTAATAAGAGCACTGGAATTATAAGCATGTCACCAACAAACCAAACTTGAGGCCAGAGCAATGGCAGCCCAAGGGCTACGGTGCCAGCACTCACTTAACCCTGTGCCTCGCTACACTACTGTCACACAGTTTCTATAGTGAGCATATACTGAGGCACACAGCAACTTCTGATATCAAAAACAAAAACAAAAAACGAAAAGAAAAAAGTATACTCATTTATAAACTCTGGCAGCCTGATCCTGGAAGTTTGAAGAAAGCCACATAACTTTTATTTTAAAATAGCACAATATATATAATTTTACATTGAATTAAAGGGATATGCTCCTAAATTAAAAAAAAACCAATGTCTTAAAATATTAAGAGCCTATTATTGAATACTCCAGCATTTCATATACTGTCACACCTTAGGTCAGTCTGAAAGTAAAAAAAAAAAAAATAGTCCATTCACTGAGAAAAAAAAAAAAAAAAACCCTCCATATACAAAGAAAAGGTGATAAATGTATTTGCCACCAAGAAAAATCCTAAATGGCACTAAATTTTAAGGGCCTCCTTTTCACCTGCCTGTCATGCTAAGATACATATTGTATAATGAGGCTTTTTTTTTTAAATCTCTACAATAGGCTATCTCACAGTACACAGAGATCCTAAAAGGAGTAGACCAACAAAACCACCCAGTCCTCTAAGCACTATTAGTCTCTTGCCAGTTTCTAGAAAATTTTAGGGCATTATTGTATTATCAGAGTATCTGTCTCAGCCCTTTCCATGTATATTTTGCTTAAGTGGGGTGATATTTCTTTTTTATTTTGGAATAAAACAGGAGAGATTCTCAAAACTGAACAACTTAAATAAGGAAGGAACCTAGTATTAAAACTGCATTTTAAAGCTCTCTTCAGGAAGATACCTCCGTTAGTGTAAGCCACACAACCATCCAGAACATATGTTCATAACTGAACAACCTTCACGACAAAAAGGAGATCAGCTGAAAGAGCAATAGAGATTTATAATAAAAAAATCCTCCCAAAAGTTGCCGACCTAAAACAAAGCATTGCCTGCCGTTTCACAGGACAGCTTATTTAAGAGTGATTATTGATCTGCCCTGCATAGAGGAATGTCTGAGCCATGAAATCATCTTCCGCATGTTTTACAAGAGCATGCATGATTGCTAATTCACATTTTCCAACAAATCACACATGATTATACAGTCCCATGCTTATATATGCAGTACAATCACTACCATGATTGCAGGGAAAACATTTATCGGGCATTTTAAGTTAATCATTTTATTTATTAGAAAAGAGATAGTGAAATAGCCTGATATCTGTATTATGTTTCAGAGGTCAATCTACTTACATTTAATAAGCTTTATAAGCCATAAAAAATAAAGAGATTTTCCTTAAAATCAAATTTAGAAAGCTATGTAAAATGCTGTGTTTGATTTAAAAAAAAAAAAGGCACCCATATATGACTAATACATCAAGGCAAACAATGTCATAGACATACAAGATTACTGCCCTGAAAATAATATTAGAAAAAATATAGTTTAGCTTTACTTACCTTGCATTGTTCAGCGTTTGTCCAAAAAGCTCATTCTGTAAAATATTTGGTGGGGATGAAAAAACCCCATGGAAATGAGATAAAACAGAATTGCAGACCTGGCGCAACGTCTCAAATTGCATTTTCCTTCTTTTTTTTCCTCCTCTTATTTTTCCTTACCACCTGTCTTTAAAAGTCATCTATTTGCAGACACCATCAAATAAAAACATGCCAATCAAGTTCCATATTTCTCCTGAGCTCTGTAAAAACTGTGCTTAAATGAGCAGAGGTTGGTAGCTAATTGTACAGTCATTATTCTTCTAATTCAGTCGTAGAAGATTCAGTCCTCGTGCAGCTTTCGGCTTTCTCCTGACTGTAGCAAGAATTCTAAACAGCAGTGAGCTTTCTGGGCATTCCCCGCTGAAGTGTGAGGCTGGGCTGCTTTCATGTACTCTACCCACATCTCTCTAAGCCTATTAAAAACACGCAATGAATATATGCTGTCGTCAGGACTTTCTGCACATCTGGCTGCCAGCAATAAAAATCTCACAAGTAATAAAAATGGGACAAGGTATCTTCTCAATGTTGCTACTGGAAAAGAAGAGAAATTATGCATTTTCCCAGCCTCTTTCTCCTTTGAAAAATGAATGACTCCAGCCACAGAATGTATCTCTTCGAGCTACTGCATAGGACCAAAACACTAAAAATAAGTGCTTTGATCTCCTTTCAGAATCATGAAGCAATAAAAATATGACAGACAACAGCTCCTACCACCTACATCTTTATCCTGTACTTCTACGGCGCAGCACATTTAGAAACTCTGCACTTGGTCTTATTAATTTCTTATTTAAGATGTCTAAAATTATTTTTAAAAAGAAGCCCATATATGGTGACTATAAAGTGGGTTATGTAATTACAGAAAAAATATTCTTAATATCTCAATTAAAATTCAACTAAATAGCATATATTACATAAAATCTTTCCCATAAATTAAAAAATAACCATAATCAGAAATATTTTATCACTCATTCTTAACTAATTTCAGTCACAGCATTCACAGCACTTTGATTAGTGGCTATTTCCTGAAGGTTCCAACCATCATCTCAGAATACCTTCCTATAAGCACCCATTCTCTAAGACTGACTATGTGTCAGATAAAACACTGGTTTTCTACCTATGGGGCCATCTTTCTAAGTTGTTCAGTTACAGGCTTGACCTAAACTAAGAGTGCCCTTATTTTGATTATTGGTGACCATCAATTTATTTATCAAATGTACACACATATACATTCATAAAGTATATTTTCAGTTTGTAAGGGATTTCCAAATGTTTTTATTATCCACTAAAAAAATTACACATTATTTCTTCTACCATTTTTCAGAGGATGGAAACTGGAACTCTAATGAGTACACAGATTATTTAAAAAGTATTTGAAATGCGAGTCTTCACTTTGTCCATTTTGTGTGCTCCCCCCTGGATTTTCTATATATTTGTGCAGTCATCAGCACATATACAAAATTTACTATAAATAAGCCACTCTCTACTGATGAGCAGAAAAACTATCACGCAGTGACTTAACCACAGATATTTCAGTAAAGGAACGCACCTCCAAATTTTAAAATGCAGGAATTTAGATATGTCTATTCGCTTTATGTCAATCAGAAGAAACCCAACATGCTTTGCATTTTTAGGCCTCTGATCATAACTTGATAAGTTTCATCTTAAAATGGTCAATTTTTACAATTAGAATCATATATTTTTAAGATTCTTACTTTTGACTTAGCTTCATGATTAACAACATTTCTAATAAAAAATATCTAAATAACTGTCTTGTGCATAGGTTTAAATTTATAACTAATCAAAGCCCTTTTAAAACAAGTCTGCTAATTTAGGTGACTATAGAACAAAACATGTTTTGTTGTTTAAAATTTATTTCTTCTGTGTCTCAAAACTGGATTGAAAGAGAGGTCAAAGTACAAGTTCCAAGACTGGCCTAAGCATCAGCGAGCTAACTAAAACGAGTCATAGATGACTCTGTGAACGAAGCAAAAACACATCAATTGCCTTCCTCAGAGGTCTGCTTTATACACTCTCCACACAGCACACACACCACTGACCTTCCTAACCTGCTTTCTCTTCGTTCCTCAATATCCCTAAGTGGTACCTCCAACTCTAACTGCTCATCACTGTCAAATACCAAGTCAAGTCTTCTGGGTTAGATAGTGTCCTCAGTTGTGCCTTCTCCTTATAACCTCCCTTTCTCTTGACACTCTTTAAGAAAGTGAAATCAGTATAGTTACATGAAAAAAATTGCATTGCCAACTTTATTAAATTGTGTCTTGCATTCTGTTTTACTCATTTAGCACAGTAATCAGTACAGATTGAGTGTTCAATAAACATTTGTTGAATAGATATCCACATGTTATTAACTTGTTAATTTTTTAATCACATCTGTAGATGGGCTAGAAAAATCACTAAAAGACATGATATGCTGGTGTACCTATGTTCATTTGTTTGCTTACCACATGGCATCATATCAAGGCATAAATTACATAAATAGAATTACTACTGTTTGTAAACAAAAACATTGCAATTCAATGGACTTTGTAACTGGTCATGGCCTCAAGTGTTGCAAAGAATGTTAAAGATATTTGCTCCGTGTTTTTCTTACAGTTGCAAGTTAACAAGCAATAGGACAACAGAAAGCACAGAATCTATAGTCAGAGTGGAATTAAGTTATAATACTCCAGGATGTTCATTTTATATATTTAACATGCGATTATTTTTAAGTCAAAACTAGCACTCTAGTTCATTTCCTAGAGTTATTATTGAACTAAAATATATAATGTATATAATGTACTTTATGCACTCTATAATACATACTATTTAGAAATCTCACTATAAACAACATATAGAAGCAATTACTGATCAAATAATTTAACAATTATATTTGGATATAACTTTTATATTTGTTCATTATACAACAGTGGAAGTGGAGGGTCATACATATAATTTTCCTTTTCCAAAAACCTTAAATAAGAAATTCCTTAGAGCTAAGAACAGAATCTTATTCACATCCTGTCCTGTATACATGACAGTTAACCTTCGCCAGTCATGAGGAGGAAGCTTTGGTTTCTCTTTGACTGTTCTGCTAAGATCTTTAGCAACTCACTGGAAAAACCAGGATCAGTAAGAGTTCCAATAGATTCAAATGTGCTTAGAAACATTGGAAAACAACACATCAAATGCCAATCGACACCTGAAGCTTAATCCATGGACAAGTAAAATGATTGCCAAAAATGAAAACAAGGTATTTTTCACCTATTAAATAGGCAAAATATTAAACAGGTGTTCATAAAATGGATAATAACCTACCACACTTCCTGGTAGGAACCTACACTGGTACAATGTTTTTGAGGAGTATTTAGTGATAACTATCAAAGACTTCAAAAATGTTCAAAACATAAAACAGAGCAATAAAAACCAAAACATTAGTATTACCTGAGGATATGAGTATAACTTTCTTTTTGCAAGAAAATGCAAACTTACAACAGTTTGTACAAACAACCCTATAATCACAAGATAATTACTAACTCTTAAGAATGGGCCCATACTTTGTAAGGACTTGAATTGGAAATTTGGTGGGGATTGCACTGAATCTGAAGGTGGCATTCTGCACGATGGCCATGTGTACTATATTAATCCTGCCAATCCATGAGCATGGCAGAGCTTTCCATCTTCTGAGAACTCTTCAAACTCTTTCTTCAGGACTTGAACTTTTTATCATACAGATCTCACACTTGTTTAGTTAGAGAAACACCAAGGTATTTTATATTATTTTTGACTATTTTGGAGGGTATTGTTTCACTAATTTCTTTCTCAGCATGTTTATCCTTTGTGTACAGAAAGGCCATTGACTTGTTTGAGTTAATTTTATATCCAGCTACTTCATTGAAGCTGTTTATCAGGTTTAGGAGTTCTCTGGTGGATATTTTGGAGTCACTTATATATACTATCATATCATCTGCAAATAGTGATATTTTGACTTCTTCCTTTCCATTTTGTATCCCTTTGATCTCCTGTTGTTATCTAATTGCTCTGGCTAGGATTTCAAGTACTATATTGAATAGGTAGGGAGAGAGTGGGCAGTCTTATCTAGCCCCTGATTTTAGTGGGATTGCTTCAAGTTTCTCTCCATGTAGTTTGATGTTGGCTACTGGTTTGCTGTATATTGCTTTTCCTATGTATAGGTATGGGCCTTGAATTCCTGATCGTTTCAAGACTTTTATCATGAAGGGGTGTTGGTACTTAGCTCAGGAGAACTCAATTCTTAGAGTTGGAAAGGGCAATTTGCAAATTCATCTGGAATAACAAAAAACCTGGGATAGCAAAAACTATTCTCAACAATAAAGGAACTTCTGGGGAAATCACCATCCTTGACCTCAAGCTGTATTACAGAACAATTGTGATAAAAACTGCATGGTACTGGTACAGTGACAGATAGATCAATGGAATAAAATTGAAGACCCAGAAATGAACCCACACACCTATGGTAACTTGATCTTTGACAAAAGAGCTAAAACCATGCAGTAGAAAAAGACAACATTTTCAACAAATGGTGTTAGCTTAACTGGCAGTTAGCATGTAGAAGAATGTGAATCGATCCATTCTAATCTCCTTGTCCAATGCTCAAGTCCGAGTGGATCAAGGAATTCCACATAAAAACAGAGACGCTGAAACTTATAGAGGAGAAAGTAGGGAAGATCCTCAAACACATGGGCACAGGGGGAAAACCCCTGAACAAAACACCAATGGTTTGTGCTGTAAGATCAAGAATTGACAAATGGGACCTCATAAAATTGCAAAGCTTCTGTAAGGCAAAGGACACTGTCATTAAGACAAATAGGTAACCAACAGATTGGGAAAATATCCTTTCCAATCCTAAATCAGATAGAGGGCTAATATCCAATATATACAAAGAACTCAAGAAGTTAGACTCCAGAGAAACAAATAACCCTATTAAAAATGGGGCACAGAGCTAAACAAAGAATTCTCTGAATGGCTGAGAAGCACCTGTAGAAATGTACAACATTCTTAATCATCAGGGAAATACAAATTAAAACAACCCTGAGATTCTACCACATACCAGTCAGAATGGCTAAGATCAAAAACTCAGGTGACAGTAGATGCTGGTGAGGATATGGTGAAAGAGGAACACTCCTCCATTACTGGTGAGATTACAAGATGGTACAACCACTCTGGAAATCAGTCTGGCAGTTCCTCAGAAAATTGGACATAGTACTACTAGAGGATCCAGAAATACCACTCCTATGAATATACCAAGAAGATGTTCCAATATGTAATAAGGACACATGCTTCACTATGTTCATAGTAGCCTTATTTATAATAGCCAGAAGCTGGAAAGAACCCATATGTCCCTCAACAGAGGAATGGATACAGAAAATGTGGTACATTTACACAATGGAGTACTACTCAGCTATTAAAAATAAAGAATTTTTGAAATTCTTAGGCAAATGGGTGGACCTGGAGGATATCATCCTGAATGAGGTATCCCAATCACAAAAGAACTCACTTGATACACACTCACTGATAAGTGGATATTAGCCCAGAAGCTCTGAATACCCAAGATACAATTCTCAAAAACCACAGGAAACTCAAGAAGAAAGGCCAAAGTGTGGATACTTTGATCCTTCTTAGAACAGGGAACAAAATACCCATGGAAGGACTTACAGAGACAAAGTGTGGAGCAGAAACTGAAGGAATGACCATTCAGAGACTGTTCTACCTGAGGAACCACCTGATATACATCCACCAAACCCAGACACTATTGTGGATATGAACAAGAGCTTGCTGACAGGAGCCTGATATAGCTGTCTCCTGAGAGGCTCTGCCAGTGCCTGACAAATACAGAAATGGATGCTCACGGTCATCCATTGGAGTGAGCACAGGGTCCCCAATGAAGGAGCTAGAGAAAGTACCCAAGGGGCTGAAGGGGTTTGTAGCCCCATAGGAGGAACAACAATATGAACTAACCAGTACCCCCAGAGCTCCCTGGGACTAAACCACCAACCAAAGAAAACATATGGTAGGACTCATGGCTCTAGTTGCATATGTAACAGAGGATGGCCAAGTAGGTCATCAATGGGAGGAGAGGCCCTTGGTCCTGTGAAGGCTCTATGCCCTAGTATAGGGGAATGCCAGGGCCAGGAAGCAGGAGTAGGTGAGTTGGTAAGCAGGGGGAGGGAGTGGAGATAAGGGGTTTTCAGAGGGGAAACTAGGAAAGGGGATAACATTTGAAATGTAAATAAAGAAAATATAATAATAATAATAAAGAATGGGCCCATACTAGGGAAAGTGGACAGGGTGGGGAGAGGAAGGGAGAGGGGAACCTGATCTAGTATTGGGTGAGGGAAAAGGACTGAAGCCCTGAGGGCCAGCACAAAGAATGGAAACAGGCAACCTCAGGAAATATGTTGAGGGTACCCTCCTAAAAGCACCAGAGATCTGGGAGGTGAGAGGCTCTCAGGATTCAAGATGAAATGCCCAACAATAGGGAGAGGGAACTTATAGAGCCCACCTCCAGCAGGAAGACAGGACATCAAATGAGGGATGGGGTTGCCATCCCACAGTCATACCTATGATCCATAATTGTTCCTGTATGAAAGAATTACAGGGATGGAAATGGAGAAGAGCCTGAGGAAAAGAAGGTCCAGCAACAGACCCAAAGTGGGACCCAGCTCAAGAGGAGGTCCCAAGGTCTGACACTATTACTGAGGCTATGGAGTGCTCACAAAAAGGGACCTAGCATGACTGCCCTCCGAAAAATCCAAGAAGCAGCTGAAAGAGTCAGAGGCAGATATTTGCAGCCAACGAATGGACAGAAGCAGCTGACCCCTGTTATTGAATTAGAGAAGGCTGAAAGAAGCTGAGCAGAAGGGCAATCCTGCAGGAGGACCAGCAGCCTCCATTAATCTGGACCCCCGAGATCTCTCAAACACTGGACCACCAAACAGACAGCATGCACCAGCTGATATGAGGCCCCCAACACACATACATTAGAGGCCTGCCAGGTCTGTGTTTATTCAGAGATAATGCACCTAACCCTAAAGAGACTGGTGGCCCCAGGGAGTTTAGAGGTCAGGTGGGGTGAGGGTGGGAGGCATCCACGTGGAGACAGGAACATGGGAGGAGGTGTGGGATGTGGAACAGTCGGAGGATGGATATGGGGGAGATATAGAGTGTAAAAAACAAATTAATTAAAATTTTAAAAAAAGAATGGGCTCATAATACTATGTTTAACAATGATTAAGTAAATTGTATACAACCATACTAATTCCCTTCTGTTTAGCTACAAGTGCCCATCAGCAATAGTATTCTTCTTTTCCAACAGCAAAGTTCTGAGATCCTTTAGCAATGCAATTTGTTACTATGAAACATCCAAACGAGAAGTAAACCAAATTTAACCCTAACTTCTTTATATTATCTTTTAAAAATATCAGAAGTACAAACTCATGGTGACTTGTAAGTTTAGGTTATAAATACCTATTGAATACTAGTTAAATATTAACAAAATTAACAAACAAATAAAAAAGTCAAAATTTGAGAAGTTTCTTCCCTGATAAGAACCACAAGTTTCTTACCTGACTAAGGCAGCATTACTCTGGGTATCATGAGATCTATTATTTTAAAGCTGTGCACATTTAGTTTTAGTTTTACCTGTGTGTACATTTAGCACTGTGAGCTCACAGAAGACAAGAGGAAGGAGTCAGCTCTCTCACCTCTGCATGTGGGGTCATCTAGCTTGGGTGCAATCGTCCTTACCACGGAGCCATGCCATCAGCTCCAGTGCTCTGCTTTTCTTAGACAGGATCTCACACTGTAACTAAGGCTAACCTCATAACCGTGTAGCCAAGCTGGCCTGAAACAGAGTATCTTGCTGCCTTACCTCCCAAGTAGAGAATAACATCAGGCATAACATCGATTCCACTTTTAATTTCTAAGAGTAACAAGGTAGGACCAGTGGGATGCTCAAAGACAAAAGGCGCTCTCTGCAAACCCTGACAACCTGAGCTTAATTGTCCTCAGGCCTTCATTCATAAACCATGATGTGTACACATGTATACTCACACATGAAAAGACACATACATACAAACACATAAAAATAGAGAAATGTAAAGAAAAGTACCAAAATGTTTCTATTGAAATACTTTTTACATAAAAATAACTAAACTTGCATCTAAGCATAGCTAAAAAATTATGGAAATTATGATGACACAAATATGTAAAGTCATGACAAAAATCTAGAAATGCTAACAGAGCTTCTCATCTCTTAAAATATACAGCTCTATGCATACAGTCTCATCTACATATATCGATATTACTCATATAATATATCATGTATATATATTACACCTACCCATTACTTTAGTTTTGTTCCATTGACTATCTTAAGTGTCTGAGAAAGGGAAACTGATACCAGAAAGCATCTCCAGAGTCCTATCCTTGTGTTTTGCAAATTAATATCATCTGTTAGAAATACTGCCCTGAAGCAAAGATCACAGAACCATTCATTTCAGAGACAACTAATAAGAAAAGAAACAGAGGCATAGAATTCCTAATAAATGGGAGGAAACAGGAGGCATTCAAAACAAATAATTTTTCCTATGCTTCAATTTAGGGTGAACTAGGCAATATATTTTGGGATCAAAAGAAAGTTTAAACCTAAACACATGTATTGAAATCTAGAAACAACTAGAACATTTTCTATCCACAAAATTATGACAAAGGGACTCAAATAACAGCTCTGTGAGTAAAGCACTTGATAGGCAAAGGTGAAGGCTGAACCCACATAAAAGTCAGGCAGTAGTAGAACACACCTGTGTCCCAGAGCATGGGGGCACAAGACAGGGAATCCCAGGAGCAAACTGGCTAGCCAGACTAGTCAAAGTGGCAAGTTCCATACTCAATGAGGGGCTATGCTTCAAATGTGAAGAGCAATCTAGGAAGATACCCTAAGTTAATTTGGGGTGCCCACTAACGTGAACATGCATACATACACACACTAAAAATGAAATTTAAAAATAAAGCAAGTTGCATAATTATTTTAAATTTTTGTAGGTACCCAGTTGCTTTGTGATATAAAGTTAGTCTATACACTTCTCAGAGACCAACCTCTGCATTGGTACATACTATTCTCCATGGCTTGCTTCAGAGCACACTCGTATTCTAAATCATCTAATTCGGAGAAAGCAAATACAAGCCACCATGTAGGCATAAAGACACAGCTTCACAATCCTCTCTCATACTCCTCTTCCTTGCCAGGAGAAATGAAGGCTAATCCTGCTGTGCTTTGGCTCAAACACATTTTGAGAGGTGCCTTGAATCTGGCAACAACAGGAACATATTTTTTTCACAGAATGCAAGAATCCAGTTATTGAGTCCAACCAAATTTCACCTCCCAAGTGAGAGCATTCTAAATGATACCTAGAGAATCTACCTAGAAGGAAAAGGATGAGTATTTCAGAAACAGTCATTATGTGTGTCAATGTTAGGACTATTAGCTCCACACAAAATTAACAAGGAACCCATTAGCAGTAACAGCACAATCTCAGAATCCATCCGAACATGAATCAGATCCAATTCAATGGCTTGAGTTACATTTTCCAAAAACCACAATGTAAGAGATGTTTACAGCCTTGAGACTCCAAGGACTCCACTGAGCTTGCAAAGTGATTTCGAAAGGCACGTTCACCAGCTAATAATTTCCAAGCTTACCTAATTTCTTCAGGAAATAATACTGACTGAACTTTGTTATTATGTGAAAATAACAATAAAAGCATTGTCACAATTATAAGCATATTTCAGGAAAATATGGGAACCAATGATATCTATAGTAATATTGGCCTGAAGAGCTCTTATTTATAATTCCTTTTGTGTGATTTTTTTCTCCACCTGTTACATTATTTAAGAAAACAAACAAAACCAAAATAAAACAAACAAAACAGGGGGGCTGGTGAGATGGCTCAGTGGGTAAGAGCACCCGACTGCTCTTCCGAAGGTCCAGAGTTCAAATCCCAGCAACCACGTGGTGGCTCACAACCATCCGCAACGAGATCTGGCACCCTCTTCTGGGGTGTCTGAAGACAGCTACAGTGTACTTACATATAATAAATAAATAAATCTTTAAAAAAAAAACAAACAAACAAAACAAAAAGAATGGAGTTTCTTTTTCCTCCACATAGGTAATTTAACAAATTTTGTTTCAGCCATGAGATTAGCTACCAAGAAATGTGTCTTAAAACTCCACAATATATCTTTGCTTCATTCTAGTAACTATCTCACTATCTTTATTATAATCAGGCAGACTATTTTAGATATGCACAATATTTTTATCTTTTTTCACTTTATTATCAGGTATCAGATGTAAAGAGCAATGTGTTTCATTGTGAGATTTTTCACACATATAGGTAGCATATTTTGATCTTAGTCACTGCCCGTGTTTGACTTTTAATTTCTTTTTTTAAAGAACATCAGTTTCTATGATGAAAAAAGTTATCTACATAAAAAGTCAATAATAAAATTTAACATTACAGTTCTCTGTTTACAAATTAAGTTGCACATTACAGAACATAAACTAAAATATATTTTTATCCTTGTCATTTATATATGTCATATATATTTCTTTTTTTGGCAATGTTCATATCTTTTTAAGGCATTTTTATTAGCTATTTTCTTCATTTACATTTCAAATGCTATATCCAAAGCTCCCTATACCCTCCCCCTGCCCTGCTCCCCAACCCACCCACTCCCGCTACCTGGCCCTGGCATTCCCCTGTACTGGTTCATATGACCTTTGCAATACTAAGGGCCTCTCCTCCCATTGATGGCCAACTAGGCCATCCTCTGCTACATATGCAACTAGAGACACAGCTCTGGGGGTCGGGGGTACTGGTTAGTTCATATTGTTGTTCCTTCTATAGGGTTGCAGACTCCTTTAGCTCCTTGGGTACGTTCTCTAGCTCCTTCATTAAGGGCCCTGTGTTCCATCCAATAGATGATTGTGAGCATCCACTTCTGTGTTTGCCAGGCATTGGCATAGCCTCACAAGAGAGAGCTATGTCAGGGTCCTGTCAGCAAAATCTTTCTGGCATATGCAATAGTGTCTGCGTTTGGTGGTTGTATATGGGATGGATCCCCGGTGGGGAAGGTAAC
This sequence comes from Mus caroli, assembly GCF_978045245.1. Taxonomy (NCBI): domain Eukaryota; kingdom Metazoa; phylum Chordata; class Mammalia; order Rodentia; family Muridae; genus Mus; species Mus caroli. The sequence goes on from NW_028227271.1 coordinate 65,171,633, forward strand.
CAAAATCTTGTCTCTGTGTGAGGGCAAATGGGAAACAGAACTTAACAGTTTTCCATTGCCCACAGTGTGTTTTCATGCTATTTTTCCAGCCCTTTGTTTTGTCTATAATGCCCCAGTGGCCAATACAAGACTTGAATAACTATCACTAAGAAGGATAAACGTAAAGGGAATGTTAAAGGTGATCGAAATGGACTATTTTCCCACCTATTTTGAAACAGACAGGAGTATTTCAACAGTTTCTAAAAAGAGATCCTGTTAGAGTCAGTCATGTTAGGTAAAGGCTCAATCAACTGCTATAAATTCTACCTTGATGTCTGTAAGGGTACTAAAGCAGAGGACATTAAATATTCACCTAATAACAGACTGCATTATACACAAAAATTAAAATTGATTTATCAAATTTCTTTAAACTTTATGAGTCTAAATATCTAAAATGTAATTTGCAGTGAATTTGAAAGAAAGCCAATATTATAGGGTTAGGAGGGAGGAAAGGAGGAGGGAATGATGTAATTATATTATAATCCTCCCAAATAAAAGTAGTTAAAAATAAAAATTAAATTATAAGCTGAATCAAAAGACATTTTACTTCCATCCTACTACAATTACAAAAGTAAGAATACCAAATTAATGTCTAATATTCCAGCATCTTAACCCCAGGTGGACTTAGCCAAACTACAGTTTTTTGACAAATGACCTCCTATAAATATAGAAAAATTCAAGTTTATCATATGGACCTTGACAACCCTCTGACTCCTAGTCCTTCATCCTTTGAGTGGTATGTGCCTAGTATAAAAGCCACTTGAAGATGCAGCCCCAACATTTCCCAGCAAAGGTACTGAGTATCAATGTTAAATGACTCAAACTTTTGGACTGTACAAAAATATTGAAAGGCTACATCACTGGTCAAAAATTATTCATTCATTTGAGATGTGTCTATGAAGTATTACCTGAAATTCCCTGGGTATTTTCTCTTTCCTACAGAGCACAGAAAGAAGAAAAAGGGTGGAGAGAAGGAGAGAAATGGAGGAAAGAGGGGTTGAATACCATCCTCAATCATGCATTTGAACTATAATCTATTGATATCATGTCTCAATGGGGAGTTTGATAGAGAATTTGTAGCAGTAACCCTGAAATAGTCTTGGATTTTTAAGAGCAGAGAAAGTTCTCCTGAACTAAGTACCATTCAAGATAAGAATCATAGAATAGTAAAGTGTCCAACACGCAAAATGTAGAACAGTATCACAGGCACAGTGTTCTGCCTATGAAAAGACGAAGCAAGGTTATCAGGGAAAAAAAATGAGTTAGCTGGAGAAGAAATAGAAGATACATCTTATAAGACTTTGAAAAGTGGTTGAGGATTTTGATTTTTAATCAAATAACAGTTCAGTGTTATCCTGTAACAAAGCTGTGTCAACAGCTGATGGTTATAATCAAGCAGACTTAAGCATAAGCAAGAAGCACAAAAGAAGAAACAGACCATAACATATATCAAAATATTATCTTATTATATGAAGGTACAGGGACATCAATTACAAAGTTAACATAATAATCCAAACAAGATATTAATTGGATGGATTAAAGTAATCATATTAAGATAAAGAAAAAATGGGCTACCAATGGAGAAGGAGACCCAACAGCACTCAGACAGAAGCCCCAGGAATGCGAAGTGGTATGTAAAGGTCAAGAGGGGTCAAAATTGCTCTCAGATTTCTTTCTTAAGTTACCTGGCAATTGGTCTTAAAATGTGCTGAGACAGAATGCTAAATGAGGAGCAACTGAAAGGGAAGAAAAGGAAGAGATGTAGAGTTGAACTTGAAGCATATGCATAATCATTTAATATTTTAAAAGGTAGATAGGTTAGTAATCAATATGACAATCCAGAAGTGAGTTATCCACCAAAGATGTAACTTTAGGAAAGTTCAGCATGTTAGTAAGTAGATGAGATAACCCAGAAAGAAAATTCAAAATAAGACATAAAAGAGGCCTGAGATAAAGCACCAAGGATCTGTGAGATGGCTGAGCAGGTAAAGGCACCTAATCTCAAAGCTATGAGCTGCGTTCACTCCTAGGACCCAAATGACAGAAACAGAGACATGACACTCATTGGTTCTCCTCTGAAATCCACGGGTGTTTATGTGTGGGCCCACACAAAAATGCATATATGCAAGTAATTTTTTTTCAAGATAAAGGGACCAAGCAACTAAGTTCTAAATTAAAAGAGCAAGTGAAGAACTCTGGAAGAAGACCTTAGAAGCCAGGAAAATATAGTATTTGTAAAAGAATATGATTATAACCCTGTGTTATATTCTTCCATTCTGAATTTGAAGCACCATTGCTTATAATCTTTTGATCAAAACAATTCTAAAAATAGTTCTTTTGACCTGGATTCATTCATTCCATATGACCCAGATCTTGCTTTGGAAATGTCCTAAGGACAGATACCTTAGTTTTGCAGTTCCTCCTTTCTTACCTCAGCTTAAACTAGGCAGGCAAAATATTTGTTCAACCCAAACAGACCTCCTAAAAGTAAGACAATAGAAGTCTACTGTCCAATCTTATTAACTTAAAAACTACAATTCATCTGTCCCTGAGAAAAGAACAGAAATAGAGATTCATCAGAGAATCACACTAATTATGAATCAGGTTATTTATGCCTTAACTTCCAAAACATAGAAGGAAAGTATTCTACCATGTCTATTACCCATTTAATTTCCCACCTAATATACTTTTTCTTACCAAGTCCTTCCCCCTTGATGTTATTCCTCAATCATTTCTGATCTTAAAAGAACCACTCTTGTGTTCAATTTTTGTTCCAAACCCTATCTTACTTTTCTGTTCATCATCATGGCATAATTTCTGAAAGTTGTGTAGCCCCTGCAACTGCTTCCTCATTCCACATTCTTTTCTGAGTTAAATGGTCAAATTTCTATTGTTAACACTTTATTATATTGCTCTTAGCAATAACTTCTATATTACAAAATTCAACAGGCAATGCTTCCTTCTGTGCTCACTATGACTTGCCAGAGTATTAGATGCTAATGCTATGTTCTTGACAAGAATCTATTTTTTCCTTCATTCTTCACAAATATCATTGGAACTTCCTCTTCCTTAATAACAATTGTTTTCCTTACTGTCTTTAGCAAGCTCTCATTCCTATCCTATACTCTAAACGTCTTCAATGCCCTGTTGTAGCTACATTGTATATTCATCTGCAGGCTCCTGTAAGGTAACATGGGTCCCATAAATACAACAATCTATATTTCCTGTCTTTGGCCTCATATTCTAAAATTTCAGACTCATTTAATCATTTGTCAATTTCTTTCTTTTATACATTTCATTTCTTTGTTAGATATTTTCTTCATTTACATCTCAAATGTTATCCTGAAAGTCCCCTATCCCCCCCCAACCCGCCCTGCTCCCCAACCCACCTACTCCCGCTTCCTGGCCCTGGCATTCCCCTGTACTGGGGCATATGATCTTCACAAGACCAAGGGCCTCTCCTGTCAATTTCACATCATAAAAATTTTTTATTTTCCTTATCTAAACCTGCTTCCTCTCCATTTTTCGTGTATTAGAACAAAGCCATGACTTTTCTAGCTACTATCTTTGATATTCTTTGCTTCATACTATACCACATACATCCAAATTTTCAGTAGATTTTACCAATTCAACCTTCAAAACACAAGGTTTTCAATCTCAATATAATACTAATTCAATCCACCAAAAGCCATGTCAAGAGTGTCATAACTTCATATTGGCACTTAGAGCCTTTCACACAAGAGAACGACCATATTTTCAAAACAAACAAAAAACTAGTATGTTTTCTTGTGTGCTTAATATCTATAGTTGTATATTGTATATCACAGATACTAAACTATCCTATTTTGTAAAAAGAACATGAGATGTGTTGTTTCATACAAAGGTTGTTTTGTTTTGTTTGCAAGTGGTTTATGACATAGAATAAGCTTCCTAAAAATAGCTCTTCTGACTTGAGTTTATTCATTCCATACCAATCAAATCCATACTTGAACACAATCTGAGAAAAGACATCTTCTGACTTTTGCCCACCCTTTCTTCCCTTCTTGAAAAGTAAGCAATCAGTCTCTGTTCAACTAAAACAGAGCATCTGCCCTGTGACCATGGACACCAAATGTCCTCATGAAGACCTCCCATGTCTCAGCTCCTTCAGCAGCTTCCTACATAATCTCTCCACTCAACCACAAGTTTATTCTGGAGTGTTTAAGTGGCCCTAGAACTTATAAAAGATAAAGTATTGTAAAAACATGAGTAAAACACTAATTTAAGCCTTTGTCATAAACACAACTCCCAAACCACACAATTTTCTGAAGAAATAAAACAGTAAGCACCAATTCTATGTCAAGACTTTCAATTGTGTCAAATAACTCACATACATTTATATACACATGTATATGCATCACAGAAATAAAAGTTGTTTTGCAACAAAGGTTGACTCACTATACTCTATAGCACTACCACTCTGCTTATATAAAAAACTGTGATATACTTTTTCTGAAAGATGTAAATAAAAATTTGTTAATCCTGCCTTATCAAGGCAAATTTTTGTGACATGTGTGTGTGTGTGTGTGTGTGTGTGTGTGTGTGTGTATACATATCAGATTTTAAAATGAGGAATAGTACATTTAGAAGTGGACAAAAATTATACATGGAAATATATTTTAAAAGAAGGAAATGAAAAGAAACCAATGAAAGGGGTCGCTGCATCAGTAGGGAGGGAGCTGACACTACTGTTTAATTTTCCAGCTCAGGCACTGTGTAATTAGGAAAGCACAGTGAGAAGCACGCCACAGATAACCTTCAACCCACCCTGAAAGACTTCCATCCCACACAGAGCTCCAAGTCAGACCTCAAACCTCCCCAACTGTATCACATAATAAGCAACTACTGGATATCTATCTCAGAGAGAAAAACAGTAGATTATGAATAACAATAAGCTTGGTTCTTTATACAATTTATTTTTTGCTGTCTTATTGTGAAAAAAAACTGGAGTGTTCAAAGTTACTATGGAAATCTATACAATTCTACTTTAACTTTAGCACTCCAAATCCTATGAGAAGAGCAATCTGATGTATACTAAGCTCATTATGTATTAAGTATTGATATGTATGAGACAAATGTTTTTATCAGGGCACAAAATTCATGTGACAAGTTGATAAACTTAAATTCCTGAATTACTGAAGAATTAAATATATGAAATTTAAAAATGTATTTTTATTTAAAGATGTGGTACCAACTCCCTGCTTTTGTTTGGTTTTATTTGTTTTAATTCTGTGACATGGACAGAACAGTAAAAACCCTGAGAGACCATTGTTGCTCTCAATACTATATGAGGAAATCCTATTGGTTGCTTCCTTCGTTTTGTCCTTTCTGCCCTTAATTTTGCCAACTGGCTCATCTTAGGCTTGTTTCCACACACTGGATATATTTTAAAAAAAAAAACTGTTGAAGAAATTACTGAAAATTAATTTTGTTTACTTTATTCACTATTCTGTACTCAGTGGTCTATACACTGACTGGCCTTATTTCAGGATGACAGCCTAACTTAGTTGTAGGCATTATCTTTATATTCCTGACCAGTATCAGGACTGATTTCCTGAATGAACTGGAAGAGACAATGTAAGGGAGAAACAAATGAGGGACCCTACAAGTTAGTATACACCATTAAAGTATTCTATGAACATGTATATAAATATCAGTTAAGAACACATGAGCACTAGGGGAAAAAATAAAAGTAGACGACCCCTTTGGGGAGAGAATGATCCCTTCACAGGGGTCAGATATCAGATATTTATATTACCGTTCATAACATTAACAAAATTACAGTCATGAAATAGCAACAAAAATAATTTTATAGTTGGGGAAACTACAACAAGAGAAATTGTATTAAAGGGTCATAACTTTACAAAGGTTGAGACCCACTGTAGTAAAGGAACATAGTAAGATAATGGCTCCTAAGGACACATTAATGGATCAGTACAGCACGCTAAGCCCTCACCAAAGAAGCTTCTTCTTACAGCTGAGGGAAATTAACAGAGAGACCCAAAACAGACAATGTGCTCAGAGTGGGAGACCTTAACCACACAGCCTCCATCACACCTCTCCCAACACTCAGAGATCTATGAGGAAAGGAGTGTAGGAGCCAGAGGTGTGGATGAATCCAAGGATGTGATGTCTTTACAACAGGGATGACACACATATTAGACTGTGACAGTACACACAACATCTACACAAGTTCACACCTGATAAAATCCCAATATGGAAAAAAAAGGATGTGAACACAGAGTTCCTTAGCATGAAGTTACTCACAGTTTATACCTGGTGTGAAAGGAGAAAATCTGTGTCTTCCAATGGAGAACCACACTCCAGCACAGAGCTGCTAGCTGGCACAATATAGCCTCCATACTTCCTGCTCTGGTACTTTTCTGTCTTACTGGCTTTTGGTTTTGCATTTCCCTTTCAGATGGTTGGTTTGATTTGATTTTTGGTTTTGGCTTTGCTTTTTGAGAGAGAGACAGAGGGGGAGTAGGAAGGAAAGAGAAAAAAATGAAGTTGGGTGAGTAGTGAGGTGGAGACGATCTGAAAGAGGTTGGGGTTGAGGAAAGAGTATGATAAAAATGTATTGAAGAAAAACACATTAAAATTTATTATAGGGATTAACTTGTATATTTTATAAGCAGGAAAGACCTGAGTAATCCAAAACACACATTAGTGTTCAAATTGAATGATCTCAAAAATGACCATTTTGGTATTAACATACAATTTTCTCAGCAATAGCTACAAGAAAGAGCACTGCTGGTTATAAAAACCAACATTTGGGTAACAAATTACTCTCATTTCAATGTCTTTCTATCTTTATTTTCCTTTACCTCTAATTTTACTAAGGCATTTTCCTTAATACTATTAATATAAAAACTACGTTTTACAAGTGAATATTTGGTGCTTTAAAAAATCTTGTTAAAATGAAAATTAAGACACTTTCAAGAAAAACAAAACAGTGGTTGAGGACACCAGGAGAACACAGCCCACAGGTATCAACTAAGTAGGGATCATGGTGGTTCACGGGGACTGAGTGGCAACCACAGAGCCTGCATAGGTCTGCACTAGGTCCTGAGCACAGGTGTTATGGCTGTTAGTGTGATGTTTTTGTATGACTCCTAACAGTGGAGGTGGAGCTATCTCTGACTCTTTAGTCTGCTCTTGGGACCCTTTTCCTTCTACAGGTTTGTCTCTCCCAGCCTTGATATGGGGGTCTATGCCTTTGTCTTACTGTATCTTGTTATACCATGTTCATTGGATATCCCTGCAGCCTGCCCTTTTCTGAAGGGAGACAGAGGAGGCATGGCTTTAAGGGAAAGGGAAGGTTGGGGAGGAACTGGAAGGAGAAGAGGAAGGGAAAAGTGTGGTCAGGATGTATTGGAAACAAAAACAAAATTAAAATAAATAAAAATAAAGTCTGAGATAACTAAGTATCACTGATTAAATAGCTATCAACTATAATTGTGAGTGTTTAAGTGAAAATTTCAAAAATGCATGGTCATGTCAAGTCACAGTCTTAAAAAGGTAGATAACAGCTTCCCTAGACCTTGACTAAAACAATAACACCAACAAAATCAGACAGGAAAGAGAGAGGGGGGAGGGGAGGGGAGGGGAGGGGAGGGGAGGGGAGGGGAGGGGAGGGGAGGGGAGGGGAGGGGAGGGGAGGGGAGGGGAGGGGAGGGGAGGGGAGGGGAGGGGAGGGGAGGGGAGGGGAGGGGAGGGGAAGAAAAAGAAAAAGAAAAAGAAAAAGAAAAAGAAAAAGAAAAAGAAAAAGAAAAAGAAAAAGAAAAAGAAAAAGAAAAAGAAAAAAATCTCAGTAAGGCAAAAGAAAGTGATTCTGATTGGATATCTCTACACAGAAAAAGTCAACAATAACCAACTTCAGACAGAAGGTTAGAGAGGAATGATCATAGAGACTATCAAACGCACCAACAGATAAGAAAGTGAACTGAAAGAATAGAATATATGTCTGAGATAGAGGTTAACGTGGAATGTAGGAAAAGAAGAAACTATCAAAACCATCTTATTCAGTATCCTATGGAAATACTAGGAAACTACTGAACTCAAGATATCATGCATATTAGACAAGTACTATATCACTGAACTATATACCCCAGACCTTCCCATAGTTCTATAAATCTTGTCTTCTGATAACTCTCCCTATGTTATCCCATGGGTCCCAAAATTTACAATCCACCTGCTTTGGCTAATTACAAGCAAGTATCCTTCTTATCTTTATCATTAAAATATATATATATGTTAAAATGTTTAATGGGGCATCATCTAACTACTACACCTTATAAAAGCCAAACTGTAAAACTGTCTACATATTCAAGAATAAAATAAGCAAACTGAACAAGTAATACGATTAAAAATTATAGGAAAAAAACTACTTCTACATGAAGTTTTGAAGCACATTAAAGATAAAATGTTATTTGGTAACTTGTCTTATAAGGCCAGTAATGATATAAGGAAAGAAAGCCATATACTAATATCTCTTATAAGCACAAATATTTTAATTCTCTAATAAAATGCAAGTAAATCAGATACAGAAATACATAAACAGAATATTACCATCCAAACAGAAAGTATCCAGCAACACAAGGTTGTTCAGCACTGGAAAATGATCAGTGTAACTCAGCAGACAGAAGAAGGGAAAATACATTACCATTTTAAGAGAAGCAGAAAAAAACATTTGTCAAAGCTTCACAGGCATTCATTACTACACTGAGAAAACTAGTAATAGAACTTCCTCAAAAGAGTAGAGTGTATTTATGAAAACAATCTATAGCTAACATCACATTTGACTAGAATATTTATACATTTGCATGATAGTTTGAAACAAAGCAAAAACACCACTTTCACCACTTCTACTCAATGATATAATGAAGCCGTTGGGTGACCGATGTGGGACAGATGAAAAGAGTAAGAGGATGAGGAGCAGCATGAGGTTAAGGGAGTGAAGGGGAGCAGTATAGATAAATAGGGGATAAATAAGAACCAAGTTTACTGACAGCATGAAAGCACCGGGGACACCACACTTTATATGTGGACCTCAAACCAATCATTAAAAATAAAAAAGGAAAGTGGTTGAAGAGGATAGAAATGAGTTCAAACGTAGGCCAATGGCCATATGACCATCACATCCAGGTAAGATCAAAAACTAGTGGGGGGTTAAGTTATTTAATAGCTGCTCCTTGAGAAAACAGCTTACATCGTGTAAAAAAAAAAAATGAACTAGAATTCTTTGCCATATCTACAGCAAATTCTATTAAGCAGACATGATAAGGATGATACTATTGCTGAAGACACTATGTACTTCAGACACAGGACTTAGAAGAGTCAAGCCCAATCATTATGAAATCTAGCTTTCATAACACAGCTGCCAAGGTAGGAAAGCAATCTACATAGTTTTACTGCGTGTAAATCACAACCACCATGAGATATTCCTAAAGGTACAACAGTGGTATCCATATCTTGGTGGTAATCAACATCTGCCTAATTGGACTTAAGGTCCTTCCAACAGGATGAAAATCATGCCTCCCACTGGAAACCGAGCCAACTACCTGGTGATAGTGAGGTGATGAGAAGAACCTGCTACACCCCGTCACTTTCCTTGAAACCATAATCTTATACACAGAGATAAGTGTAACGCTCAGTGCTCATCCACGAAGCTTCTCCAGACGGCGAATAGAGACCTTCACAGAAACTAGAACTGGCCATAATGCAGAGCAACAGATCGTGGGAGCCCAACTCCAGCACACAAAGCTTCAACATAATTCCTGCCCCTAAGGCTCAGGGAACACTAAAAAAAGAGAGGTAGAAGGATTGTAAAAGATATCCAGAAAGTATGCTGCTGTCAGATTGTGTTTCCTAAAAAATGACAGCCATGATACCTCAACAATGTGGCTGCATAAACAAGACCTAAACAATGACACCACCAATAGACAGGCTAATGAGAGGGGTAAATCTCGTGGGAGGCAACCCCAGACTGAAACCAAACAAACAAAAACCTGCAAATAATTAATGAATGCTAAGAGAAGGAGAATTATTCTTTCCCTAATTGGTTATCCAATACAAAATGGTCCACCCTGAAATCATCTTCACAAGCAATAATAAATAGTCTCAGCTGGTTGTATTTATGGGGTGTGTGTGTGTGTGTGTGTGTGTGTGTGTGTGTGAATAATAATGAAAGAAAAAAGCCACAAATTAGAGAGGGAATGAGAATGGCTTGGAGAGAGGAGATAGGAGGGGTTGAGGAAAAAAAGGGCCAAGGGGTTAATAGTACAATTATATTTTAATTAAATTTAAAAAACATTTTAAAAGCTAACAGCTGAAACTACAAAGTATTCTGGATTTTGAATGAAGAATGACTTCTCAATCATGGCCAAAGGAACAAAAAACTAAACAGAAAATGAATCTGAGTATATCAAAATAAAAATGTCCGCTCAACAAAAAAACAATAGGCAGGAATGAAGGGTAGCTCGTTATTTTCAATTCACAATAACATTAATTCAAATAACTGCTACACACAAGGAAAAAAGCTTAGGTTTAACATAACTAAAAAAGTGAAAATTACAATCAATCACCTGGTATGTGCACACCACATCCACAAAAAAATAATAAATAATGACTAAACCCAAAGCATCACCTCGTATCTACCACACAATCAAAGAGTCTCAATTATAGAGTATTAAGTAATGAATATGATATGATATGATAATAAGAATCATGAAGTACTAGTAGGAATCTTTTAAAGAACTAGTGAAATAAAGTATAAACACTCTATGACATATTTATCTCTACCCACATATGAAAACTACAGAGAAGCCTTGCATAGACCATAGGAAGACATGTGAGTTCACTGATTCTCTAGAATCATGAGGCCTTTTAGTTTAGCCTTGACTGCCAGTTACTAAAGAAATATTGAATAAAACAGAAATAAATAAGGAAACAAAACTGAAACGCACCAGGGACTGCATTAGTCTTCTATTGTTGTAATAACAAACAGCCATAAGTAAAGAGGTGAGATGACACAGTGCAGTGGTTCAGAATAAGGTGAGAGTTTTGTTCACTAAAGCTGCTGGCAAGACTCTGCCCCTGTGACTGACCAACACCCGCTGTGGTACAAATTGAAGACAATATCTAAGTTCTAAAGCTTACCAGTTTTACTGACTCAAACCTCTTTCCTCCATCTTCAAATATAACCATGGCCTCTCCTGCTTTGGATTTCTCTTCCTTCTTCCACCTAATCTCTTTGATCCAAACAGAAAGATTCTCCACTTTTAAAATCACAAGAGTTAACGGCACACACAGAGATAATTAAGAATAATCAATGCCCATAACTTTAGTCACATCTTCAAAGTCTTTTCTGCCACATAAGGCACATGAACAGGGGAGGGGCTCATGGAGCCATACCCTTACTTAAGGACCTTGTGGGTGCTGCAGCCAAGGAAGAGTCAGTTTTCTTCAGAAATGTGGCCCCTGAAATCTTCCCATGCTCCAGTGCATGGTGTAAGCCCATGGACACACAGGCAGCTCTTAGAGGACTCAGTGTTTTGTTTTGGTTTTGGTTTTGTTTTATTTCTTTTCAAGCACGCATAGAGTTGGGAGAGAAAATGGTGAGAGAATATGGGAGGAATTAAAGATTAAAAATTGAGTGTAGAGTTGCTCAAAATATAGGTTTCTATGAAACTCTCGTGTAATAAAGAATGAATTAATTTAAAAATATCTTTATAAACAAAAATATAATTCTGGCTGGATATGGAGAGATTTTGTATTAAGTGGGACAATTGAACTGTACTTTAAATTAAAAAAAAAAAATGGATAGACACATCAAAGCTCATCCTTACTTAATCTTGGTACTGCCCAGAGTGACCTTCCTGCAGATGCAATTGACAGGCTTAGTAACTCCCTGCAAGTGTAAGTGTTAAGTAAGGCCTTTTCCAACACTCTATTTCAAATTGCTAACTTCCCCCACTCTTAAATTTCCATTTTCCACTTCCTTTATCTTGATTCCTTTCCATAGCTGTAACCAGCCCTACAGAAATACAAAGCTCCAGCTGCAGAACTCATATTTAAGTAACGGGTGCCCCCTAGAGTTCTGTGCCCTCAGATGCACAAGCCCATAGTTCCAACATCCTATGCATTGTCCCACCTAAAATCTCAGTGAGAAATTTTGACTACTTAGAAGCTAAGGGTTGAAACCTTTAAGTATATTCAAGTAACACCAAGTAGACTGTGTATTTATACTTGGGCATTTGTGTGTGCTTGTGTAGGTATAACAATAGTAACACCAAGTCGACTGTGTGTGTATACTTGGCATTGTGTGTGCTTGTGTGTGCTTGTGTGTGCTTGTGTAGGTATAACAATAGTAACTAAGGAAAGGAGCTCGTGACTTCGAGACGGAGCAACTGAGGAGTGCACATGGGAGTGGGGAAGGGAAGGGGAGAAATAATTATATTTCATTTTTAAAATTTTAACTTTAAGTACAAATTGGGAAGCATCAAAAATGACTTTTCCATATCTTTAATTAAATAGCATGATTCTGGAAACAAATTCACTGGAGATTCACTGCATAATAGTCTGGGAAGAAAACAAGATAAGCTGATGTCCAAACAAAATCAGTGACAGACCTCCACAGAAAATGAAAGGCTGGATGCAAAAGACGATCCTGTGATTGGAGAGACCAAAATCACAAACAAATGAATTATGACAGGCAACAGGAAAAGGTTTAGAAATGAGATTTCATTGTTCACACTTGAGATGAGAGATAACTGACAGTGCTGTCCACTTGGCCAGAGGGTGCAGGAAACCAACACTGGGAGGGACCGAACACTCAATACTCAAGACTTTAATACTCAAGTGTTTGTGGAATTGAGGCAAGAATTAAAACTTGCACTTGAAAATACAAATTTGGAACATAAAAACCTCAGGACTAATGACACATATTTAGAGATAAATTCCAGCATTGAATATGAACAGGCCACCGGTGATTTTATTTTCCAATCACAGTTATAAACCTATTCTAAACTCTAAACCAGCTCTGCCGTGATGGTTTGGCTGGAGCAGCTCTGAATTGCAAATATTTTCAGGGTGCACTTCTGCCATCTGCTGGCAAAAATGATAAGTACAGGTTTATTAACAACCTGAAGTCAATTATAAATATATTTATAGGGGTCTGAAGATTGTGCAGCATGCTTTAAATCCCAGTACTTGGCGGACAGAGGCAGAGGCAGGTGAATCTCTGAGTGTGAGACCAGCCTGGTCTAGAGAGTAAGTTCCACAACAGCCATGGCTTATAGAGAAAGCCTGTCTCACAAAAAACAAATTCATCCTTCAATTCTTTTTTAATTACTGTTTTTCTTTTTACTTTTATCTAGTACTAACACATTCAAACTACATAAATGGGAAAGTATTATTCATGAAAATATAATGTTCCCCACTCCTCAGGCCTTTCCTGGTTCACTTACTACATCCTTCAATACATATTAGAAGACGGTTAATTATCTATGAACTTAAAGATAGTACTAAAATTTATGCTGCCAAGTTTCATTGCTCTCAACATCTAACAGCTAAGATTGCTTTTTAGATAACTAGAGATTATGTTGGTACAGAAGATTAACAGAAGAGAACTGAACGCTATAACTATAATCTTGCATATAATAATTAAGTGTTATAAATAAGCATATCAAGCCAGTAAAGGAAAATATTTATCACTCAGTAAAAAGTGTAAGACAGTAGGATAATCATATTTTAAAGTGCTAATTCTGTACCTACTGCCACACTGGTAGAAATCTCAGATAAATCATTATTTTATAATTTAATGATTAGCGTATTTAGAAATCTTGAGAATGTGTTTTAATTTTGGTAAATATGGTTTTAAAATAACCTTAATAAAGTAATTAACTAAAAATAATCCAAATAATAAACATAAGTAGCCAATAATCATAAGAAAATGTCCAACATTACAGAAATGGAAACAAAACCAATTTGTATTCACTGAGACTATTATACATAAAGAGAACTAAAAACATGTTCACACAGAAATTTAAAAGTGTTAATAGCAGCACCACTCATAATAGGAAAAAATGGCTATGACAATGAAAACAGATGCAAAGCCTTTCATTTGGTGAATAAACTAACAAAATGTGGAATGCCCATATAATGAATCACTCCTTGGCCTAAGAATGAATGAACTTCCGGATAGTGAACAAACCCTAGAAAAGGATATGGTAACTTAAAGAGTCAGAAATAAAAATCCACCTATTTCATGATTCCAGTTTTACAAAATGTCTGCAAGGAGCAAAATCATAGAACAAGAAATAGATTAAAATCCACTGGAGGGCCAAGGAGAGAAGAGGACAGAGAACAATAGTTACTAAAATATTCTCACATTAGACAATGCAATGATTGCATGGGCTCAAAGATACATTACGTTCACTCAGTTGTACAGTTTTGAAAAGATTAAGTTTTTTGTCAAGTAAATTATATCTCCATTTCCCAAGAAAAGAATCAAGGATCATGAAAGAAAAAAATTATATCCTATATGACATTTATGTGTTAGGAAAAGGATAATATAAACAAAATCAAATGCTAACCATAAACTGGAGATGGGCACTATTTGCAATTAAGTCTCAAGCACTTCCTATGACCTTGGGGTGGAGGTCATTTTGTGGCACCATTTTGTCCCTGCAGTGTGGGCAGGGTCTATGAAAATGGTATCATGGCCATGATTAGATCACATTATATAACAAAAGGGGGGATGATCTTACAAATGTAATTACTGCACCCTTAAGTCAGTTCTAAGGTAATCAAAAGAGACTATTCCAGGAAAATCAGTCATGTTAGCCTTTAAAATGGTTTAGGTGCCAAAAACAGTAGTCAGAAGTGTAAAACAGCAAAGGCACTCCTGTTAGCTTTGAAGAAGAACTGCCAGGCTGTAACGCCAGCACAGCTGGAAATACAGCCTGTCTGATGGCTGAAATTCTGCCATGTAAATCGCATAAATACAAGGCAATGTCTTCTGCTGACACCAAGAAGAAGAGAGCTTGAGCATGAGGTGACATCACAGCCATTGTTAAATGTTGACCTCAGCCTGCTGGACCCTGAACAGAGGACCTAGTTAACCTACACCTTAGCTTTAACCCACACAAACTGTGATACATTGATGTTGTCTGGAAACACTAAGTTTGTATCACTCATTACACAGAATAAAAGCCAAAAATATAATCAATCCCACAAAAGGTTTCTTTCTACAATATAAGTAGAGATTATTTAAAATACACTGTAGTCAATATCTAAATTCAGTAGAAAAAAGATAAAAAAAAACCAATCAGTTCAAAAGAAATAAAAAGAAATTTAAAATGTTCTTAAATGCATGCAGAAATGTTTGACTTTATTCAAGTATAATAAAAAGTACTAAAACATATAATGCTATCTCAATTTTCACAGGCAGACTGGCAAAGATCAAAAGTTCCATTACATTTTATTAGCTAAAAAAAATTGAAAGAATATTAAAAGCAATAAGAGAAAAAGGTCAAGTATCATATATAAAGGCAGACCTATCAGATTTACACTAGACTTCTCACCAGAGACTATGAAAGCCAGAAGACCCTGGGCAGATGTCATGCAAACCCTAAGAGAACGTAAATGATGGCTACTATACCCAGCAAAACTCTCAATTACCATAGATGGAGAAACCAAGATATCCCATGACAAAAACAAATTTACACAATATCTTTCCATAAATCTATCTATTATTCAAAGGATAATAGATGGAAAACTCCAACACAAGGAGGGAAAGTACACACTAGAAAAAGCAAGAAAGTAATCTTTCAACAAACCCAAAAGAAGATAGCCACACAAACATAATTCTAACATCAAATATAACAGGAAACAAAAATCACTATTCCTTAACATCCCTTAACATCAATGGACTCAATTTCCCAATAAAATGACATAGAAAAACAGACTGAAGCCAGGCGTGGTGGCGCACTCCTTTAATCCCAGCACTCGGGAGGCAGAGGCAGGTGGATTTCTGAGTTTGAGGCTAGCCTGGTCTACAAAGTGAGTTCCAGGACAGCCAGGGCTATAAAATCTCAAAAAAAAAAAAAGAAAAAAGAAAAAAAAGAAAGAGGGAAGGGAAGGGAAGGGAAGGGAAGGGAAGGGAAGGGAAGGGAGAGAGAGAGAGAGAGAGAGAGAGAGAGAGAGAGAGAGAGAGAGAGAGAGAGAGAGAGAGAGAGAGAGAGAGAAGCAGACTGGATATGTAAACAGGACCCAACATTTTGCTGCATACAGGAAATGCACCTCAATGTCAAAGACCGACACCATGTCAGAGAAAAGGGCTGTATTTTCACAGTGAAGTCTCTCAGTAACTACTCAAGAAGTGGCAATACCAACTTCTGTGCAAGATGCTAGGAATGCAGTTATAAACAAAACACACAAGACTTGCACAATTAAATATGCTTATTTTGTTTAAGTCTTCTCTTACTTTATAGAAGAAAATTTCAATACCTCAGATTAAAAAGCATTCATTTGATTTTTTAAATTTCTTTACTTACAGGTTAGTAGAGCCATAGTACAGTATTTGCATGTACAACAACAACAAAACCCTTGAAATTTAAAAGTCAGTTTAAAATAGTAGACAAGGGGATAAGGGGTAAATAAAATACATGTACTATAGAAGGAAAATATATTTTCCTAGAGGAAAATATAAGTACCCTTAAAAGGAAAATGTGCAGTGTGTATGAAAAGTCAAGGAAAGATGAAGCGCTTTTGGCTATACTTTAACTGGGAGCTGTGTTCGCTGCACACATCCTACTCAGGATAAAATCATGGCAGGAACTGTAAGTAGAGTGGAGGCTTTTCAAGCTCACAGCAGTTCATTTTAATGTAATCCTTAATAAAACAGTTAAAACACAGAACAAATATCAACCTATGCAGGATGCCAGAGTAGCCTAAGAGAGTCCTGAGCAATCTGGCACATATTTTAATTATCTCTGTTGGTTAAGTGAATGAAATTTGAAAATAACTTAATTCTACTTAGTATAGGAATCAGGTTTTATGTGTGTATAAATACGTAGATATACACACACACACATCATGGAGCTGGGGAGATGACAGCATGCTGATTGGTTTTGATCCCCAGCATTCTCGTAGAAGGCCAGGTGTAACCTGAAGCCATAGCACTGAGAGGGCAGAAATAGGGAGACCCTAAAGCTCACTGGCCCACCCAGGCAATCAGTAAGCACCAGGTTCAGTCTCAGAAAGGAAGGCTGACAGCAACTGAAGGCAACACCTGACATCTACTTCTGACCGCTACATGTTCATGCTCATGGAAACTTCTTTGTAACTTACTTATTATATATCACTTATTATTTTTTGAAATTAAAATATAATTGCATCATTATCCCTCCCCTTCCTTCAACCCTTCCCATCTACCCACTTTCTCTCTCTCAAACTCATGGCCTCTTTTCCCTTAAGAGTGTGTGTGTGTGTGTGTGTGTGTGTGTGTGTGTGTGTATACAGTATGTGTAAATGTATATTTGCATATGCATATAAATACATACTACCTACTCAGGCCATATAAAATTACTTATGTACGTGATTTCAGGATTGACCACTTAGTATTGAACAATCAGTTTGATGGCTATTTCCTGGGAAAAACTATTTCTTCTGCCCTTAGAATTCCTTATTTGCTATGGTTCTTTGAGGGTCCAGAAGACATCCTCTTTGCATGTTAGTATTAGTTCCATCCCTATCTTTGTTCAGGTCTTGTTTAGGCAGCCAAGTTGATGAGACTTCATGGGTATAGAAATATATACACACACAGGCGCACGCGTGCACACACACACACACGCACACACACATTGGCATCTCTAGGAGATGAAATCTCACAGCAAACTTCTGTTCCTCTAGCTCTTACAATTTTTCCACCCACTCTTCCACTGTGATCCCTAAGCCTGAGGTACTGTTATAGATGTGTCAATATATATAATTTTCTTTTTTAAAGACTCTGTCTTTCAGAATTCATATCACATTATTAAATATAAAACAAGTCATCTGGCATTGGCTATGACTCATGGTAATTATCTTCAAGTGTATTGACTGTTAATGCTGTCAATGAAAGACCAAGGCCAGGTGGAAAGGGCATCAGTAACATTAAGGACAGTACAAGAGCTTTCACTCATTCGTCATATAAACTATTTATTGAATGGATATAATTCACCAAAATTAAGATCAAATGCATAGCCATTCTCGTTGTTATGGTTAATCCCAATTATCGAGATGATATCTAATTGACAAGATATAAAACTTCCTACATACAGGACTCTGTATGTATCTCTTGGAGATTGCCCATAATTAGGTTGAGGTGGAAAGTCCTGTCCGCTGTGGATGACATCATTTCCCTAGACTGATATTATGAATGTTATGAAAAAGAGGAAGTGAACTGGGCACAGAAATTCAGAGTTCTCTGTGTTGTGGCTGTGGATGCAGTGTGCCCAGTTTCACAGCCCACTCTTTGTGGCCCCACTGCCATGGTAAGTAGCTATAACCTCAAGCTGTAAGCCAAAAGAAACGTTCTCCCTGTGTTGCTTTTACCACAGCAACATGAAATAAAACTAAGACAACTCCCTGTTTGTTTCTTTAAATAATCCAGAAGGCAAAGGAATAAGTATCCAGGCATAAAGTTTACAAGGCACATTTGCTTCCAAGTTGTTAAGATTCATCTTTCTCTTGAGGCAATCAGAGTTTTATCTCTTATAGTTCAATGTAAAAAAAAAAAAAATAGTAAAATTTAAAAATATAGAAAGAAGTATCTTTTTTATTTGATTCTCTTATGTTCACACTATTTTCCTCCTACATTATTTATGATAACCAATTTAAATAAGATTCATGAGCACTATGCCACAGTTTCTTCAGAAAGCTCATAGAAATGAGATACATATGCCTTAAACCACATATATTACATTTGGTAAATTTTAAATGCAACTAGTTTGCTCTAGGCACTGTCAGCACTTTATAAATACATCTCTGAATATGTTAAAAACACTACTATTGAACATCTAAAAATGAAGAAAAAAATCACTTTTTTATCCAGTTTTACACTATGTCTTAAACATTTTGGTACCAAATAAAATTTCAATGAAACCAGCAAGATGAAATAGAGCAAACCGGAGGTGGAACAAAATGGCACATACAGCCAAAGGTTATCTCTCAGATCAAGTATGAATGTGAACAGCTGTTGACACATCAAACGACCTTCCGAGAACCTATCAAAGGCACTATCAGTGACCTCCTGCTGTGAAGAGGCACCATAACCACAGCAACTCATATAAGAGTGATGTGGGCTTGCTTATAGTTTAAGACAATGGTTTTTAACCTGGGGGTCAAATGCCTCATTTACAGTGGTCGCCTAAGACTATCAGAAAATGTAGGTATTTACATTATGATTCATAACAGCAAATGACAGTTATGATGTAGCACCAAAAAAATTTTGGTTGGGGATCACCACAACATGAGGAACCATTTCAAAGGGACATAGCATTAGGAAGGTTAAGAACCACTAGTTTAAAAGGTTAAGGTCATTATCATCATGGTAGGAAGGATGGTGGCATACAGGCTGACTTCGTGCTGGAGAAGTAGCTGAGACTTCTACAGTGGGATGTGCAGGCACAGGAAGAGAGAAGACACTAGGCCTGACAATATGGGCTTTTGAACCTCAAATCCGACCCCCAGTGACACACTTTCTCCAATAAGGTTATACCTACTCCAACAAGGCCACACCTATTTCTTCTCAAGTAGTACCACTCCCTGATGACCAAGCATTTAAATGTATGAGCTTATTGAAGGCCACTCTTATTCAAGACCACTGTAGTGGCTAACAGACCACAGTGCTTAGTATATTAAAAGATGCACCTTGCAGAAGGTAAGAAAAAATTACCCATATGACTCCTCCCCATATTCGAAGGAGAAATGAGAAATGTATGCCAGATCTTGGGCTGGAAAATCTGCACCAAGGCTACAATTCAAGGCACAGTCCCATAATTCATGTCCTAACATAAGTGCTTAACCACTGAGTCTCTGAAACCATATTATCCAGGTGCACACTACTCCAACCTTGGGCAGCACAATATAGAACACAACTCCATCCACTGAAAAAAAATCAGATAAGAAGCACAAGACAGTTTTCTGGACCTCAGAACAAGGCTGGAAAAACCTACCCTGGGAAGATCTTAGAGCCTCGAACATCAGACCAGTACTCAAGATTGAAGTCCCTATAACATCTTCATTGGCAGGAAAAAAACCTAAGCCCTAGTCCATCAGATTCAATCCCAACACCACCACCCACTGACAGCTGTGATCTTGGGCTAGGATAACTCATCTGAGTCATGCATATGCCTCAACAGTAGGCAGCTCAGTCCAACCTCAGTGCTGATGGTCTTAATGGGCTTTGGAATAGGAATATGATACAGCATTGTGGTATTGGTGCCCACTCATTTCTTCAATTAGTACAGCACAGGAAAATAAATAAATAACTGCCTAGAGGAGGAAAATGGAAGTGAGCATTAACTCACGACACAGGAGGCTCAAGTATGTCCCTCTGTAGCAGGTTAACCCAGTCAGACAGCATTCCACCACAAGGTGAATAACCGTAGACAGTATGTCTGTGCCTACCAAAGATCCAGGAAGAGGCCAACAGGGACAACTTTTCAGGTGTTCGCCAGATCATCCTGAAATTACCAACAGCTGATTTGGAAAACAACTGGACTTAAATCACTGTCTAATACTGAAACTGCATGGTATTGGTACAGTGGCAGGCAGGTAGATCAATGGAATAGAACTGAAGACCCAGAAATGAACCACATACCTATGGTCAACATCCTTAGTCATCAGGAAGATGCAAATCAAAAAGACCCTGAGATTCCACCTCACAACAGTCAGAATAGCTAAGATCAGAAACTCAGGTGACAGCAGATGCTGGAGAATGGGAAGAAAGAGGAACACTCCTCCATTGCTGGTGGGATTGAAATCTGGAACAACCCCTCTGGAAATCAGTCTGTCAATTCCTCAGAAAATTGGACATAGTATTTACTACCTAAGGACCCAACTATACCACTCCTGGGCATATACCCAGAAGATGCTCCAACATGTAATAAGGACACATGCTCCACTATGTTCATAGCAGCCTTATTTGTAATAGCCAGAAGCTGGAAACAACCCAGATGTCCCTCAACAGAGGAATAGATACAGAAATTGTGGTACATTAACACAGTGGAATAGTACTCACTTATTACAAACAATGGCTTCATGAAATTCACAGGCAAATGGATGGAACTTGAAAATATAATCCTGAGTGAGGTAACTCAGTCATAAAAAAATACACATGGTATGTACTCAATGATAAGTTGGTATTAGGCAAAGATCATGGAATACCCATGATACAATTCACAGACCATATGAAGCCCAAGAAGAAGAAAGACCAGTGAATTCTTCAGTTCTTCTTAGAAGGGGGAACAAAATACTCACAGGAGGAAAGATGGAGACAAAGTGTGGAGCAAAGAATAAATGAAAGGCCATCCAGAGACTGCCCCACCTGGGGATACATCTCATATAAACTCACCAAACCCAGACACTATTATTGATGCTGGGAAGTACTTGCTGATGGAAGTCTGATATGGCTGTCTCTTGAGAGGCTCTGTCAGAGCCTGACAAATACAGAGGTAGATGCTCACAGCCAACCATTGGACTAAGTGTGGGGTCCTCGATGGAGGAGTTGGAGAAGGAACTGAAGGAGCTGTGGGGGGTTGCAGCCCTTGGGGGAAACAACAGTGTCAATCGGCCAGACCCCCATCTCCAAGCTCTCAGGGACTGGACCACCAACCAAAGGGTACACATGGAGGGACCCATGGCTCTGGCGGAATATTTGACAGAGGATGGCCTTGTTGGACATCAGTGGGAGGAGCAACCCTTGGGTCTGAGGTTGTTCAATGCCCCATTGTAGCTGAATGTCAGGGCAGGAAGGTGGGAGTGAGTAGATGGGTGGGGAAGCACCCTCCTAAAGGCAGAGGAAGGGGGAATGGGATAAGGGGTTTCTGGGGGGAAAGGGGATAACATTTGAAATATAAATAAAGAAAATATCTAATTAGAGAGAGAGAGAGAAAGAGAGAGAGAGAGAGAAAGAACAATTATTCCTTGATGTCAAATGCTACAAATTCAGAAGTAACAAGCCTGCTTAGAAGTCTTGCAATGATAGGCACAAAACCTGCAGAACTGAAAGTGCTGGATTCTTCAATGCATAAATAAGCTCAAATATCAACAAACACCAAGAACTCTTTAGTTGAGATCAACTGACAGTCAAAACAAGACAAGAGATACTGAAAGCCCTTGCTGCTGGGGCAGACCCCTAGTTGGTCTGCTCCCATGAAGATTCCATATCCCAATTCATCCTAAAAGACCTGCTGCACTCAGAGCAGTTGGGATCCACTGCACTCAGAGCAGTTGAGCAGTTAAGGACCCTCTGCTCTCAAAGCAGTTGGGGTTCAGGTACACTCAGCACAGTTGGAAAACAGCTTGACTGCTCCACTGAAGATCCAACAGTCTGGAGACCTCCCAGGAGATCCAATGCAGCCAGGGCAACAGATCAGCAGGTTCTCTGTCCCTGTGAAGAGCTGCCCAATTGGAACGCCCCACAGGTGGTCTGATATAGCTAGGGCTGCAAACCTACCAGGAGACCTAAAGCAACCAGGACAAAAGAGGCAGAGTCCAGAGAGTCACCCAGATCAACAAACACCAGGGATATCCAGATGGCAAAAAGCAAGCACAAGACCATAAGCAACAGAAGCCAAAATATGTGGGCATCATCAGAATCCAATTCTCCCACCACAGCAAGCCAACACCAACAACCTGAAATCAGGAATCTGTCCTAAAATCCTATCTCATGAAGATAATAGAGTTCTTTAAGGAGGATATCAATAACTCACTGAAAGAAATACAGGAAAACACGGGTAAACAGGTGAAGGAATTGAATAAAGCAATCCAAGACCTAAAAGTGGATATAGAAACAATGAAGAAAACACAAATGGAGGCAAACCTGGAAATGGAAAACCTAGGAAAGCAGTCAGAAAGTACAGATATAAGTATTACCAACAGAATACAAGAGATAGAAGAAAGACTCACAGGAATAGAAGATACCATAGAAGAGATTGACACAACTGTCAAGGAAAATGCAAAACAGAAAAAACTCCTAACCCAAAGCATCCAGGAAATTCAAGACACAATGAAAAGACCAAATCTAAGGATAAATGGGATAGAGGAGAACAAAGATTCCCCATTCAAAGGACCTGAAAATGTCTTCAACAAAAATCATAAAAGAAAACTTCTCCAACCTAAAGAAAGAGATGGACATAAAGGTACAAGAAGCCTATAGAACACCAAATAAATGGGAACAGAAAAGAAAATCTTCTTGTCACATAATAATCAAAACACTAAATGCACAGAGTAAAGAAAGAATATTAAAAGTTGCAAAGGAAAAAGGTAAAGTAAAATACAAAGGTAGACCTGTCAGAATTACACCAGACTTCTCAACAGAGACTATGAAAGCCAGAAGAACCTTATCAGAGGTCATGCAGACTCTAAGAGAACACAAATGCCAGCCCAGGCTACTATAACCAGCAAAACTCTCAATCAACATAGATGGAGAAACCAAAATGTTCCAGGACAAAACCAAATTCAAACAGTATCTATCTACCAACCCAGACCTACAGAGGATCCTGGAAGGAAAACTCCAACACAGGGAAGATACCTGTACCAAAGAAAGGACACGATATTAAGCATCTCACAACAAAGTCAAAAGGAGAAAACCACAAGCACACAAAGCCACCTACAAAAACAAACATGCCAGGAGCCAACAGTCATCTTTCTTTAATATCTCTCAATATTAATGGACTCAACTCACCCATAAGAAGATATATGCTAACAGACTGGATATGCAAACAAGATCAAGCATTTTGCTGCATACAAGAAACACACCTCAACAACAAAGACAGACACTATTTCAGAGTAAAAGGATGGAAAAAGGTCTTCCAAGAAAATGGTCCCAGGAAACAACCAGGAGTTGCCATCCTAATATCCAATAAAATGAGCTTTCAACAAAAAGTTATCAAGTGTGATGAAGAAGGACACTTCATATTCATCAAGGGGAAAAATCCACCAAAAGAAAGTCTAAGTTCTGAACATCTATATCCCAAATGCAAGAGCACCCAAATTCATAAAAGAAACATTACTAAAACTCAAAACACATATTGAACCCCACACAACAATAATGGGAGATTACAACACCCCACCCTCACCAATGGACAGATCATTGAAACAGAAACTAAACAGAGACACAGTGAAACTGAGAGAGGTTATGAACCAAATGTATTTAACAAATATCCACAGAACATTTCACCCTAAAACAAACAAACAAAATACACCTTCCTCTCAGGACCTCACGGTACCTTCTCCAAAATCAGCCATATAATTGGTCACAAAACAACGCTCAACAGATACAAGAAGACTGAAATAATACTATGCATCCTGTCAGATCACCATGGCCTAAGGCTGGTCTTCAATAACAGCAAAAACTACAGAAAGCCCGCATATACATGGAAACTTGACAACTCTTTACTCAATGATAACTTGGTCAGGGAAGAAATAAAGAGAGAAATTAAAGACTTCCTGGAATTTAATGAAAACGTTGACATATTATACTCAAACTTATGGGACACAATGAAAGCAGTACTAAGAGGAAAGTTCATAGCACTAAGTGCCCTGGTAAAGAAACTGGAAAGATCTTACACTAACAACTTAAGAGCACACCTGAGAGCTCTAGAACAAAAAGAAGCAAACTCACCCAAGAGTAGTAAAAGGCAGGTAATAGTCAACTCAGGGCCAAAATAAGCCAAATAGAAGCAAAGAAAACAATACAAAGAATCAGCAAAACCAAAAGCTGATTCTTTGAAAGTATCAACAAGATAGATAAACCCCTAGCCAATGGGGTCGTTTATGTATACTATCATATCATCTGCACAGTGATACTTTTTATTTCTTCTTTACTAATTTGTATCCCGTTGATCTTTTTTTTTTTTTTTTGATGTCTTATTGTTTTAGCTAACATTTCAAGTACTATATTGAATAGATAGGGTAGTGGGCATCCTTGTCTTGTCTCCGATTTCAGTGGGATTGCTTCAAGTATGTCTCCATTTAATTTTGATATTGAGGCAGTATCCAAATTAATGAAATCAGAAATGAAAAGGGAGATATAACAATAAAAACGGAGGAAATTCAAAATATCTTCAGATCCTACTATAAAAGCCTATACTCAACAAAACTAGAAAATCTAGATAAAATGGATGGTTTTCCAGACAGATACCACATACCAAAGTTAAATCAAGAGCAGGTAAACTATCTAAACATGTCCATATCATACAAGGAAATAGAAGAAGTCATTAAAATCCTCCCAACCAAAAAAAAAGCCTAGGGCCAGATGGATTTAGTGCAGAATTCTACCAGACCTTCAAAGAAGACCTGGTACCAATTTTCCTCCAACTATTCCATAAAATAGAAACAGAAGAAACACTACCAAATTCATTCTATGAAGTCACAGTGACTCTGATACCTAAACCACACAAGGACCCACCCAAAGAATAGAATTTCAAACCAATCTCGCTTATGAATATTGATGCAAAAATGCTCAATAAAATTCTTGCAAACCAAATCCAAGAACACATCAAAACCATCATTCACCAGGATCAAGGAGGCTTTATCCCAGGGATGCAAGGTTGGTTCAATATATGAAAATCCATTAATATAATCCACTATATAAACAAATTCAAAGAAAATAATCACATAATCATCTCCTTAGATGCAGAAAAAGCATTGGACAAAACACAATAGTCCTTCATGTTAAAAGTATTAGAGAGATCAGGAATTCAAGGCCTATACCTAAACATTATAAAAGCAATTTACTGCAAACCAACAATCAATATCAAATTAAATGGAGACATACTTGAAGCAATCCCACTGAAATCGGAGACAAGACAAGGATGCCCACTACCCTATCTATTCAATATAGTACTTGAAATGTTAGCTAAAACAATACGACATCAAAAAAAAAAAAAAAAAAAAAAAGATCAACGGGATACAAATTAGTAAAGAAGAAATAAAAAGTATCACTGTGCAGATGATATGATAGTATACATAAACGACCCCATAAATTCTACCAGAGAACTTCTCCAGCTGATAAACAACTTCAGCAAAGTGTCCAGATATAAAATTAACTCATATAAATCAGTAGCCTTCCTTTATACAAAGGATAAACAGGCTGAGAAAGAGATTGGGGAAACAATTCCCTTCACAATCGCCACAAATAGTATAAAATATCTTGGTGTGACTCTAATCAAACAAGTTAAACCTGTATGACAATAACTTCAAGTCTCTCAAGAAAGAAATAGAAGATCTCAGAAAATTAAGAGATCACCCATGCTCATAGATTGGCAAAATTAACATAGTAAAAATGACCATCTTACCAAAAGGCAATTTATAGATTCAATGCAATCCCCATTAAAATCCCAACACAATTCTTCAAAGACATGGAAAGAGCAATTCTCAAATTCATCTGGAAAAACAAAAAACCTAGAATAGTGAAAACATTCTTAACAATAAAAGAACTTCTGGGGGAATCACCATCCCTGACCTCAAGCTCTACTATAGAGCAATAGTGATTTAAAAAACAACAACAACAACAACACAGTATTGGTACAGAAACAGACAGGTTGAGCAATGGAATAGAATTGAAGACCCAGAAATAAAACCACACACTTACAGACACTTGATCTTTGACAAAGAAGCCAAAAGTATACAATGGAAAAAAGAAAGCATCTTTAATAAATGGTGCTGGTCTAAATGGCAGTCTGTATGTAGAAAAACAAAAATAGATCCATATTTGTCACCTTGCACAAGGCCCAAGTCCAAATGGATCAAGGATCTCAACATAAAACCATATACACTAAAACTACTTGAGGAAAAAGTGGGAAAGAGCTTTGAGCTCATTGGCACATGAGGAAATTTCCTAAACAGAATTCCAATGGCTCATGCTCTAAGATTAAGAATTGATAAATGGGACCTCATGAAACTGGAAAGTTTCTATAAGCCAAAGGACATAGTCAATAGGACGAATCAGCAGTCTACAGATTGGGGAAAAAAACTACACTAACCCTCCTTGCCCATCTGATAGAGGGCTAATATCCAAAATATATAAAGAACTCAAGAAGCTAACCACCAAAAAACCAAATGACCTAATCAAAAAATGGGGTATAGAACTTAACCAAGAAGTCACAACTGAGGAATCTCCAATGGCTGAGAAGCACCTAAAGAAATGTTCAAAGTCCTTAGTGATCAGAGAAATGCAAATCAAAAGGACCCTGAGATTCTACCTCACACCAATCAGAATGGCTAAGATTAAATCCTCAGGTGACAACACATGTTGGAGAGGATGTGGAGAAAGAGAAACACTCCTCCATTGCTGGTGGGATTGCAAACTGGTACAACCACTCTGGCAATCAATCTGCAGCTTCCTCAGAAAATTGTAAATAGATCTACCTGAAGACCCAGCTATACTACTCTTGGGAATATACCCAAAAGATGCCCCACCATGCCACAGGGGCACCTGTTCCACTATGTTCATAGTGGCCTTATTTGTGATGCCAGAAGCTAGAAACTACCTAGATGTCCCACAACAGAAGAATGGATACAGAAAATGTGGTTCATTTACACATTGTAATACTACTCAGCTAATAAGAATGAGGACATCCTGACTTTTGCAGGCAAATGAATCGAACAAGAAAATATCATCCTGAGTGAGGTAACTCAGACCTAAAAGGACATGCATGGTATGTACTCACTAATAAATGGATATTAGAAAAAAATTTTAAAAACTCATACAGAATACCCAGGATACAGTCCACAGAACTCAAAAAGCTCAACAAGCTGAAGTGCCCATGTGATGATGCCTCAGTCCCACTTGGGAGAGAGAAAAGCAATCATAAGTGGGGAGGGAGGGAGGTACCTGGAACGGAGGGATTGGGTAGGGGTATTGGCGGGGAGAGGGGAACCTGATATGTGGTGAGGAAAAGGACTAAAGTCATGAGGGCCAGCAGAAAGAATGGAAACAAGAACCCTCAGGAGAAAGGAGGCTGGGGAACCCCCAGAATGGACCAGAGACCTGGGAGGTCAGAGACCCAGGACTCAAAGAGAGGGACCTTAGATGAAATGCCCAACAGTAGGGAGAAGGAACTTATAGAGCCCACCTCCAGCAGGAAGACAGGACTCAAGTGAAGGATGGGGTTCCCATTCCACAGTCACATCTCCGATCCATAATTGTTCCTGTCTGAAAGAATTACAGGGATGGAAATGGAGAAGAGCCTGAGGAAAAGAAGGTCCAGTGACAGGCCCAAAGCGGGATCCAGCTCAAGGGGAGGCCCCAAGGCCTGACACTATTACTGAGGCTATGGAGTGCTCACAAAAAGGGACCTAGCATGACTGCCCTCCGAAAAATCCAAGAAGCAGCTGAAAGAGTCAGATGCAGATATTTGCAGCCAACGAATGGACAGAAGCAGCTGACCCCTGTTGTTGAATTAGAGAAGGCTGAAAGAAGCTGAGGAGAAGGGCAATCCTGCAGGAGGACCAGCAGCCTCCATTAATCTGGACCCCCGAGATCTCTCAAACACTGGACCACCAAACAGACAGCATACACCAGCTGATATGAGGCCCCCAACACACATACAGTAGAGGACTGCCAGGTCTGTGTTCATTCAGAGAAGATGAACCTAACCCTCAAGAGACTGGAGGCCCCAGGGAGTTTAGAGGTCAGGTGGGGTGGACAGTGAGGGCATCCAGGTGGAGACAGGGTGGGGTGGGGAAGAGGTGTGGGATCTGTAGCAGTCAAAAGGTGGATGAGGTGGTGGGGAATGGAATATGGAGTATAAAAAATAAATTAAATTTAAATTTTAAAAAGTGAGAAATACTGAAAGCATGTGAACTCTTGAATGGAGTTCTAATAGCTGTTTTAAAGAAACCAAGAGCTTACAGAACACAAAGAACTAATTCAAAATTCAGAAATGTAGACAATGCTTAGAAATCAAACAGAAATCTTACAACTGAAAAAATATACTAGAGAATTTTGAAACATACCCCAAAAGGACATTTAGATCAAGATAAGTCTGAGCAAAGAACAAGCCCAAAGACACTCTACTCAAGAACACACAGCCTGCGGAGAGAAGGAGAAAGACACACTGCTCAAGAATACACAGCCTGATGGGGGAAGAAGAAAACAGGAGAAATTAAATAAGCTCACAGTCGTTTTGAAGAGATATTAAAAGAGTAACTACTTGGGTTGCTGTGGTTAAAGAGAGACTAGATAGTGCCAAAAGAAGAAGAAACTGTATTAAACAAGCAATCAGAAAACTTATACTACCCTCAAGAAAAGTATACAGGGTCAGGAAGACCAAAGATCAATACCTAGATTTAGCTCAATTGCATCTATCCCAAAATATATTATAACCATGCTCTCTAACATGGAAGATAGGAGATTCTCAAGAAGAAAGAAGGGGAGAAAAACAACTCATTAATATGCTATCTGACAGCAGACATCTCACTCCTCTCCTGTTCTGTGAGGTTCCTGAATGGGAAAACTGACAACAGAAAATATTGTACCTAGCAGAGCTGTAGAAGTAAAAAGATAAAGACAGTCCCAGATTTCAGGGGGAAAGGCTATACAAGAATGTTTTAGGCAGTTCTTCAACTTGAAATTAGCCTTAATGACTAAGGAGAAAAACAATAGAAGATTTAAAATGCCACTGGCAAAAAGATAGAAAGAAACAAGATGAAATTGCTCTAACATGTAAGTGTGATGCATCAACCATTCACAGCTTTAATACTGACTAAAAAAACAAAATCAATTTTTAAAATATGCTTAGAGATGAGCAATATAGAAATGTCAAATGAAATTTTCTTTAAAAAAAATCAAAAATGAAGTCACACCTTTAATTCCAGGCAGAGACAGACAGATTTCAGAGTTGAAGGCCAGCCTAGTCTACATAATGAGTTCCAGGACAGCCAGGACTTTAAAAAAAAAAACCTGTCTGAAATTAATAATAATAATAATGCAATAATATCAAAATAAGAAAAAGAATAAAATCCATGTATAAAATGTTTTATTAACATACTTCCCCTTAGTGCTTTCCTTTATGATCATAACATATTGCTATCATTTTAAAATACCTTGTTATAATCAAAAGACCATTTTTTATAATGTCCAAAAAGCAATATTCTATAACTGAGAAAAACAAAATAATACTCAAGGACAAAAGCGCTCCTGCAGACTAGCTACTTAACCAAAAGAAAAGGTACAAGAGAGAAAATGTGTGCTGTTTGCATACCTGTGTACATCACATTAAAATCCATTAATATGTATAATTAATACATAACAATCAAAGAGCTCCATGGTGCATCATGATGGATACAAAACATACGGTAGCCTTTAAATCTTCTCACCAGAAAAACATGTGATGTGACTCATCTGTTAAACAGCTTGATCCCCCCATTCCACAATTTCTATATGCCAAAGTCCATGTTGTACACTAAAAACACAGCACACCACCACCTTAACTTGTCAGTTTAAACAAGTAAATAACAACAACTTAAAAAAGTAAAAAAGGATGGAGAGAGGGAAAAAAACTAAAATTGATAGAACTCAATTTTAAAATTTATAAGGCCTTTCCTCATTGGTAATCACTTGAAATTTAAATAAAAGTGAATTTCTCAATTAGAAACTATGGGCTAAATGGGAAAACTAAGAATCCAATGCTATGTGTCTTATGTTACTTCTACGGTTCAGAAATGGCAGGCAGCTTTCTAGGTGAATTAAGTAAAATGTTTTTGGGGAAATTATTCTAAATTGTACTTATAACACGATCCTGGCATTCAGATTACTGTAACAGCTTTAAAAATAAACAATAAAGCTGAAGCCCAGCACTCTCTGTTTGAAGGCTCTGTAAGTGCTTAGCAGTCAAAACAACGTGGCTTGGCACAGAAATGGACCGTGAACAAGAAGAGTCTGCGTGGGGCCAACTCAGACGGTGACAGCCAATGCTGGACAGAAGGACAAAGGTAATTCAGTTAAGGAAGACTCGTCAGTGTAACAACTGCTGGTGCAGCAGCTGCATTCCCAGACCTCCAAAGAAAGATACAGTGGGAGCTTTTCCTTTGTAATCATAAAATTTTAACCAAAGATGGGTCGTGTATAACTATAAAATATGAAAGTATAGCACTTCTAAAAGAAAGTTTAAATGAAAGGATTTGGAGATGGCTCCGTGGAAGCACACCTGCTTTGAACGCTGTGCTCAATCCCTAATATCACAAACGAAAATACTAAAGAATAGGTGTTTGCCTTTGATTCAGGCTAAAGATATATAAAGTTTCTAAAAGAAACGAGGAAAACATTTTGACTCTACGGTGAGAATGATTTTGTTAGAATCAATGATTTTCTTAGGAACTACTAATCAATAGCAAATCAGGAATCATCAAAATAAAATTTTTGTTCATCACAAGGTAGACAAAGAATTAAGTATGGTGGCAAATGCCTGGACATAGGAAGCTGAGATAAGAGATTAAGAAGTTTAAAGCCAGCCATGATTACATATTAAGCTCCAGGCCCACTAGCGCTACATCATGAAACCCTGTACAAGAGCCTATACATAATCAAATTATATTTAAAGGCATTTCAAAAGAAAACATTTATAATGCATACAGCTTAAAAAGGAACGCAAAACACTTTTACAATTTAATTCATAAGTATAAAAAAATAAAGGTTCATATTGTTCACCAAAGAAAATATATAAGTGCCTATAAAACACAAGAAATAGCCTCTGCCTTTACTCAAGAAAGACTACAGTAAACAACTGATACATCCAGTAGGAAGGGTGCAATTTACAACAGCAACAAAAGCTGTCCTGTTTAAACTCATGTCTTCATTCTGGGAAATCTATTTTATAATCTTGCATATATCAAACATAAATACATTAAACCAGTCATACCTCAAATCCTGAACATCATGGATATATCACTTAATCAACTCACTGATGGTTAAACATTTCACAGTTTTTTATTTCCGCTTAGAATGAGTATTATAAATACTATGTTTGGGTCAACAAGGTGACTAGGCAGGAAAAGGCACATGCTACACAAGTCTGAAGACCCAAGTTCAATTGTCAGACCCACAAAAGGATAGATGTCGAGAAACACAGACAGAAACAACAAACTGTACCTAGAGATGAGACAAAATGTTTACCTGTCTGAAGGCATGTCACTGGCAATCTGGTGCTTCACTCCTGATCCATTTTTAATAGAATCCTGTCTTGTGAGCCCATGAGCTCGGCCTTTCTCAACTGCAGGTACTGATAAGTCACCTGGGGCTCCTTGGAACTGGGGCTGCTCGTGTAGTTTTGCTTTCTTCTCCTGAGGGGCTTCCTCATTTCGAAGCCCTCGAAGAACCTTTTGATCAGGTTGCTGCAGTGTATTAGAACCACTATTATAAAACCATGCTCCTGATTTAGTGAGGATTTCTTGTTGTTTTCGGCACAAATTACACACCCACATAACCTGCACACAATGACACAAAAAGAAAAGAGAAAGAAATCAGTCTCCCTACATAGTGAAAAATGAAAGGTAAACAAAAGGAGAGAATACTCAAGCCAACAAAAAGTTACATGGTTGTACTTCTGAAGTTAAAATATCAGGATTAATTGCTGACATAAGTTAAATCCTTTAATTTTTACAGGGTAATTATAATGAAATTATACTGACAGAAAAACTCACATCAAAATACTAGTTTTTTGTTTGTATTATCTTTATTTAGTTAGAAGCATAACATAGTAAACCGAAGATGAATTTGAGAGACAGTCGATTTCAAATGTATCTCTAAAATCGGGAAGTAAAACTTTCAGCAAGGTAATAAACCTTCCAATGTATAGAACATGGTTTCTTTAACAAAGGATAGAGGTAAAATAATAGTACTTATTTTCTTATATTGTTTTTTAAAATAGAAATCAGTTATAAAATCCCTGTAATACATTTCCAGTAAATTAACTGTTAATATTAGGGTAAAATTATCTACCACCAACTATATATTATATCCTTTTTAAAAGAATTTTATTTATTTTAAGTAGCTCCTAATGACAAAAAAAAACCTAAGAACACTACTTATTTCTCTAAAACCTATTAATTGGTCAGAATTTGTAATGATATACTTAATTCTTTTACCTTCACATCTACATTTATTTTTATACTATTCACAATAGCAATATATCTAATCTAAACATCCATCAAGAGATGAATAGATAACGCATATGTGGAAAACAGGAAAACATTCACAACCGATTCTTATTCACCAATAAGGAATAATCATGATGTGCACAGGAAAACAAATGCAGCAGGAGATCTCTACGTTGTGAAACAGGCCAGATGCAGAGAGAAAAATATTGCATATATTCTCTCACATGCTGACTCTATATTTAGGGATAAAGAAAGGGGAGGAATAGGCACTAGTGCAGTGGAGAGGCATGAATGAGTGGGCAGGGGGAAGAAGGGAAAGAGAGTGAATATGTTGCACGGTTGATGGATAGACAGACAGACAGACAGATAGACAGACAGACAATAGATAGATAGATAGATAGACAGACAGACAGACACACACACACACACACACACACACAGGCAAGGTACTAAGGGAAGTTAGAGAGAACAGAGAGTAAACAGAGAGTAGAGAGGAATAAATCTAGTAAAAGTACCTGATACAACAAATGTCCATCAATAAAAATATTTCCACATATACAAGATATACTTAATTTTTATTACACATTTTTGGACTTTTTTCATATTTAAATGACTTACAACAATATAAATAATTATAGTAAAATAAAGCCCTGTTTCTGCACAGTAATTAAAAACAAAACAGAAATAAGCTCATAAGATGTTGTAAGTCATTAAATATGAAAGAAGTCTAGAAACATGAAGTGTGTGTGTGAAAGCCAGTGTAAATAAGCACATGGCCAGTACTTGTTTTAAATATGTGATTACCTTGCATTTCATGAATGTATAGCTTATTTATTATTCTTAGATCTTTTGACTAACCAAAAGAAGATTTTTGAGATACGAAACGGTTTTTCTGGCCACATAGCAATAATGTCCTTAGGTTACTGGGTTCTGAAAAAAATCTTTCAATTGCAAATGAAGCACAGGGTGGGTATCGTCATGGTTGGGAAGAGGGGAGGAAAAGGCCATTGCTGGCTAATGTGCATAGTTTATCGTTCAAATTCATAAGAAAGTTTTCAAAGATAGTTAAGATAACTATCCATGACTGCATCACCTGCTGTTTTTTCACTGAGATAAGAGTGTTTGTGTAAAATATCACTTAAATGATTTGCTTAATGTTCCACTTAAGCAATTTGTATAATTTGTATAGTTTGTTTATTATGATTATGACTTTTGTTCTACCATTGCATGGGAAATACATTCCTTTATTCAGTACTAATTGCTATTTTAATTGGAAGCAAAGGCTCTATCTTTTACTAGCATAATAAGAACATAAAATTTATAATTGCTAAGATCTACATGCTTACTAGCTTGAAGTCATTTGAAACAATCATGAAGAAAACATAATAAGGTATGCGCTACTGTAAAACCAAGATATATGTTGCATCAATTCTCAAATAGGTTACTCATCAATAATATCAATGTGTGCCAATTTTATTTTTAAATAAATAAGTAATTTTAACAAAACACTGTAATCTTACTCAATTTTATAAACAAACTCCACAGTTCAAATTTCATTTTCTATTATTGCTATGAATATCAATATAAATATATTCAAATGCATCAGTTAATTTGAAAATCAAATTATATACAAATGATAACCAAGATATGACCTGTGACAGAAGAAGGTACCTACAGACCTCTTTTAAGATACTTTAAAAATAAATGAAAAAGAGTTGCTGGGAACCAAGCCAAGTCACTTACCAGGCAAATTCTTTTTCACTGAGCTAAACTCTCCACACTAACAAATAAAATCTGCATTTCTTTTTTCTTATTGTATTTCTTTTGTTTTTTATTGGTTAGTTTATTTCCATTTATTTACATTCCATTTATCTACTCCCTCCCAGTTTACCCTCCACAAACTCTCTATCCATTTCCCCTGACTCTATGAGGGTGCTCCCCCACCCTAACTTTTCCATTTTAAACAAATTACTACTCCTATTGGAATGATAATCTGTTAAAGGACTCTAAAATTTAACTGTATTTGGAATAAGTCACATCCATTAAAAAATAACATCCTATATTAACCTCTGCAAAAAAGATCCAGAACTAATATATATTCAAGATGTTTGCTTGAAAGAACTACAACAAAAGGATCCCAGTGCATTTTAATGGAGACAGATAGAAAGTATCCTTAATGTAGAAAACTACGAAGGCAGCTTATTTAAAAAATAACCTAAAACTGAGTGATAGTGCATCCTATAACCCCAGCACTGAGAAGATGGAGGATGGAGGATCAGAGAGTCAAGGCGAGCCTTGGCTTCAGGCAGAGTTTGAACCCAGCCTGGGCTGCATGAGACCTTCCTCAAAAAATAAAAAATAAAATAAAATAAAAAAGAAGGGTGTGGGGGCATTAGGAGAAAGAAAGAGAGAAAGGGGGTGGACTGGAAGTAAAGGGGGGCAGTGGAGAAGGAAGGAAGGAAAGAAGGAAGGAAGGAAGGAAGGAAGGAAGGAAGGAAGGAAGGAAGGAAGGAAGGAAGGAAGGAAGGAAGGAAGGAAGGGTGTCAGGGACGGGTGAGAAAGCACAGTTAGGTGATGAATGTAAACACAAGATGCTGTATAAATATATATTTACCAAAAGAAAGGGAGGAGAGAAGGACAGATGGATGGAGAGAGAGAGACAGAGAGAGAGACAGAGAGACAGAGACTGAGAGAAACAGAGAGACAGAGGGAGCGAGCAAGCTTTTTAAGCTACCTGGTTTATCATCCACTTCAGTGCAGTCATGAATTTAAGCGAAAGAGTTGTGAAAGTCCAATGCCTTACTATGTCTTTTAAGGAACAAAAGTCAGAATAACTGGAAGCTCACACCAAAATTAATTTATTATATACTCTGACTGTGCTGTTAGGATTAAAGTTCCTATAATGGGAGTGGAACTTGAAGGCAAAAAAAAAAAAAACAAACTCAAAATAATAATAAAATTAATAATAATGATGATAATAATAATAATTCTGTGAGCCTAAGTGAAACTTTAAGCCTGAGTGACCACCACACTAGTGTGGATTTCACATAGAATAACTACTACTACACTGAGCTACAAGAATTTGTTTTTAATTTTATCATTTTAGTTGATAGCATGGCCTTAAAGAATTTCCAGTCTTTTTAAAGTTTGTGATCTACTGGAATGTATTACTAGAGCAATATTTCACTGGGGTATTAACAGTCTGAGCACTATTCAGCGAGCCACAAGGACTCCCAGCTTCACATCCCATGAAGTAATGTGGGTTGGCCTGAAATCGCAGGCATATTTAGACTACAGAAACTAGAAAAAATTACAAAGAGATTTTTCTAGAGGTCAGATGTCAGCACAATATTTACTCGACTGAAATAATGACACCATATTCAATATTCATATACAAACCTGAAGTAAGCTGTAATTTACCATAAAAATTCATTCAGAGCATAAAATTCTAATTTATGTACAGATGAGAAAATAACTATTAAAACTAATTTATATTTTTTATAGATTCAGACAACCTTACTAAATAACTAATATATACCAAACACTGCATGGAATTGGTGAATAAGATCAATAGATGTAAATTTCATTGTGAATTTTAAAGAATAGAAGGAGAGAAAACAAGAAAACAAGTGACCAGAAATATTGCTTCTATTTCACTTACGAGTGCTATGAAAGAACTACAGTCACAACAGGTCCATTATTGTCCGACGCTGTTAGGGGAAAGTGAGGACACAAGGGACATTGGCAAGACCCCAAGACTCCAGAGAGGCCAGGCCATCACATTGCCCATTACCAGATATCTGTGTCTCATAACGGGCAGAATTTAGAGATATTTGGGCAAATACCTATAAGTTATTCCCTCAATTTTGCTAAGGTGGATTTTCAAAGTTAGTATATTGGCATATGTCCTCAAGTATTAAGGCTTTCAAACAGGTCACTGTAATCCTTATATAAAAGGCTGCTGAAATACAGTAAAAAATAAATAAATAAATAAATAAATAAATAAATAAATAAATAAATATCAGATGCATGCTTCATCTGATAACCCTGAGTTAAGTAGCAAGACACTGTGCCTTCCCCATAAACAGTGACATGCCGTTTCAGGCTACAGCCACATATCTAAGCTAAAGCAGGCTAATGAGATCTTTGATAAGTATCTAGGAGATTGTAAAACCAAGGTTTAAACTTAGGCATTTCTAAGGCTGAGACACTGCATTCTTCTCTGTTGGCTACTGTTGTGCTTTAAAAAGTAACTAGCCAAAATATACCTTGTTTTCTCTGTTATTTATCTGATTTTCTTCAATAAATGAAGAAAGCAGCCAGGCCTACCTGGCTATTCTGTTACTTATATGAACAACTTTCAGACTTGAGTTATTGCAAGGCAGCACTTTTTTATTTAAGTCACTGTACTTAGAGCACGGGTGTCAATGCCGAATGACTCCACATGTTAGTTAAAGAAGTAAGCAACCATCTGCCGAGCACACCAGGCACACCAGGCACAACTGGCTTTACCTCTGTCTGCATTTTCTACCCTCCCCAGTTCACATCCACACACAAATACACAAAGACAGAGGGATAAGGGTTTGTTTTTGTTTACTTTTCTTGTATATACACCTAGAAAATATTAACATAACCTGGACAATATACATTCTCCAAACACCATTTGGCTTGAAATAATGAATTTTTTATATATAAAAAAACCTCCACATCTTAGGTCATAAAGAAAGGCTTAATTTAAAAAAGAAATCAAAATTATTTCTTGTATAGTATCAGACTTTAGTGGGATAAAACTAGAAATCAAATAGGAAGTACATGTAGGGAAACTATTCAAACACTGAGAAAGTCACTGAAGAAGCCAGAGAGGAAACTAAAAAACATAGAAACACACAGGCTTATATGAGATGTATAGATATAGATTTAGATACCATTCAAGCCTGTGTGTCTGTGTCTGTGAGTCTGTGCGTGAGTCTGTGCATCTGTGTGTGTCTGTGTCTGTGTGTGTGTGTGTGTGTGTGTGTGTGTGTGCCTGTGTGTCTGTGCACACATGCAATGATAGGAGTGTAGTGTCCCATCATTTCCTTGAGAAGTACCCAGTTAGTATTCTTCAAGAGAAGAGTTCCTGGGAATGGAGTCTCTTGGCACATGCCAAGTATACAGTCTACCGCAGAGTGACAACCTCAGCTCAGCTGTATATATTTTGTATTGGTATTTTTACAATTTTATTCTCTTTATCAATGTTTTCTTTAAATGAGATTTTAGGGAGAAATGGATTAGTGATCCTCAAAGCAAATTTGTCATTAAGAAGTATTTAATTCTATATTGACTCTTATCAAAATAGGTCACTGCTGAATTCAAAATAAATATGTAACATTAAAATCTTTACATCTGAATTCCAAATTGTAATTTAAGTTTAAATTCTTCTAAATAATTTTAAAAGAGAAATGAAATGTCAAAACAAAATGACAAGCTTATCTTACAAGACAAGGACTCTGAGCCCTGTGCACCACTTGGCGGTGCTGTTGCACTTTGTTCAGTCACACTGAACTTTCATTCATTGCTGTGGGTACCTCACTATCAATTTCCTGTCTCTCCCTACGCTGGAGAGAAGTAAACAAAACTTCTATTAAAGATACAATAACATTAGACACAAATAATCAGGCTTCGGTAGCTATTCTTGGTTGTCAACTTGATTACATCTGGAATTAACTAAAACACAAAAGGCTGGGCACAGCAGTAAGGGTTTTGTTTTGTTTTGTTTTGTTTTTCCTAATTAAATCCTTTGAAGTGGGAAGGCCCACTTCTAATCTGTATCTTTGAGGCAGGAAGATAAAATTTTGATCCAGATTTGCTGAGGTGGGAAGATTCACTTTTAATATGGGTCACCCCTTCTGCTGGCAACCTATGTAGAGGACATGCAAGAAGGAAGTTCTCTGTCTTTGGCTACTTGCTCTGGTTCTTACTAGCAGCTCCAGCACATACCAAAGACCAGCTGACACAGCCAGCTTGTGGATCAAACAGCTACCGCGTTCTTAAATCTTCTGTTGCTAGACAGCCATAGTTGTGTTAGCTGGACCATACAGCCTGCAAGCCATTCTAAATGTGTGTGTGTGTGTGTGTGTGTGTGTGTGTGTGTGTGTGTGTGTTTAATGTTTTTAGAACTCTGATCCCTATCCTATGTTACAAAGTGTGGTATTACTTAGAACTATTTCCTACTGCATATGAACAATTCAAACATTCAAATATACTATCAGTTGATAGATTTTCATAATTTAGGAGAACTATATGTAGGTCATTTGAACAACAACAACAACAAAAAAAAACTGTGCTCTCAAAATTTGGTGCGAATAAGTTTTCATAAAATACAAAGCATATTCTCCCAGAAATCTTCACTAAAAATGGAGAACATGAGAATTTCTAAAAAGAATATATTCAAATAAACAAGGAGCTAGACATAGTTACTGAAGACTCACAGCTGTAGGAAAGACGCTACCTGAGCAAGGCGGAAGTGCAAGCCTAGAGACGGCGGGTGAAACTCTAACGGAGCAAGCGCGGTGGCAGGGAAGTCCCTAGAACATGCTCGGGGAGGACAGACTTACAGACAGCCTCAACACATGGTGCTTTATTTACTTGATTCTCAGACGCTACTAGCTACTCTACCAGACATCCTCCAAAGTTTCCTACACACTAACGTTCAGAGCCACAGACTGCGCCATGGACTTGCTGCTGCCACGTGTGCTTCTCGTCCTGAGCGACTTGACGGTGGTAACTTCAGTGATGACATATGGCCATCTGATGGACTCCACACGGGAGATGCACTATTATGAGAAAGCTGAGCTAAACTGCAGAAGTATCCCTGCAGAAGCTCAAAGAGCACAGTGTCCTATCTAAGCCCCAGTGTTTTACACTATGATTCACCTCGAGTTCAAGTCCAAAGAGGAATCACAGAGCTTTGCCCTATTCTTCCTGCAATCTTCCCTGAGGCACTAAGGGCAACTGCTTATCTTCCCGGTTTGCTCCAGGTCAAAAATCTTAGAATAAAATACTCTTCCTCTCATATCTTACATATACTGTATTAGAAACTTTTCCCTCTGCTTTTAAAAACGTATCTACACAAATGACATCACACTACCTCAACTACCTAACCAACCATCATCAAGCACATAAATTATTGCCATAGCCTCCTAACTACTCTCTCAGCTTCCATCCTTCCCCCACTAATGTATTTCAACAACACCATCAAGTAGGTGTTTCTCAATGTTTCAAACTCTTAAGAAAGATCATCGGCCATCAGAACATTTGAATGCTTTCTCCTCTGAGAGAATAAGCGTCAGAGCCTTTACAATGAAGCAGAGGCCTTTGGATCTCCCTATGGCATTTTTGATCGCTGAGCTCTCCGCCTCTGTCTGTGATTATTTGTTCTTCCCGTGCTGAATTCCACTGTTGTTCTTATGAATACACTCTGATCACAGGGCACGTGCACTCCATCTGTGGAATACACAAGGTTAACTCACTTTCCTCTTTCAAGTTAACCTGTCCCTTTTTAAGGCCAAATGAGAAATAAAATTCCAGAACCACTGTTTTAGTTAGTGTTTCACTGTGTGTGTGTGTGACTCTGTGTGTGTGTGTGTGTGTGTGTGTGTGTGTGTGTGTGTGTGTGTGTGTAAGGATAAGTAAGAGAGAGAAAGGGGAACTAAAGAGATCCCTTAGTCAGTTATGCGCTTGCTGCACAGTCATGAGATTAAATCCCCAGCACTCCCATAAAAAGCGAGTGGTAAATGGGTAGGCAGAGCCCGGAGGAGCCCTGGAACTTCATGGCCAGCTAGCCTAGCCAAATGCAAAGCTCTAGATTCAGAGACCTTGTTTCTTGGAAGGAGGGGAGGGGGTTGGGAGGGAGGGAGGGAGGGCAGTAGGTGAAAACTGCATCTAATGCCCTGCAATTGAAGTTATAGGTTTTTGTGAGCTACCATGTGAATGCTGGGAATCAAACCTAGGTCCTCTATAAAAGTAACTAAGCCCCTCAGCCATCTCCCCATCCCTTGAAATCTAGATTTAATGTTAGCAGGGAGGAGAAGGACTAGTAAGCAGATGATACGAAGTAACAACTGACGGTGAACATGAGCAAAGTACAATTATATATAGATAATTGCCATAATAAACTCCACTAGTATATATACCTACCAAAAGATTAATTTAAAAGTCACTGGAAATAAAACCTTTCCCAAAACCAAATTTGACAGAGAAATTTTAATAAACAAAGCAACTAAGATCACAGCAAACTGCAAGACAAACAAGCAAAAGTAAACATGCTAAGGTTTATAAGGAATGACAGGAACACTGTAACCTAGACATGGAACACTGCTAATGATCTTAAGTAGGTTAGTTATAAACAAGCTATAATGTCATGTTTTTCACTCCAATAAGCAAGTGTTATAACTTTTAAAAATATAATCTGCATATATATCATGATTTATTAACCTAGTTTCTAAATTCATCTGTATTTAACTTTTTTAAAAATGGGGAATGTCTTGAAAAAGAAAGAAACATGGTAGTTTCCTATTATAAATGTAAACTCTAGAATAAATTTGTAGATTTTATATTAGTATAAATGAACTTGTATAAACAGCTAAAACAAATACTTGCATATTAAATGTGCAGTTGTGGAAACTTGGAATACATAACCAAGATTATAAAGCACAGTGCTGGGATTTAAAACTTGACAAGATCCTAACTCGGACAGAAGAGATGCTGTAAAATGCAGTTCTAGGGTAAGGAATAATTCAAGATATAATTTACCTAGTATGCGTCATAAATTACCAGTAAAGTAGATTGTCAGAACACAGTCAAAAATAGAGGCTAGTGAAGAAAATCCGAGTGCTTGTGAGAAAATTCTGAAGAAACAAGAGTCTTGTGACCTTAATTTATTCAAAAACATGGAATTTTTCTTGGAATGTGTTTTTGTGCCCTTTCCAGGAATAGCGGATAGGAGTGAACTTACTTTGGATTATTCATTACAACTGGCTACTGTTATTTGTTTTATATGCCTCTATGGGGAATAGGTTTTTGCCATGTGTGGCTTGTCCTCGTGGTTGTCCGCTTTGTTCATGTGGTTTCTCCATCTCTCGGGGTGTAAACTGTCTGACTCTCTGAGTAAAGCTGGCTAGTGCATGAGACTTCAGGCCCCTTCATTGGTTGGCTTCACTCTCCCAGGTCCCACCACCAACTAGAACAGTAAATAGTAGGTCGTACTTTAAAACATTGTTTGTGGTATCTAATTTTAAAATAATAATAATTTAAGTAATGCTGTTTATCAATTTGCCATCTGTTAAAAATTATACAAATTTAAGAAAGTATATGAAAGCAGTCAACAAAAGGCCTTGGGGGAAGAAACCTTTGACTACGGCAGAATACAGAGCTAGAGTTTCCTTCTGTTTTCTGCTGTCAAGAAACCATTGCCAAACAACATTATGAAACCATCTCCATAAAGCTTCTATTATCTGCAAAACATAAACTCCAAAGAATGTGAATACTTACTAATACTGCGAGTAGAAAACAAAGCACTAGCAGCCTACAAGCAATTATTCAAGGCTATTTTGAAATGCTTTACAAATTAATATCACTCACTGTTGAAGCCAGGAAATATTACACAAGAGATTATTATCAATGTAGTATAAAAGAATAGCAAAAAGATATTAGCTGATAAGCCCACTGCTGTGATTTTATTAAAGCATGGTAAAAATAGCACTGGGCTTTAGAAAGTTTATAAAACTGCAGGGGGTATGATTTAGATTAAGGTAGAAATTTTGGTAGATTCCTCATCTATGCATATTTCCAGTCATTCCAGATAAAATTAAAAACACATCTAAGGAGATTGTGGTGCCCATGGAATCGCCAGGGAATCAACTGATAAAGAAATTTTAAACAGTGAATATTCATACGCAAGTTATACTGGTTTACTTAGCATTTACATAGGGATCTTTATGTGAGTAGGTAAGGAAGCAGAGGTAAAGGGGAACGCTGCTGCTTAGGATGCTTTCTCTTCATCTATCCCTTTTGAATTATTGAGAAAATCTTTCATTCAATATATTTTGATCATTGTTTCCTCTCCCCGCACCTCCTTCCAGATCCTCCCCCCAACTCTATACCCCCAGCCTTCCCTCTCTCTCTCTCCCAAATAAACATGAAAAAAACAAATAAACATGAAAAAAAAGTAGAATTGCAAAGAGAATAAGAAATGGACACATGCACACAAAAACAAAATCCATAAAAACACAAAATCAGAAAGCATAATACTTGTGTAAATGCCAGTAAGACAAAAAAAAGTCCATTCCATTCGCCTGGTGACATATTTTACATTAATATT
Source organism: Mus caroli (assembly GCF_978045245.1). Classification (NCBI taxonomy): domain Eukaryota; kingdom Metazoa; phylum Chordata; class Mammalia; order Rodentia; family Muridae; genus Mus; species Mus caroli. Next base: position 65,215,443 of record NW_028227271.1, read on the forward strand.
TAGCCTTCTTGGTTCAGCCTCTATGAAAACACAGTCACAAGCATTCCCAGAAGTGTTGTCTTTTAGATTATTCTAAATCCAGGCAGTTGGTAATGAAGATTAACTTCACAATTGTCATGGTTAATGCTTCAGTGAGTAATCACAAGAAATAAGCTTGTATGTAATACTTGTAACTTTAAAACACTTATATTCATAAAGATCTGTTCTCAAAATGATGAGTCCTAATTGGAATGTCAAATGCTACCATTAAAATGGAAATTATTATAATATCATTAATATAATGGCATTAAAATTTTCAAGTGATGCATGAGTGAGTAACGACTTTAAAACAAAGTTTTTTTGTCCCACTAGGATCACATTAAGAAATCCAATTAAATATTTAAAGGAAAAGGCAAGCATATAATTTCAGAGCCAAAAGATGATGGCAGGTAGATCATGAATTCAAAGATAACGGATTATGAGTCCTACATCCTCCTGGACTACGTATGCTAGCAAGACTCAAGCTCAAGTTTAAACAGGTAAGTAACAATTATCACTGCATGGAGCTAGGGAATATATGGACAGTCAGTGAGCAAAGTGTTTTGCTCATGGTTGGTGAGGAACTGGGTAGAAAGAGAGGGTCTCCAGGGTTCACTGGCTAGCAAGGCTAGCCAAAATTGTGAGCTCCGCATTCAATGAGAGATCCTCTCAAAAACATAAGATGGAAAGCAACAAAGGAAGACACTAGACAGCAACCCTGGCCTCCTCATGACAGGCAAGCACACATAGATATGCATACAACACATACACATACACATACACAGGGAGAGAGAGAGAGAGAGCATAAATAATCAATACCAACATCTGTTTAAACTGGAAACTTTTATTAACTAATTTTCATTTGGCTGATTAGGTTGAACGACTAGATAATCTTTGCCTATTAGCTGATATGTTCCATTTCTCTACAAACTAAAATCAAGATAGTCAGTTGGAAGAGATAGTAAAATAAGTGAGCAATTGAGAATGCAAAAAATAATTTTGTCAGTAAAAATTGTAATTTGCAGAATACTAAAATTAACATTTTTCAAATCCTTCTTAAGCTATTGGCTTAAACAAGGTATTTCTAAGTCAAAGAGAAACAAGGATAGTCATCTGATAATTATCAGTAATGCCTTTTTGGTATAACTCCCAGAAACTGACAGAATGAATCACTAACTCAGTAATGAATTTTTCAAGTCTAATACTTTAGGTTCTTTGCTTTCTGCAAACTGAAGGAAAACCTAAATTAGTGGTCAACTGGTGTATAATTTAAGATAATTTTTGATGATATACCTCCTCACTTTTTTGTCACAAAACTTGGGAAAATTCAGAGAACTGAGTGAATTGTTATAACTGAACTTCTACTCAAATGGCTTCATTACTGAAAAAAATTCCTCAGCAAATAAAGCAAAGAGAACTGATCTACCAAGGTTTATAAGTTACAATTACCAAGACAAATATGAACTTTGAAAGATAATCAATCTACCCATTTCCTTAAGATATAAGTTTCTAGTGAAATTTTCTTAGATTTATTACTTTCAATTAAAATTTGTACTTCTTATTTTAATAATTGTGTATTAACTGTTATTGTAATTTAACTCAATCCAGTAAAAAAAATTTAGTCTTTAAACCCTCTCATCACTAGAAATATCTGAATATCTCATTTCAAATAATACGCATATTTTTGTGACTATAAAAAGATGTTTTTTAAATATATACACAAGTATATTCTCTCTTTGGATTTATAGAAAATTACTATGAAAAACATGTTATATGTAGAAGAAATACTATGAGGAATATGAGGAGTAATGCTCTCACCAAAAGTCATAGACTATTAAAGAAAAAGCCCATGACAGGCATGGGCTATCTACCTCCATGCTGCTAGGGGCTCAGAGGCAATTCTGGCTACTGCTATTGCTCTTGGTTGACTGACAGGACTTGTGGGTAAACTCTCCTATGATTTTCTGTACTTACTTATTCCACGGCTGCAGATGCCACACACTTTGGCCACGGGACTTGGAGAAATAAAGCTATATGGACCTAGCAGCTTTCTTCCTGATGACTGACTGCCATCGAGCCAGAAGTTGCTATGTAGGTTGCCAGATGAAATCCCTTCCCAACATCTCGCTCAGCTGTGAATACTGTGAAATGCAATAATGACTGGTCTGGCAAGATAAGCCCAACAATGCAATAGAGGAATTAACATACTGGAGTTAACCAGCATCCAGTTGGCATAAAGTCCTGTGCAATAGGAAGGAAATCATACCTAGTACTGAAAACCTAGCAAAGAACCCATGTTGGAGAGCTCACATAACCCGAGAGGAGAATATACTACTAGCATTCTGCAAACCTGACATTATAGCCAACTGTCTTCTAAATACTATCCTTTCAAGCATGAACCACAACTGACAAAGTGCAGAGAATGAGCGGCTGTGGCGTACACACACCAAATGGGACATATAACAGCCTGTACCAATGGCTCAGGGGACAGGTACATCAGCATGCTGGCAGTAATATAAAGGTTGTAGAGGTACTTATTAAAACAGTTGCGATGCTTACAGATGTCAATAATAGAAATATATATTTTCCATAATTATTTGAAATTATATAATTCTGCTTAGTTTTTTTTTTTCCAAAAATACACCCTAAAGGACCAGAGCTAGAAAACCAGAAAACTCCAGTGAAAAAGCGTCTTCTGGGCAGAACTTGGATGTTGCACCTGTGACCTCTCAACAACTATGGTTACTTGCACAAGACCTCCCCAAGATCAACCCAGACAACATTTCAGCATGGATGAGGGAGGGTTCACAAGCCCTCCCCTCCAGGTGAGGAGCTATCAGCTCCTGGAATTGGAAAAGAAGCTTTGTTATTTTAGGGATGAGGCCTCTGGCGTGCTGCCTCTGTCCTACTGGTCAACCCTATACACATGTGCATAAGGGGAAAACTGACTAGATGTAGAGTGTATGTAGATGTGTGTGCGAGTGTGTATCTATATGTGTGTGTGCACATGTGTGCATGCGTGTGTGTGTGTGTGTGTGTGTGTGTGTGTGTGTGTAAACAGACTGTGAACTTGAGGAGGAGTGGGGAATACAGTAGGAATTGCTGTAGGAATATAGGATCAAAATAATCAATAATAATAATATATAAAATTCTCCAAAAATAATAACTGTAGAGAAAATATAAAGTACATTTTCAGAAACAAGGAAAGAAAACTATCCCTGGTAGGAATTTCCCCACCAAGAGACTGCCCAAAAGCTAGTAGGCATCTAGGATAAATCTACCCAGCTTATGAAGTAATTCATACTAATATTCTACCTAATCACCATGTGTAAAGTGCTTCTGTAAGAAATGGATCATAAACTCCTGCAGGGCATGCTTAAGACCTATGTCCTTCCTCAATCTCAATAACCGCACCACAGCTTTAGTAGTGACTATTCTAGTAAACTCAAGTCTACATCCCTCTCAATACTCACACACTGTTACCTTTCTATGGTAATATGAAATAATACCTATTTAAATTAATCATTCCCTGAAGTGGGAACTTAAGGGTTTTTTGGAAAGTCAGTCGGATGGTGTTGTGCTGGGGCAAACACTTGAAGGAACGTTTTGTAAAAGTGGAATCAGGTGTGAAAGGCTAAGGACTCCTGAAGGAATGTTTTACTGAAGCAGACACAGGAGGGAGGATGTTCTGCTAAAGCAAGCACGTGACGGGATATGTGATGAGAGATTCTTTGCTAACAGCATGCATGTATTGGTCCACCTTACACTGTGTAGCTGGGATGCCACAGAGAGAAACACGCCAAAAAGCTTCTGTTGGTGTGGTGCAATGTGTTGCCTCTTCGAAGGATTGGGCTGATTGGATCCATGTGCTGAGGCAAGCCCGGTGCTGAGGCAAGGTATATGGAGGACATGTGATGTTTGGAGGGGATAAACAGGACTCCACTGAGAGAAGAAGACAGAGCTTGGCTTGCTAGTGCAGCTAGCTGTGCAACACTTGTGGGTCTCACATCTTCACTGATCTTCACTTCCCTGAGAGAGGCACAGCTGAGAACTTCTCTTGGTGTTTCTTTCTGTTGGTCCTTCCTGCTGACTCAAGCTGAGGCTGAGGCCTGGCTGTCTCTGCTAGGTTGTGTCACTGCTGTTGCTAACCCGACTCTACCGAACTGGGCTGCTGGTGTATCCATGAGGTGTTTGCAAGTGGATCAAACTGCTGCTACCTGCTAACCTGTGAACTAAACTACTGATTTCCAGACAACACAGACAGGAGTTGCTCCAAAGAACCCTTTCTAAACAGGTCCACTTCCTCCGTATCATTTCTTTTCTATTACCTCTGGTGAGTGGTGAGTTACAAGGAAGGTTAAAGCATTTAAAAACCATCATTAAAAATAGGATTTGACAAACTTAAAGTTACAATGGCCAATGCATGCTAAATTAAGAAACAAGATGAGCTATTCAGTCTAAGCCAGGGCAGAGTGTGTATTATGAATAGCTTCTTTCTAATGGCTTACAGCATGAGTTATTACTACTTCATTTTATTCTATATGCATTTTCTATATTTGTACATCTAGGATCTGTTACATATTAGCTTCTGAATATGTTAGCACTGAAAAAAAAGCAGGGCTGATAGAGAAAACAGATATCTTAGCCCAACTACATATTAGAATTATCTCAGTAACTGCTACAAAAAAAAATTGTTCAGGACCACCACTGGATATTCTTATTCAGCTGGTTTAATGTACAAAGAAGTGTGCAAAATTTCTTTTTCAAAGCTTCCACACTCAGTTTGATACAATCAATTGAAAAACAGCCATTAGCTAATTCCTGAGATAAATCATGCCAAGTTTTCACTTTTGCTATAACCTGAAGACACCTGAGGTGCTTGAGGAGAGCGTCAAACACTGCTCTATAATCGCTGATGACCTAGTAGTCAATATCTCCTAAAGGCGCATTACTGACATTGACAAAAACACTTTCGATAAACTCACAGCTTTATGTTTGTAGTTTAGAATTTAAAATTACTAAGACATATTGTAAATGATAGAGCTTTCAGCTACAAAAACCCATGTGAAGTTCTCAAGTGTCGATGTTTAACTATTAGCACATAGGTACAGCAACAGTGTATGTGTTGGTCTGAATACAAAGGTTGTAAAAGTTCTAATTAAAACATTTGCAATGCTTAAGAATGTTAATAATAAAATACATATTTTTTCATAATTGCAAAAAAGTTATGTTACTTAATTCTGCTTAGATTTTTTTCAAAATTACACCCTGATCAATCATATGTTTTCAGAGTTACATAAGATATGGAATTAGAAAAATGTACACTTCGATATTCAAATATTTTAATGTGGTAAAAAAAAAAGTTAAACCAGCACCTAAAGAATGTAATATTCATGAAAAGTTCAAAATAAAAACATGAAATCAATAAAGTAAAATAAGTAAAAGTGTGGTGGCTGATGGAGCAGTTCTGCAGGTGGGGGGCCGGAAATAGGAGAAGGAAAGACTCAAGAGCAGCAGGAACGACATAGAAGACATGAGTCTTGGGTCCACATCAAGAGGTGCAGTCTGCAGGAGACAAAAGTAGGCTGGGAAGAGGGGCTCCTGCCAACACTCTGCAGCAAGACTGAGTGTAAGTCCACAGAGACTAGACTTGAGGACAGGACTGACCTCTGAAAGACCCAACAAGCAGTTGAAAGAGTCAGATGCAGATATTTATGCCCAACCAATGGACAGAAGCTGCTGACCCCCTGGGATTGAATTAGGGAAAAGTTGGAAGAAGCTGAGGAGGGTGACCCTGTAGGAGGACCAGCAGTCTCAATTAACCTGGACCCATAAGATCACTCAGACACTGGACCACCAACCAGGCAGCATACATCAGCTGATATGAGGCCCCCAACACATATACAGCAGAGGACTGCTGGGTCTGGGTTCAGAGAAGATGAACCTAATGCTCAAGAGTCTGGAAGCCCCAGGGAGTAGGTAGGTCTGGTGGGGTGGGGGATTGGGGACATCCTCATGGAGATGGGGGTGGGGAGGAGGTATGGGATGTGGAACAGCCAGAGGGTGAACCAGGAGGAGGATAAAATCTAGAGTGTTAAAAAAAGATTAAATAATTTTTTAAAAGGTTGCCTACTTGAATACCAGCCTAAGAAAATTTTCCTGCTGAGCTTATTTGCATCTAATAATTTCAAAACTATATTGAAAGTGAAATATATTTATATTTCACTCATTCAAGAAAGCAAGTATTCCCCCCAGAACTACTATGTAAAAAGAAAAGAACAGCTCCTGCCTGTTCATCACCCATTCAGTCTACAAGTGCTGCATAAACACAGACGATTACAAAGTCATTGTCCCTATCCAGATTAGTTAGCTATCTTCAGGTGAGCAGATGACCAAACTTAATAATTGTTAAGTAATTTGAACATCAACTATGTATTTCCAATATTTTAGTACTTATTAAATGTTTGTGGTAAATAAAATAAAATATAACTTCACTGCCTTCAGACAACCAATATGTAAGGTATAGGTAAGAGAGTAAATCTCAGCATAATATAATAAAGATAGAAGCAAAAACATACAAAGATCGGAAGAAGTATTAATAAAATCCTTTAGGTATTCTGTGACAGAAATATCTTACTAGCTTTAGAAGAACCTGTGTGACTTTGTTTATGGACAAAATAAAGTCGTCTCTAAATGGAATAAGCAAAGTGTGGAAAGAAAAACAATCATTAAAGACAATGGTGTCTTCTTAATCAAAGACACAATTCAAAAAAAAAACCTGAAAAGTAGAGGCTGGAGAAATGGCTTAGTAAAATGCTTGCCAATCAAGCATGAGGCCTGAGTTAAGATTCCCAGACCCATGCAAACCCGTCATGTATGACAGCATGTTCTGTAATCCCAACACTGGTGAGGCTTATGGCTGAAACAGGAAAATCCAAGTTCAGTGAGAAACCTTGTCTCAAAAACCAGTTAAAGGATAGGAGGGTGGATCTGGGAAGAATGGGAAGTGAATGTGATCAAGGTGCATTTTCTGAAAGTCTCAAATAATCAATAAAAATATTATGTTAGAAAAAATAGTTAAAGTAGAAAAGAATAGAAGACACTAGGAAAATTGGTCCAGCACTTATTAAAACTGCACAAACATCTCAGTGAAATCTATTATGATGAATATATAAAAATATACTTTAGAACAAAGTGAAGCCAGCACATCCTCTCTGCAGAAACAGTCCCTGAGGAGTCCACCACATCACTAAGTCAGGTCAGATACTGTGGTGGCCAGAGCTAAGGCAGAGCTATTCTTAGAGATCCAATTTGGCCACATCTCAGGTTGATTATACTCTGGTGGGCCACATGGTCTGAACCAAGAGAACCTGTTTTAATAAAGTGCTGAAACTTAATTCCTACTTTAGTTATATTTTCCTTTATACACAGGATTCCAGGCCAGAACTTCTTTCTTGCCTGTGTATGATGCTATCTAGTGTAAGCATTCAATATAATAAAAATGCAGAAAAGTGAGAGGTCCCAAGATATATGCTTGTCCTTAACAGCTTATCTTATGGTTTATATGAATAAGCAAATAAGCAGAACAAGTCATCGGTCATTCTATCAGACTTAAGGATCTTTGGACACAGAAAAAGACATGCCTTAGAATAAATATAGACAAATGCAGAGAACACAATAAACAACAATTGTGACAATGTCTCATTGGCTATTCACTTTTATTTTCTAAGTTCTCCTAAGATCAAATAATTTTACAAAAGATTAGGACACTGCTATAAACAAAGAAGCAATCACAAAGACTGATGCAGCTAATCGAAGTCCTTTAAAATGTCTGACACTGTTCTTAGATTGTAAATAATAAGCTTTCAAAAGGATGTAGAGATAGCAATTAAACACTGTTGATGGTGACATAAATTAGTACAAACTTTATGACAAACAACATGGTACTTCCTCAAAAGTAATTTGTAAATAACTACGATGTGATCCAACAACACACTACTGAGTATATTTCCAAGGGAAATGAAGTAAGAACAATGAGATGTCAGATCTTCTGTAATTACAGTAGCACTATAGAATCAACTTTGGTATCTATCAACAAATAAATGGATATATGAGATACAAACATGTAAATCTATAACAAATACATGCAATGGAATTCATATATAAGAAAAAACTCTTGTCACATCTGACAGCATGGATGAGTATGTTGTTATACAAAATAAGCCATGAAAAGTAAGATAAATAGCATATGGTCTTGCTCATGAGAAATCTAAAAAAAAATAATAATTTCCTAGGACAGAGTAGGATGGCAGTTACAAGGGAGAAGAAAGGACATTGGATACAGATTATATATTAATTTGGATAAGAGGTAGCAAGTGCCAGAATAGGGAGACAAATATAGTAACAAAATACAAGGAAGTGATTGCTTAAGTCCGTGACTGGCTGTAAAGCAGGCTGAGGAGAGCAAATAAGGACTGTGACATTATAGAGTCTTCTCTTGGGTGATGAAAATGTTCCACAGTTGATTTCAGTGATGGCTGTGCAATTTTGTGAACATACTAAAACTACTGGATTGCATATTTATAATGGGTGAGTTTTACTTGAGCTATGTTAATAAAGTTGTCCACAGTTTCAAGCAAAGAGAGAGTCCCTCTGAAACACATTATAATTAATTCTCAAAAGGCAAAGACAGAATTCTGAAAGCAAAATGGCTTGCCATATACAAGCACATTCAATGACACCACCAGCATATCTCTCTTGAGACTTTGCAGGTCTCAGTGACACACAGAGAGTGCTGACACTAGATGACAGTGAAAGATGAGCACCACATCCAAAAGATGTGGCCTTCCAACAAGAGCTGGAGAGGTTATCAATATAACTTTCTTAGAAAACACTATACTAAAGGGAGATTCTAAAATTGCAATGACAGAATTCCCCAGATGTGAGTCTACCAAAACCAGGAAAATATAAGAGGACCATAGATTAGGGGTGGAGAGGCTGGTCTACAAAGGTGAATAGAAAGTGACAGGTGATATGAAATAAGAAAAGGAAAAATGGGAAGTGTGTGTGAAGGTATGTGTGTGTGTGTGTGTGTGTGTGCGCGCGCGCGCGCGCACGCGCGCATGCGTGTGTAAAAGTTACTTGGGCTGACAATAACCTCCACAAGAACCATAGACTAATTAAAATGCCAAGACTAGGCATGAAAAACATACTTCAGAAATGGTTGGCTAGGGTAATCCAAATGACTTCTAAAACAATACCTATCATCAATGTAGCCATGGATTACTTCTTCAGAGTTGGAACGGCCCCTACTCTTGAACTCTAACTTAACCTAGGTATCAGTTGATTTGACTTGGGTCTGCCTTAAAGACTCTTTCCAGCTATATAGCCTCCATAGCACTAGAAAAACTGTGCTGGTAACCAGCTACTGTATAACTGAATTTAGGCTCCACACAACAGGAAGAAAACACCTGGTAATTAAATAATTTTATTAAAAGAATTGGCAAGAAGGATTGCATCACATTTAAAATGTTTTGCACATTTAAAATTTTAAAAAGGAAACAAATATCAGAGTAAGGATATAGCTCTTAGAAAAAAATACCACCCATTATTTTGATATGGAAAAATATCCCGAATAGATTAGGAAGTTTACAAATAAACACCAAAAAACACACAAATAATCCAATCAACAAGTAGACACATGAACTGAACAACTAGTTCTTATAAGAAATACATAAATGATTAGTAAGTACTTAATACATTTAACATTGGGGATTTCCACCTGAGCCCGGAGCTGATCCTGATCCATACCCAAATACCACCTGGAGAGAAATGGTCTCCCAGGAGGGCTGACACACCTGTGAGCACAGATTAGACCACCACTTCTGCTCAGAGGGACACACTCAGAATCCTCAGGACACAGGAACCAAGGAGTAGCCAGGAACATGATCCTTCCAGTTTCTGTCTACGAACCAGGGCTGAACTAGTTTCCCAGGAGTACTGACCCATGGGCTTGCAGGAGGGACAAGTCACAATCAGAGACAGCAAGACCAGCTAACAACAGAGATAAGCAGAGGGCAAGAGGCAAGAGGCAAGGGCAAGAGCATAATCAACAGAAACTAAGGCTACTGGGCATCATCAGAAAGCAGATCTCCCACTACAGTGAGCCCTGAATACTCCCAACACACCAGAGAAGCAAGACTCTGAATAAAAACCACATCTCAAAATGATAGAGGACTTTAAGAAGGACATAAATAATCCCCTTAAAGATATACAGGAGAACACAGGTAAACAGGTAGAAGCCTGTAAAAAGGAAGCACAAAAATCCATTAAAGAATTATAGAAAAACACAAACAAACAGTTTAAGGAATTGAACAAAACCATACAGGATCTACAAATGGAAACAGAAAAAAATTTTTAAAAAAATCACAAAGGGAGACAAACCTGGAGATAGAAAACATAGGAAAGAGATCAGGAGTCATAGAAACAAGCATCACCAACAGAATACAAGAGATAGAAGAGAGAATCTCAGGTGCAAAGGATTAAAAAAAAAAAGGGGGACACAACAGTCAAAGAAAATGCAAAGTGCAAAACGCTCCTACCCAAAACATCCAGGAAATACAGGACACAATGAGAGGACCAAACCAAAGGATAGTAGGTATGGAAGAGAGTGAAGATTCCCAACTTAAAGAGTATGTAACTATCTTCAACAAAATTATACAAGAAAACTTCCCTACCCTAAAGAAAGAGATGCCCATAAACATAGAAAAAGCCAACAGAATGCCAAATAGACTGAACCAGAAAAGAAATTCCTCCTGTTACATAATAGTCAAAACAACAAATGCACAAAACAAAGAAAGAATATTAAAAGCAGTAAGGTAAAAAGGTCAAGTAACATATAAAGGCAGACCTATCAGAATTACATCAGATTTCTCACCAGAGACTAAAAAAGCTAGAAGATCCTGGGAAGATATCATACAGACTCTAAGAGAACACAAATGCCAGCCCAGGCTACTATACCCAGCAAAACTCTCAATTACCATAGATGAAAAAAACCAAGATATTCCAAGACAAAAACAAATTTACACAATATATTTCCACAAATTCAGCTATACAAAGGATAATATATGGAAAACTCCAACACAAGGAGGGAGACTACATATTAGAAAAAGCAAGAAAGTAATTTTCTTTCAACAAACCCAAAAGAAGATAGCCACACAAACATAATTATAACTCTAACAACAAAAATAAGAGGAAGCAAAAATCACTATTCCTTAATATCTCTTAAAAATCAATGGACTCAATTCCTCAATAAAAAGACATAGAAAAACAAACTGGATACATAAACAGGACCCAGCATTTTCCTACATACAGAAAATGTACCTCAGTGTCAAAGACAGACACTACCTCAGAATAAAGGGCTGGAAAAGAATTCTCCAAGCAAATGGTCCCAAGAAACAAGCTGGAGTAGCCATTTTAATATTGAATAAAGTCGACTTTAAACCAAAAGTTATCAAAAAGGATAAGGAAGGACACTTCATACTCACCAAAGAAAATATCTACCAAGATGAACTCTCAGTTCTGAAAACCTATGCTCCAAATGCAAGGGCACCCACATTCATAAAAGAAACTTTACTAAACCTCAAAGCACACATTGCACCTCACACAATATTAATGGGAGAATTCAAAACCCCACTCTCACCAATGGAGAGATTATGGAAACGCAAACAAAACAGAGAAACAGTAAAACTTACAGAAGTTATGGACCAAATGCATTTAACAGATATCTATAGAACATTTTATCCTAAAACAAAAGAATACACCTTCTAAGCACCTCAATGGCACTTTCTCCAAAACTGATCATATAGTCAGTCACAAAACAGATATCAACAGATACAAGAAGATTGAAATAATCCCATACATCCTATCAGATCATCACGGACTAAGACTGGTCTTCAATAGCAACAAAAACAACAGAAAGCCCACATACAAATGGAAGTTGAACAATGCCCTACTCAATGATAACTTGGTCAAGGAAGAAATAAAGAAAGAAATTAAAGACTTTTTAGATTTTAATGAAAATGAAGGCACAACATACCCAAACTTATGGGACACAATGAAAGCAGTGCTAAGAGGAAAACTCATAGCTCTGACTGAGTACCTCCAAAAAGAAACTGGAGAGAGCTTATGCTAACAGCTTTACAGCACACCTGAAATCTATAGAACAAAAAGAAGCAAATACACCCAAGAGGAGTAAACATCAAGAAATAATCAAACTCAGGGCTGAAATCAACCAAGTAGAAGCAAAAAGAAAAGAACTATACAATGAAGCTGGTTCTTTGAGAAAGTCAACAAGATAGATAAACCCTTAGCCAGACTAACCAGGGGGCACAGAGACAGTATCCGAATTAACAAAATCAGAAATGAAAAGGGAGATACAACAGAAACTGAGGAAAGGCACGGGACCTGAGACTGCATTAGTTAGGGAAGCAGAAACTGGCCTGAGTAGGGCCACAGGCCTCATCCGGCCGGATCAGCACCAGGATAGCTAGAGCGCAGGGTCGGCTGACACCCGCCAGCTACCCACGACCCCCGCCACAGGATTTTGAGACTGCTGGTGAGTGGAACACAGCTTCTGCTCCAGTCCAATCACGCGGGACCTGAGACTGCTTTGGTTGGAAAGGGAGAAATCCGGCCTACATAGGGCCACAAGCCTCTTCCGGTCAGAAAAGCACCGGGATAGCTAGGGCGCAGGGTCTGCTGACACTCGCCAGCTACCCACAACACCCGCCACAGGATCTTAAGACTTCTGGAGAGTGGAACACAACTTCTGCTCCAATCCAATTGCGCGCGGGACCTGAGACTACATTAGCTAGGGAAGCAGAAAACTGGCCTGAGTAGGACCACAGGCCACTTCCGGCTGGACCAGCACCGGGGTACTGCCAGCTACCCACGACCCCCACCACAGGATTTTGAGACTGCTGGTGAGTGGAACACAGCTTCTGCTCCAATCTTTAAACAGTGACAACGACAACAACTAACCCCAGAGATTACCAGATGGCGAAAGGTAAACATAATAATCTTACTAACAGAAACCAAGACCACTCACCATCATCAGAACCCAGCACTCCCACTTCGCCCACTCCAGGGCACCCCAACACACCGGAAAAGCTAGACACGGATATAAAAGCATATCTCCTGATGATGGTAGAAGACTTCAAGAAGGACTTTAATAACACACTTAAAGAAATACAAAGGAACACTGGTAAACAGGTAGAAGACAATAAAGAGGAAGCACAAAAATCCCTTAAAGAATTGCAGGAGAACACTGCTAAAGAGTTACAAATCCTTAAAGAAAAACAGGATAACCTAATCAAACAGGTAGAAGTCCTTAATGAAAAACAGGAAAACACATCCAAACAGATGATGGAAATGAACAAAACCATACTAGACCTAAAAGGGAAGTAGACACAATAAAGAAAACCCAAAATGAGGCAACACTGGAGATAGAAACCCTAGGAAAGAAATCTGGAACCATAGATACGAGCATCAGCAACAGAATACAAGAGATGGAAGAGAGAATCTCAGGTGCAGAAGACTCCATAGAGAACATCGGCACAACAATCAAGGAAAATGTAAAATACAAAAAGATCCTAACTCAAAACATCCAAGAAATACAGGACACAATGAGATGTTGTGTATCCAAAAGAAGTATCCAAACCTACGGATAATAGGAGTGGATGAGAATGAAGATTTTCAACTCAAAGGACCAGCAAACATCTTCAACAAAATTATAGAAGAAAACTTCCCAAATCTAAAGAAAGAGATGCCCATGAACATACAAGAAGCCTACAGAACTCCAAATAGACTGGACCAGAAAAGAAATACCTCCGGACACATAATAATCAGAACAACAAATGCTCTAAATAAAGATAGAATACTAAAAGCAGTAAGAGAAAAAGGCCAAGTAACATATAAAGGCAAGCCTATCAGAATTACACCAGATTTTTCACCAGAGACTATGAAAGCCAGAAGATCCTGGACGGATGTTATACAGACACTAAAAGAACACAAATTCCAGCCCAGGCTACTATACCCAGCCAAACTCTCAATTAACATAGATGGAGAAACCAAAGTATTCCACGACAAAACCAAATTCACACATTATCTCTCCACGAATCCAGCCCTTCAAAGGATAATAACAAAAAAAAAACCAATACAAGGACAGAAACCATGCCCTAGAAACAACAAGAAGGTAATCCCTCAACAAACCTAAAAGAAGACAGCCACAAGAACAGAATGCCAACTTTAACAACAAAAATAACAGGAAACAACAATTACTTTTCCTTAATATCTCTTAATATCAATGGACTCAACTCCCCGATAAAAAGACATAGACTAACAAACTGGCTACACAAACAAGACCCAACATTTTGCTGCTTACAGGAAACTCATCTCAGAGAAAAAGATAGACACTACCTCAGAATGAAAGGCTGGAAAACAATTTTCCAAGCAAATGGTATGAAGAAACAAGCTGGAGTAGCCATTCTAATATCTGATAAGATTGACTTCCAACCCAAAGTCATTAAAAAAGACAGGGAGGGACACTTCATACTCATCAAAGTTAAAATCCTCCAAGAGGAACTATCAATCCTGAATATCTATGCTCCAAATACAAAGGCAGCCACATTCATTAAAGAAACTTTAGTAAATCTCAAAGCACACATTGCACCTCATACAATAATAGTGGGAGACTTCAACACAACACTTTCACCAATGGACAGATCATGGAAACAGAAACTAAACAGGGACACAGAGAAACTAAGAGAAATTATGAATCAAATGGATCTGGCAGATATCTACAGAACATTCTATCCTAAAACAAAAGGATATACCTTCTTCTCAGCACCTCATGGTACCTTCTCCAAAATTGACCACATAATTGGTCACAAAGCAGGCCTCAACAGATACAAAAATATTGAAATTGTCCCATGCATCCTATCAGATCACCATGGACTAAGGCTGATCTTCAATAACAAAATAAATAATAGAAAGCCAACCTTCACGTGGAAACTGAACAACACTCTTCTCAATGATACCTTGGTCAAGGAAGGAATAAAGAAAGAAATTAAGGACTTTTTAGAGTTCAAAGAAAATGAAGCCACAACATACCCAAACTTATGGGACGCAATGAAAGCATTTCTAAGAGGAAAACTCATAGCTCTGAGTGCCTCCAAAAGGAAACTAGAGAGAGCACACATTAGCAGCTTGACAACATACCTAAAAGCACTAGAACAAAAGGAAGCAAATTCACCCAAGAGGAGTAGACGGCAGGAAATAATCAAACTCAGGGGCGAAATCAACCAAGTGGAAACAAGAAGAACTATTCAAAGAATCAACCAATCAAGGAGCTGGTTCTTTGAGAAAATCAACAAGATAGATAAACCCTTAGCCAGACTCACTAGAGGGCACAGGGAAAGCATCCTAATTAACAAAATCAGAAATGAAAAAGGAGACATAACAACAGATCCTGAAGACATCCAAAACACCATCAGATCCTTCTACCAAAGGCTATACTCAACAAAACTGGAGAACCTGGATGAAATGGAGAAGTTCCTAGACAGATACCAGGTACCAAAGTTGAATCAAGATCAGGTTAATGATCTAAACAGCCCTATATCCCCCAAAGAAATAGAAGCAGTCATTAATAGTCTCCCAACTAAAAAAAGCCCAGGACCAGATGGGTTTAGTGCAGAGTTCTATCAGACCTTCAAAGAAGATCTAATCCCAGTTCTTCACAAACTATTCCACAAAATAGAAACAGAAGGTACTCTACCCAACTCATTCTATGAAGTCACAATTACTCTGATACCTAAACCACAAAAAGACCCAACAAAGATAGAAAACTTCAGACCAATATCCCTTATGAATATTGATGCAAAAATCCTCAATAAAGTTCTTGCTAACCGAATCCAAGAACACATCAAAACAATCATCCATCCTGACCAAGTAGGTTTCATCCCAGGGATGCAGAAATGGTTCAATATACGGAAATCCATCAACATAATCCAGTATATAAACAAACTCAAAGACAAAAACCACATGGTCATCTCGTTAGATGTGGAAAAAGCATTTGACAAGATCCAACACCCATTCATGATAAAAGTCTTGGAAAGATCAGGAATTCAAGGCCCATACCTAAACATGATAAAAGCAATCTACAGCAAACCAGTAGCCAACATCAAAGTAAATGGTGAGAAGCTTGAAGCAATCCCTCTAAAATCAGGGACTAGACAAGGCTGTCCACTTTCTCCATACCTATTCAACATTGTACTTGAAGTCCTAGCCAGAGCAATTCGACAACAAAAGGAGATCAAAGGGATACAAATTGGAAAAGATGAAGTCAAAATATCACTCTTTGCAGATGATATGATAGTATATATAAGTGACCCTAAAAATTCCACCAGAGAACTCCTAAGCCTGATAAACAGCTTCGGTGAAGTAGCTGGATATAAAATTAACTCAAACAAATCAATGGCCTTTCTCTACACAAAGAATAAACAGGCTGAGAAAGAGATTAGGGAAACAACACCCTTCTCAATAGTCCCAAATAATATAAAATGTCTTGGCGTGACTCTAACTAAGGAAGTGAAAGATCTGTATAATAAAAACTTCAAGTCTCTGAAGAAAGAAATTCTAGAAGATCTCAGAAGATGGAAAGATCTCCCATGCTCATGGATTGGCAGGATCAACATTGTAAAAATGGCTATCTTGCCAAAAGCAATCTACAGATTCAATGCAATCCCCATCAAAATTCCAAATCAATTCTTCAACGAATTAGAAAGTGCAATCTGCAAATTCATCTGGAATAACAAAAAACCTAGGATAGCAAAAACTCTTCTCAAGGATAAAAGAACCTCTGGTGGAATCACCATGCCGGACCTAAAGCTCTACTACAGAGCAATTGTGATAAAAACTGCATGGTACTGGTATAGTGACAGACAAATAGTCAATGGAATAGAATTGAAGACCCAGAAATGAACCCACACACCTACGGTCACTTGATCTTGGACAAGGGAGCTAAAAACATCCAGTGGAAGAAAGACAGCATTTTCAACAAATGGTGCTGGCACAACTGGTTGTTAACATGTAGAAGAATGCGAATCGATCCATTCCTATCTCCTTGTACTAAGGTCAAGTCTAAGTGGATCAAGGAACTTCACATAAAACCAGAGACACTGAAACTTATAGAGGAGAAAGTGGGGAAAAGCCTTGAAGATATGGGCACAGGGGAAAAATTCCTGAATAGAACAGTAATGGCTTGTGCTGTAAGATCGAGAATTGACAAGTGGGACCTCATGAAACTACAAAGCTTCTGCAAGGCTAAAGACACCATCAATAAGACAAAAAAAACACCAACAGATTGGGAAAGGATCTTCACCTATCCTAAATCAGATAAGGGACTAATATCCAATATATATAAAGAACTCAAGAAGGTGGACTCCAGAAAGTCAAATAACCCCATTAAAAAATGGGGCTCAGAACTGAACAAAGAATTCTCACCTGAGGAATACCGAATGGCTGAGAAGCACCTGAAAAAATGTTCAACATCCTTAATCATCAGGGAAATGCAAATCAAAACAACCCTGAGATTCCACCTCACACCAGTCAGAATGGCTAAGATCAAAAATTCAGGTGACAGCAGATGCTGGCGAGGATGTGGAGAAAGAGGAACACTCCTCCATTGTTGGTGGGATTGCAAGCTTGTACAACCACTCTGGAAATCAGTCTGGCGGTTCCTCAGAAAATTGGACATAGTACTACCGGAGGATCCCACAATACCTCTCCTGGGCATATATCCAGAAGATGTCCCAACCGGTAAAAAGGACACATGCTCCACTATGTTCATAGCAGCCCTATTTATAATAGCCAGAAGCTGGAAAGAACCCAGATGTCCCTCAACAGAGGAATGGATACAGAAATTATGGTACATTTACACAATGGAGTACTACTCAGCTATTAAAAAGAATGAATTTATGAAATTCCTAGCCAAATGGATGGACCTGGAGGGCATCATCTTGAGTGAAGTAACACAATCACAAAAGAACTCACACAATATGTATTCATTGATAAGTGGATATTAGCCCAAAACTTAGGATACCCAAGATATAAGATACAATTTGCTAAACGCATGAAACTCAAGAAGAATGAAGACCAAAGTGTGGACACTGTGCACCTTCTTAGAATTGGGAACAAAACACCCAGGGAAGGAGTTACAGAGACAAAGTTCGTAGCTGTGATGAAAGGATGTACCATTTAGAGACTGCCGTATCCAGGGATCCATCCCATAATCAGCTTCTAAACGCTGACACCATTGCATACACTAGCAAGATTTTGCTGAAAGGACCCAAATATAGCTGTCTCTTGTGAGACGATGCCGGGGCCTAGCAAACACAGGAGTGGATATTCACAGTCAGCTATTGGATGTATCACAGGGCTCCCAATGGAGTAGCTAGAGAAAGTACCCAAGGAGCTAAAGGGATCTGCAACCCTATTGTTGGAACAACACGGTGTACTAACCAGAACCCCGGAGCTCTTGTCTCTAGCTGCATATGTATCGAAAGATGGCCTAGTCGGCCATCAATGGAAAGAGAGGCCCATTGGACTTGCAAACTTTATATGCCCCAATATAGGGGAATGCCAGGGCCAAAAGAATGGGAATGGGTGGGTAGGGAAGTGGGGGGCGCTATGGGGGACTTTTGGGATAGCATTGGAAATGTAATTGAGGAAAATATGTAATAAAAATATTAAAAATTAAAAAAAAAAGAAAAAAAATATCACTCTTTGCAGATGATATGATAGTATATATAAGTGACCCTAAAAATTACACCAGAGAACTCCTAAGCCTGATAAACAGCTTCTGTGAAGTAGCTGGATATAAAATTAACTCAAACAAATCAATGGCCTTTCTCTACACAAAGAATAAACAGGCTGAGAAAGAAATTAGGGAAACAACACCCTTCTCAATAGTCACAAATAATATAAAATATCTTGGCGTGACTCTAACTAAGGAAGTGAAAGATCTGTATAATAAAAACTTCAAGTCTCTGAAGAAAGAAATTCTAGAAGATCTCAGAAGATGGAAAGATCTCCCATGCTCATGGATTGGCAGGATCAACATTGTAAAAATGGCTATCTTGCCAAAAGCAATCTACAGATTCAATGCAATCCCCATCAAAATTCCAAATCAATTCTTCAACGAATTAGAAAGTGCAATCTGCAAATTCATCTGGAATAACAAAAAACCTAGGATAACAAAAACTCTTCTCAAGGATAAAAGAACCTCTGGTGGAATCACCATGCCGGACCTAAAGCTCTACTACAGAGCAATTGTGATAAAAACTGCATGGTACTGGTATAGTGACAGACAAATAGACCAATGGAATAGAATTGAAGACCCAGAAATGAACCCACACACCTACGGTCACTTGATCTTCGACAAGGGAGCTAAAAACATCCAGTGGAAGAAAGACAGCATTTTCAACAAATGGTGCTGGCACAACTGGTTGTTAACATGTAGAAGAATGCGAATCGATCCATTCCTATCTCCTTGTACTAAGGTCAAGTCTAAGTGGATCAAGGAACTTCACATAAAACCAGAGACACTGAAACTTATAGAGGAGAAAGTGGGGAAAAGCCTTGAAGATATGGGCACAGGGGAAAAATTCCTGAATAGAACAGTAATGGCTTGTGCTGTAAGATCGAGAATTGACAAGTGGGACCTCATGAAACTACAAAGCTTCTGCAAGGCTAAAGACACCATCAATAAGACAAAAAAAAACACCAACAGATTGGGAAAGGATCTTCACCTATCCTAAATCAGATAAGGGACTAATATCCAATATATATAAAGAACTCAAGAAGGTGGACTCCAGAAAGTCAAATAACCCCATTAAAAAATGGGGCTCAGAACTGAACAAAGAATTCTCACCTGAGGAATACCGAATGGCTGAGAAGCACCTGAAAAAATGTTCAACATCCTTAATCATCAGGGAAATGCAAATCAAAACAACCCTGAGATTCCACCTCACACCAGTCAGAATGGCTAAGATCAAAAATTCAGGTGACAGCAGATGCTGGCGAGGATGTGGAGAAAGAGGAACACTTCTCCATTGTTGGTGGGATTGCAAGCTTGTACAACCACTCTGGAAATCAGTCTGGCGGTTCCTCAGAAAATTGGACATAGTACTACCGGAGGATCCCACAATACCTCTCCTGGGCATATATCCAGAAGATGTCCCAACCGGTAAAAAGGACACATGCTCCACTATGTTCATAGCAGCCCTATTTATAATAGCCAGAAGCTGGAAAGAACCCAGATGTCCCTCAACAGAGGAATGGATACAGAAATTATGGTACATTTACACAATGGAGTACTACTCAGCTATTAAAAAGAATGAATTTATGAAATTCCTAGCCAAATGGATGGACCTGGAGGGCATCATCTTGAGTGAAGTAACACAATCACAAAAGAACTCACACAATATGTATTCATTGATAAGTGGATATTAGCCCAAAACTTAGGATACCCAAGATATAAGATACAATTTGCTAAACGCATGAAACTCAAGAAGAATGAAGACCAAAGTGTGGACACTGTGCACCTTCTTAGAATTGGGAACAAAACACCCAGGGAAGGAGTTACAGAGACAAAGTTCGTAGCTGTGATGAAAGGATGGACCATTTAGAGACTGCCGTATCCAGGGATCCATCCCATAATCAGCTTCTAAACGCTGACACCATTGCATACACTAGCAAGATTTTGCTGAAAGGACCCAAATATAGCTGTCTCTTGTGAGACGATGCCGGGGCCTAGCAAACACAGGAGTGGATGTTCACAGTCAGCTATTGGATGTATCACAGGGCTCCCAATGGAGTAGCTAGAGAAAGTACCCAAGGAGCTAAAGGGATCTGCAACCCTATTGTTGGAACAACACGGTGTACTAACCAGAACCCCGGAGCTCTTGTCTCTAGCTGCATATGTATCGAAAGATGGCCTAGTCGGCCATCAATGGAAAGAGAGGCCCATTGGACTTGCAAACTTTATATGCCCCAATATAGGGGAATGCCAGGGCCAAAAGAATGGGAATGGGTGGGTAGGGAAGTGGGGGGCGCTATGGGGGACTTTTGGGATAGCATTGGAAATGTAATTGAGGAAAATATGTAATAAAAATATTAAAAATTAAAAAAAAAAGAAAAAAAAATATCACTCTTTGCAGATGATATGATAGTATATATAAGTGACCCTAAAAATTACACCAGAGAACTCCTAAGCCTGATAAACAGCTTCGGTGAAGTAGCTGGATATAAAATTAACTCAAACAAATCAATGGCCTTTCTCTACACAAAGAATAAACAGGCTGAGAAAGAAATTAGGGAAACAACACCCTTCTCAATAGTCACAAATAATATAAAATATCTTGGCGTGACTCTAACTAAGGAAGTGAAAGATCTGTATAATAAAAACTTCAAGTCTCTGAAGAAAGAAATTCTAGAAGATCTCAGAAGATGGAAAGATCTCCCATGCTCATGGATTGGCAGGATCAACATTGTAAAAATGGCTATCTTGCCAAAAGCAATCTACAGATTCAATGCAATCCCCATCAAAATTCCAAATCAATTCTTCAACGAATTAGAAAGTGCAATCTGCAAATTCATCTGGAATAACAAAAAACCTAGGATAACAAAAACTCTTCTCAAGGATAAAAGAACCTCTGGTGGAATCACCATGCCGGACCTAAAGCTCTACTACAGAGCAATTGTGATAAAAACTGCATGGTACTGGTATAGTGACAGACAAATAGACCAATGGAATAGAATTGAAGACCCAGAAATGAACCCACACACCTACGGTCACTTGATCTTCGACAAGGGAGCTAAAAACATCCAGTGGAAGAAAGACAGCATTTTCAACAAATGGTGCTGGCACAACTGGTTGTTAACATGTAGAAGAATGCGAATCGATCCATTCCTATCTCCTTGTACTAAGGTCAAGTCTAAGTGGATCAAGGAACTTCACATAAAACCAGAGACACTGAAACTTATAGAGGAGAAAGTGGGGAAAAGCCTTGAAGATATGGGCACAGGGGAAAAATTCCTGAATAGAACAGTAATGGCTTGTGCTGTAAGATCGAGAATTGACAAGTGGGACCTCATGAAACTACAAAGCTTCTGCAAGGCTAAAGACACCATCAATAAGACAAAAAAAACACCAACAGATTGGGAAAGGATCTTCACCTATCCTAAATCAGATAAGGGACTAATATCCAATATATATAAAGAACTCAAGAAGGTGGACTCCAGAAAGTCAAATAACCCCATTAAAAAATGGGGCTCAGAACTGAACAAAGAATTCTCACCTGAGGAATACCGAATGGCTGAGAAGCACCTGAAAAAATGTTCAACATCCTTAATCATCAGGGAAATGCAAATCAAAACAACCCTGAGATTCCACCTCACACCAGTCAGAATGGCTAAGATCAAAAATTCAGGTGACAGCAGATGCTGGCGAGGATGTGGAGAAAGAGGAACACTCCTCCATTGTTGGTGGGATTGCAAGCTTGTACAACCACTCTGGAAATCAGTCTGGCGGTTCCTCAGAAAATTGGACATAGTACTACCGGAGGATCCCACAATACCTCTCCTGGGCATATATCCAGAAGATGTCCCAACCGGTAAAAAGGACACATGCTCCACTATGTTCATAGCAGCCCTATTTATAATAGCCAGAAGCTGGAAAGAACCCAGATGTCCCTCAACAGAGGAATGGATACAGAAATTATGGTACATTTACACAATGGAGTACTACTCAGCTATTAAAAAGAATGAATTTATGAAATTCCTAGCCAAATGGATGGACCTGGAGGGCATCATCTTGAGTGAAGTAACACAATCACAAAAGAACTCACACAATATGTATTCATTGATAAGTGGATATTAGCCCAAAACTTAGGATACCCAAGATATAAGATACAATTTGCTAAACGCATGAAACTCAAGAAGAATGAAGACCAAAGTGTGGACACTGTGCACCTTCTTAGAATTGGGAACAAAACACCCAGGGAAGGAGTTACAGAGACAAAGTTCGTAGCTGTGATGAAAGGATGTACCATTTAGAGACTGCCGTATCCAGGGATCCATCCCATAATCAGCTTCTAAACGCTGACACCATTGCATACACTAGCAAGATTTTGCTGAAAGGACCCAAATATAGCTGTCTCTTGTGAGACGATGCCGGGGCCTAGCAAACACAGGAGTGGATATTCACAGTCAGCTATTGGATGTATCACAGGGCTCCCAATGGAGTAGCTAGAGAAAGTACCCAAGGAGCTAAAGGGATCTGCAACCCTATTGTTGGAACAACACGGTGTACTAACCAGAACCCCGGAGCTCTTGTCTCTAGCTGCATATGTATCGAAAGATGGCCTAGTCGGCCATCAATGGAAAGAGAGGCCCATTGGACTTGCAAACTTTATATGCCCCAATATAGGGGAATGCCAGGGCCAAAAGAATGGGAATGGGTGGGTAGGGAAGTGGGGGGCGCTATGGGGGACTTTTGGGATAGCATTGGAAATGTAATTGAGGAAAATATGTAATAAAAATATTAAAAATTAAAAAAAAAAGAAAAAAAATATCACTCTTTGCAGATGATATGATAGTATATATAAGTGACCCTAAAAATTACACCAGAGAACTCCTAAGCCTGATAAACAGCTTCTGTGAAGTAGCTGGATATAAAATTAACTCAAACAAATCAATGGCCTTTCTCTACACAAAGAATAAACAGGCTGAGAAAGAAATTAGGGAAACAACACCCTTCTCAATAGTCACAAATAATATAAAATATCTTGGCGTGACTCTAACTAAGGAAGTGAAAGATCTGTATAATAAAAACTTCAAGTCTCTGAAGAAAGAAATTCTAGAAGATCTCAGAAGATGGAAAGATCTCCCATGCTCATGGATTGGCAGGATCAACATTGTAAAAATGGCTATCTTGCCAAAAGCAATCTACAGATTCAATGCAATCCCCATCAAAATTCCAAATCAATTCTTCAACGAATTAGAAAGTGCAATCTGCAAATTCATCTGGAATAACAAAAAACCTAGGATAACAAAAACTCTTCTCAAGGATAAAAGAACCTCTGGTGGAATCACCATGCCGGACCTAAAGCTCTACTACAGAGCAATTGTGATAAAAACTGCATGGTACTGGTATAGTGACAGACAAATAGACCAATGGAATAGAATTGAAGACCCAGAAATGAACCCACACACCTACGGTCACTTGATCTTCGACAAGGGAGCTAAAAACATCCAGTGGAAGAAAGACAGCATTTTCAACAAATGGTGCTGGCACAACTGGTTGTTAACATGTAGAAGAATGCGAATCGATCCATTCCTATCTCCTTGTACTAAGGTCAAGTCTAAGTGGATCAAGGAACTTCACATAAAACCAGAGACACTGAAACTTATAGAGGAGAAAGTGGGGAAAAGCCTTGAAGATATGGGCACAGGGGAAAAATTCCTGAATAGAACAGTAATGGCTTGTGCTGTAAGATCGAGAATTGACAAGTGGGACCTCATGAAACTACAAAGCTTCTGCAAGGCTAAAGACACCATCAATAAGACAAAAAAAACACCAACAGATTGGGAAAGGATCTTCACCTATCCTAAATCAGATAAGGGACTAATATCCAATATATATAAAGAACTCAAGAAGGTGGACTCCAGAAAGTCAAATAACCCCATTAAAAAATGGGGCTCAGAACTGAACAAAGAATTCTCACCTGAGGAATACCGAATGGCTGAGAAGCACCTGAAAAAATGTTCAACATCCTTAATCATCAGGGAAATGCAAATCAAAACAACCCTGAGATTCCACCTCACACCAGTCAGAATGGCTAAGATCAAAAATTCAGGTGACAGCAGATGCTGGCGAGGATGTGGAGAAAGAGGAACACTCCTCCATTGTTGGTGGGATTGCAAGCTTGTACAACCACTCTGGAAATCAGTCTGGCGGTTCCTCAGAAAATTGGACATAGTACTACCGGAGGATCCCACAATACCTCTCCTGGGCATATATCCAGAAGATGTCCCAACCGGTAAAAAGGACACATGCTCCACTATGTTCATAGCAGCCCTATTTATAATAGCCAGAAGCTGGAAAGAACCCAGATGTCCCTCAACAGAGGAATGGATACAGAAATTATGGTACATTTACACAATGGAGTACTACTCAGCTATTAAAAAGAATGAATTTATGAAATTCCTAGCCAAATGGATGGACCTGGAGGGCATCATCTTGAGTGAAGTAACACAATCACAAAAGAACTCACACAATATGTATTCACTGATAAGTGGATATTAGCCCAAAACTTAGGATACCCAAGATATAAGATACAATTTGCTAAACGCATGAAACTCAAGAAGAATGAAGGCCAAAGTGTGGACACTGTGCCCCTTCTTAGAATTGGGAACAAAACACCCAGGGAAGGAGTTACAGAGACAAAGTTCGTAGCTGTGATGAAAGGATGGACCATTTAGAGACTGCCGTATCCAGGGATCCATCCCATAATCAGCTTCTAAACGCTGACACCATTGCATACACTAGCAAGATGTTGCTGAAAGGACCCAAATATAGCTGTCTCTTGTGAGACGATGCCGGGGCCTAGCAAACACAGGAGTGGATGCTCACAGTCAGCTATTGGATGTATCACAGGGCTCCCAATGGAGAAGCTAGAGAAAGTACCCAAGGAGCTAAAGGGATCTGCAACCCTATTGGTGGAACAACATGATGTACTAACCAGAACCCCGGAGCTCTTGTCTCTAGCTGCATATGTATCGAAAGATGACCTAGTCGGCCATCAATGGAAAGAGAGGCCCATTGGACTTGCAAACTTTATATGCCTCAATATAGGGGAATGCCAGGGCCAAAAGAATAGGAATGGGTGGGTAGGGAAGTGGGGGGCGCTATGGGGGACTTTTGGGATAGCATTGGAAATGTAATTGAGGAAAATATGTAATAAAAATATTAAAAATTAAAAAAAAAAAAAAGAAACTGAGGAAAGTCAAAAAGTCATCAGATCCTACTACAAAAGGCTATACTCAACAAAACTGGAAAACCTGGATGAAATGGACAATTTTCTAAACAGATACCAAATACCAAAGTTAAATCAGGATCAGATAAACCATCTAAACAGTCCCATAAACCCTAAAGGAATAGAAGCAGTCATTAAAAGTCTCCCAAGCAACAAAAGCACAGGACCAGATGGGTTTACTGCAGTATTCTATCAGACCTTCAAAGAAGACCTAATACCAATCTTCAAACTATTCCACAAAATAGAAACAGAAGGTACTCTACCCAGTTTGTTCTATGAAGCCACAATTACTCTGATACCTAAACCTCACAAAGACCTAACATAGTAAGAGAACTTCAGACCAATTTCCCTTACGAATGTCAATGCAAAAATACTCAGTAAAATTCTCACAAACCGAATCCAAGAACATATCAAAACAATCATTCACCACAATCAAGTAGGCTTCATCCCAGGGATGCAGGCATGGTTCAATATTCAGAAATCCATCAACACAATCCACTACATAAACAAATCAATGCAAAAAAAACCCCACATGATCATTTCATTAGATGCTGAAAAAGCATTTGACAAAACTCAACATCCTCTCAAACTGATCTCCTCTTTACCTTTGTTTATTTCTATTACATGTATATGAATAAATACATAAATACCAAAAAATAAAGGTTTTTTTAAATAAAAAAATTTAACATTGTTAACCATCAGGGAAATATAAATGAAATGTACACTTAGGTTTCAACTCAACACAGTCAGAATATCTATCATCAAAAACATAAAACAACATGTGCCTGTGAGGGCAGAGCAGAACAGTCTTCCACACTGCTGGTGGGAACTGGAACTGCTACAACCACCATGGAAGTCAGTGTAGAAGTTCCTAAAAACTACACACAGATGCTGTACTCTTTGGGCTAGGGTTAAATGTTCTATAGAGATCTGTCAAGTTCATTTGCTTCATAAAGTCTGTTAGCTCCAGTATTTCTCTGTTTAGTTTTTATCTGGATGACCTGTCCATCGTTAAGAGTTGGGTATTAAAGTCTCCCACTATCAATATAAAAGGGTTAATTCATGAGGGTTAATGGTGTTCCCTTTACAAATGTAGGTGTCCTTGCATTTGGGACTTAGATGTTAAGAACTGAAATATCATCTTGGTAGGTTTTTCCTTTGATGAGTATGAAGTGCTGTTCCCTTTCTCTTTTGATTAATTTTGGTATGAAGTCTATTTTATAAGATACTAGAATGGCTACACCAGCCAACCCTTTATCCTGAGGTAATATCTATCTTTGTTTCTGAGATGTGTTTCTTGAGTGTACCAGAAGGATGGATCCAGGTTTTGCATTCATTCTGTTAGCCTAAATTGGAGAATTGAGTCGATTGATATTGAGAGAGATCAGTGACCCGTGATTGTTAATTCCTATTACTTTGGTAGTGGTAGTGATAGAGGGTACTAGGAAAGTAGGAAACAGAAAGGGAGAGACAGAGGGAGAGAGAGAGAAGAGGGAAGAGAGAGAGAGAGAGAGAGAGAGAGACAGAGACAGAGAGACAGAGAGAGAGAGAGAGAGAGAGAGAGAGAGGAATGTGCTTGCACATGTATGTGTGTTCCCCTTCTTTTGATTTTGCTAGTGTATTGATAGTGATTCCTCAGGGACTATGTAAGAGTCAGAGAGCTAGCAAAATGTGCAAACACCATGTGTGATCCATGCCTGTTCTCACCAAGTTAGGTACAGTTCTGGTGTAAATATACTTAGTCAAATCTCCATCTTCATATAAACTATCAGCCAAAGAGAGAATGATTTCAAATTAGTTCCAATTAATTTCATTAAGTTTTATTTGCAAATTTCAGTCTAATCACCTTAACGTTGACTTTGTGAAATAGAAAACTTTAGTCTCTCAGATATTTATATTAATTTAAATACCCTATTAGCACCCTAGGGTAATCTAAGCAAGTATGTGCCTACAAAGATATTTTTACAGGCAAAAGCATAAATACAAACATGATTACCTGGAGAACATGTTTTATGTTTCTATACAAAATAAAATTTTTATTCCACTTCTATATTTTTGAAAATCAGTCAAAATAGATGTTCCTATAATTCTTTAATACACATTTCATCTCTGCTAGTATTTTGATTAGAAATGTTTCTGATGTATAAGAAACAAAATAGGGAGCTGGTAACATAGGGTTTTAAAAGCACTTTCCATGGAGTCTGATAAGCTAATCTGAGTTCAGTCCATATAATGTAAAAGGAGAGGCCTTGTACTAGGGCAGATCAGCAGCTTGTCTGCTCCCCTGAAGACCCCACAGTGTAAAGGCCTCCCAGGAGACCTGCTGCATGCAAGGCAACAGGTAAGAGACCCTGCCAAATAACGGAAACAGCTGGGAAGCCCAAGGGAGCCCAGCAGACACAGGACCCATTCCCTCTGCTCAAACTCCACTTTCCAGCCTTCGCCTTTTGCCAGGGCAGAGCAGTAGTTTGTCTGTCCCACTGAAGACCCCCAAAGTCTAAAGGCTTCCCAAGAGATCTGCTGTACCCAAGGCAACAAACCCTACCATCTGAAGGTCTCCCAGGAGATCCGCTGCAGCCAGGGCAACAGTCATCAGCATGCATGCCCCTCTGAAGACCAGACAGTATGAAGCCCTCCCAGGAGATCAACTTCAGCCAGAACCACAGGTCTCCCAGGAGACCTGCAGCAACCCAGGACACAAGAGGCAGGCTCCAGACAGAGACTCCCAGGCTAACTAACACCAGAGATAAACAGATGGCAAGAGGCAAGGACAAGACCATAAGCAACAGAAGCCAACATACTCTGGCACCATAAGAACCCAGTTCTCTTACAACAGAGAGACCTGGATACCCAAATACACCTGAAAACCAGGATGCTGACCTAAAATCCTATCTCATGAAGATAATAGATTCCTTTAAGGAGGATAATTCACTGAAAGAAATACAGGAAAACACAATCAAATAGGTGAAGGAATTGAACAAACCAGTCCAAAACCTAAAAGTGAAAGTAAAAACAATAAAGAAAACACAATGAAGGCAACCCTTGGGAATGAAAAACATAGGAAGGTGTCAGGAGCTAGAGATGCAAACATCAACAACAGAATACTTGAGATAGAAGAGAGAACCTCAGGCATAGATGATATTGACACAACGGTCAAAGAAAATTCAAAACATAAGAAATGCCTTTCCCCAAAACTTTACGGAAATCCAGGATACAATGAAAAGACCAAACCTAAGAATAATAACAATAGAAGAGAGTAAAGATTCCCAGCTCAAAGGACCAGAAAACATCTTCAGCAAAATTATAGAAGAAAACTTCACTAACCTAAAGAAAGAGATGGCCATAAACTTACAAGAAGCCTACAGAACACTAAAATGATTGGGCCAGAAAAAAAAAAAAAAAAAAACTCCTCCTGTTACATAATAATCAAAACACCAAATGCACAGAAAAATGAAAGAATATTAACAGCTGTAAGGGGAAAAGGCCAAGTAACATATAAGGGCAGAGCTATCAAAATTGCACCAGACTTCTCACCAGAGACCTTAAAAGCCAGAAGAACCTGAACTAAAAGCCCTAAGAGAACACAAATGCCAGTCCAGGCTACTATACCCTGCAAAATTCTCAATCAGCATAGATGGAGAAATCAAAATATTCCATGACAAAACCATATTTAAACAAAGTCTATCTACCAATCCAGCCCTACAGAGGATTCTAGAAAAAAAAATAAAAATAAACCAAAAAAAAAAAAAAAAATACAACTCCAACACGAGGAGGGTATCTATACCATAATAAAATAAAATAAAATAAAATAAAAACAAAACCAAGAAATTATTCATCACAACCAAAAGGAAAGAATCGCATACACATAAATGCCACATACAACAACAAACACAATGGGGACTAACAATCACCTGTCCTTATTATCTCTCAATATCAATGGACTCAATTCCTCCAATAAAAAGACGAGCTAAAAGACTGGATCCAGAACTTTGAGGCATGCAAGAAACGCACATCAATGACAAAGACAGAACCTACCTCAGAGTTAAAGGCAAATGGTCCCAAAAACCAAGCAGAGTTGCCATCCAATAAAATAGACTTTAAACCAAAAGTCTATCAAGTTATCAAGCGAGATGAGAAAGGACCCTTCCTATTCATCAAAGGATAAATCCACCAAGAAAAAAATCTCAATTCTAAATATCTATGGCCCATATTCATAAAAGAAACTTTACTAAACCTGAAAATTCACACTGAACTCCGGACAATAGTAGTGGGAGACTTCAACATCCCACTCTCACCAATGGACGGGTCACTGAAACAGAAAATAAACAGAGACACAGCAAAACTAATAGAGGTTATGAACCAAATGGATGTAACAGAAATCTACAGAACATTTCACCTAAAACAAAAGTGTATACCTTCCTCTCAGCACCTTATGGTACTTTCTCCAAAATTGACCATATAATCAGTCACAAACAAGCCTCAAATGATACAAGATTGAAATAATTTCATGCATGCTATCAGATCACCATGGACAAAGGCTAGACTTCAGTAACAACAAAAACAACAGAAAACCCGCATACCCATAGAAACTGAACAACTCTGTACTCAATAGTAACTTGGTTAGAAAAGAAATAAAAAAAGAAATTAAAGACTTCCAGGAATTCAATGAAAATGATGACACAGCATACCCAAACTTATGGGACACAATGAAAGCAGTGCTAGGAGGAAAATTCACAGCACTAAATACCCTCTTAAAAAAATTGAAAAGAACCTACACTAGTAACTTAACAGTACACCTGAGAGCTCTAGAACAAAAAGAATAAACACACCCAAAAGGAGTAGACTGCAGGAAATAGTCAAACTCAGAGAAGAAATCAACCAAATATGGTGTGCTTACAGACAGAAACCTAGTGCATGGCTGCCCTCTGAGAGGCCTAACAAGCTCCTGACTGAGACAGAAGCAGATATTTATGCCCAACCAATGGACTGAAGTTGGGACCCCTATGGTTGAATTAGGGAAAGGCTAGAAGAAGCTGAGGAGGAGGGCAACCCCATAAGAAGACCAGCAGTCTCAACTAACCAGGACCCTGAAAGTCAAACTCTGACACTCAGGCACCAGTCAGGAAGCACACATTAACTGGTCTAAGCACGCACACACACACACACACACACACACACACACACACACACACACACAGCAGAGGACTGTCTGGTCTGGTCTCAATGAGAGAAGAAGGGCTTAACCCTGGAGAGATTTGTGGCCCCAGAGAGTGGTGAGGCCTGGTGGGGGGGGGGGATATCCTCTTGGAGACAGGGGAGGACGTGTGGGATGAGGAACTGTGGGAGGATGGACTGTGAGGAGGGTAATGATTGGACTGTAAAAAATTAAAAGTAATTTAAAAAGAAAAAAAGTGGGAGGAGAGGACCAACCTCCACAAAGTTCTCCTCTGACTTTTGACCTCCATGCATGTGCCAGGGCAGGCTTGTGCCCCCACAGGCACACATCATGCTTATATATGCATCATCATAATCAATAACATCTAATTTTTAAAGAAACAAAAAAATTAATTGCTGTTAGCAGAAAAAAGGGAAAAGCATTTTCTCTGGTTGTAAAAAGTTGTCTCACTGTGGATTGCTGTCTATATGCAGGTGAGGGCAGGCACAAGATAAGGCTAGAGCCTGTGATTGGCCAGTGGATAGAGAAGGCGGGCTGAGTGTTTTAGAGACAGGAGAAATCGGGACATACAGGTAGAAGGAAGGAAAATGGAGGAAAAGAAGGATGAAGCAGATCCGTGTGGCTTTAAAGAGCCACAGGAAGCTATGGACATCATAGAAGGAATGGATTAATACAGGACAATTTGTCCAATCTATATCAATATCACTTGGCTCTGAGTTCATTATGTAGGCGTTTTGTGGGTTGAGAATCTACTGATATAAATCTGACTGATAAATTATAAGCCTCTAGAGTTTTGATTTTACCAGGTTACAGGGATTTGTGACAGAGACCACAGAGGGGCAGATGGCTGGGAATGGAAACAGAATCCACAGCAAGAGAACAGTTAGTTGGTCGAGTTGGGCGGCCACCCCATGGGGACCATGGGAACCTTGGTGCCAGGGAAACCACGTTATTAGAGCACAGCCAGCGCTAGCATGGTTTGCTTTTTTTAATATTTCACGCAACATCTGTCAGCCTTAGGAAAATGACTGTGATGATAACTCTTAAATTTCAACTTGTTGCATGGAGAAACTCCTACAGATCTAGTGAAGCACACTTCTGGATGTATATACAACAGTATTTTCAGAAGGACTGATATATAAGAAAGCGACTAAGGATAAAGAACTCAAGAAGGTGGACTCCAGAAAATCAAGTAACCCCATTAAAAATGGGGCCCAGAGCTAAACAAAAAAATTCTCACCTGAGGAATACCGAATGGCTGAGAAGCACCTGAAAAAATGTTCAACATCCTTAATCATCAGGGAAATGCAAATCAAAACAACCCTGAGATTCCACCTCACACCATTCAGAATGGCTAAGATCAAACTTTCAGGTGACAGCAGATGCTGGCGAGGATGTGGAGAGAGAGGAACACTCCTCCATTGTTGGTGGGATTGCAAGCTTGTACAACCACTCTGGAAATCAGTCTGGCGGTTCCTCAGAAAATTGGACATAGTACTACCGGAGGATCCCGCAATACCTCTCCTGGGCATATATTCTGTAGATATTCCAACTTGTAAGAAGGACACATGCTCCACTATGTTCATAGCAGCCTTATTTATAATAGCCAGAAGCTGGAAATAACCCAGATGCCCCTCAACAGAGGAATGGATACAGAAATTATGGTACATTTACACAATGGAGTACTACTCAGCTATTAAAAAGAATGAATTTATGAAATTCCTAGGCAAATGGTTGGACCTGGAGGGCATCATGCTGAGTGAGGTAACCCAATCACAAAAGAACTCAAATGATATGTACTCACTGATAAGTGGATATTAGCCCAGAAACTTAGGATACCCAAGATATAAGACACAATTTGCGAAACACATGAAACTCAAGAAGAACGAAGACCAAAGTGTGGACACTTTGCCCCTTCTTAGAATTGGGAACAGAACACCCATGGAAGGAGTTACAGAGACAATGTTTGGAGCTGAGACAAAAGGATGGACCATCTAGAGACTGCCATATCCAGGGATCCATCCCATAATCAGCCTCCAAACACTGACACCATTGCATACACTAGCAAGATTTTGCTGAAAGGACCCTGATATAGCTGTCTCTTGTGAGACTATGCCGGGACCTAGCAAACACAGAAGTGGATGCTCACAGTCAGCTAGTGGATGGATCACAGGGCCCCCAATGGAGGAGCTAGAGAAAGTACCCAAGGAGCTAAAGGGATCTGCAACCCTATTGTTGGAACAACATGATGAACTAACCAGTACCCCGGAGCTCTTGTCTCTAGCTGCATATGTATCGAAAGATGGCCTAGTCGGCCATCACTGGAAAGAGAGGCCCATTGGACTTGCCAACTTTATATGCCCCAGTACAGGGGAACACCATGGCCAAAAAGTGGGAGTGGGTGGGTAGGGGAGTGGGGGTGGGGTATGGGGGACTTTTGGGATGGCATTGGAAATGTAAATGCGGAAAATACCTAATAAAAAATATTTTAAAAAAAAGAAAAAGAAAGAAAGCGACTAAGGAGGAAAGAAGTGCCCTGTTAGTGATCTTACCACCCAGTAGTCTGGAAACACAGGTGGACAGACGTAATAGAAGAAAATCCCGCAGGCTTGTGCACACTCCACTCTCTGAGCAACTGTTTGTTGCTGCTGCTTTTGCTTCTTTGGACGTCTCCAGCATCCCTAGTCTTACAACACAGATTTCCAACATCCAAGGAGCTTCAAGTCTGAGATTGGAAGTGCATCACTGCCCCACCTCAGGTATGAGGCTTCTAGGTTCTAGAACTGAGCAGCTCTCGGTACTCTGCCCTTCCAGCATACTAAAAGCCACTGCTGAACTAAGTACCCTCCAGTCATGAAACCCAGTCCAATAAACTCACTGGTTCTGTCCCTAAAGAACATCTCTTCAAACAATATGAACTAACCAGTACCCCCAGAGCTTGTGTCTCTAGCTGCATATGAAGCAGAGGATGGCCTAGTCGGCCATCACTGGGATGAGAGGCCCTTGATTATGTGAAGATCATATGCCCCAGTACAGGGGAATGCCAGGACCAGGAAGCGGGAGTGGGTGGGTTGGGGAGCAGGTTGGGAGGAGGGTATAGGGGATTTTTGGGATAGCATTTAAAATAAAAATGAAAAAATATTTAATAAAAAAGGAACATCTGTTCAAATACATCCTAAGGACTCTAATACTCTTGGTCTTTCTTTCATCGTAACAAATGACAAATCATGTCAGGACATCACATTTGCATTAAGAGGTAGTGTTAACTTTTGTGCTGAATATCATGACTTCTCAGAAACTTTTTGAAATGTTCTTCTATGCCATGTACTAGAACTGTATTATACACCATTTCCAGTTTCAAGGAGAGCTAAGAACGTTTTGTGGGGTTTCACACTGTTTAAATATAAACTGCAAGAGAAAAGGAAATTGCAAATATCTGTTGGGACCCCACTAAGTAGGGTGCACATTTTCAACTGCTCAACCTTTCAAACATATTTTACATGTAATATATTCACCTCTTCCCTAAAGAAGGCAATTCTAAAACCTCTTCTACCTAGTTATATAAACAAACTCCAAACCAAAATCTTTGAAAGCAAGCGAATCTCATCATGGTGCCTGGTGTGTGAATCATTTATATACTTAAAAGATTTGATAATCGACAAAGGAAAAGGTGGTGTCAGGAACAACTCACATTCACAACCAGAGGAATAGAAATGTGTGGTGTTCACTGTCCAAAGAACACAGAGAAGTCTATAGGAGTGACTTTGTTTCCTGTTCAACCTGTCCAGCTACCCCAATTCAGTCATCCAAGAAGCCCTTTCCTCACTGTCATTTGTATTCCTAATTCTGTCCCTAAGGAGGAAAACCTTTGTTCATTCTCATCCTTGCCTTTCTATGAGACTAGCACTGACATACATACGCTTTGGGAGAACTGTAAAGCTTGTATGTCTACTGCTCATATGAGTATAGGAGTCTGTGTATTCCCTTGGGGCTGAAGAAATAGTATTTGCTATCAAGGTTAGTTGCTTTAACAATTAGATTCATGTGGTTTTAAATTTTAAATTAATTGGAGCAGTGCCTTGGAGGTGCCACGTGTGGGGCTATGGGCTATACACAGACAATCTGGTCTCCAGTCGAGCTGAGGTTGTGAACCCCGGTAGGACCAGGTGCTGATAATTCACCTACATGGGACAGAAGGCGTTCCCTCATGTCTCCTGGACTCCAGGCTCCTGTCAAAGTTACTGCCCCCACTGCCCCCACAAGAGAGATTCGTGGCTAGTAGACTATGTCCCAAGCTTCTGACCTTCAGGCTAGACACCTCCCAATTACCTAGCAACAAGAAGATAACAGCCTACTATAAGAGGGGCTGCTTGGCCCCACCTCACTCCCTCCTCATCCTCTCCTTGATCTCTCTCTAACCTCTTACTCTCTAGCCTCCTTCTCTTCCGTCTCTCTCTTTCCCCCTTCCCTTCTCTTGGCCATGGTCTCTCTCTCTCTCTCTCCACCTTCTCTCCTTTCTCCCTGGCTTTCTACAATAAAGCTCTAAAACCATAGACTGTCTCTGTTCATCAAGGCCTACTGTGTTTGGACAATGGGACAGGCTTTCTTCTAATGAGCCGATGGAAGGCCTTCCTGTGCTTCAGTCAAGGCCAGGACTAAGGACTCTCGCCTACGTGAGAAACTCTCCTCTGCCCTCTCTCCCATATCCCTGGCACCGAGGGTGTCGCCCTAGGGACCCTGGTATCAGGGGTTGCCCCTTGTCCACCCCCTGTTGAGTGGTGTCAGTGGCTTAGATGCCCAACCGGTGCCAAGTGGAAAGCATCCGGCAGCCCTCCCATGTCTGCCTGCCCAGAGCACAGGAGATCTGGCTAGACGTGGGCTCCTTCCCTACCCCTCCTTCCCTTACACCACCCCACGCCCCACAGCTATCCAACTCTATATCCATACTCAGATATGATTTGTCCCACAGACGTGTAAGTTTTATATTGATCAGGTTCAACTTGTTTCAAAGCATAGATTTAGATGAAGACAGAAATGCTTCAGGCATTATTCTTCATTTAAAATAAGGTTTGGCTACTTCAAAACAGCTGAGCATGGATCAAAACATTTGATGTAGGACAAGTTTCTAACACACTGCCTAGATTTGGCAGGACTGGAATAGGCTTGACAAACATCTAAGAAATTCTACCAATGTACCTCAACATAGAATATGATTTCCAACCTGTCTGCTATAGTTTCAGTTTCCTTTAGTATAGGATCAAGCTGAATTATAACACCTGAAATAATTACCATAAGAAACTTCTAGTGTGAAGAAAGTAGAATAAAATGATAGGTGTGTTTGCTCTATACAAAGATCTGGGGCAATGTTGACATAAATGTGCGTTTTCACAATTGGTCTAACTAACTGACACAGACAATAAGCCTCAGTAGGAAAAGAGCCAATCGCAAACATCAGGGGTTAGGATGAAAATACAGATATCCACAAAATACAAATAATATAAAAATGGACACAAATTTGACTTCTTATTCCTCAAAGTCCTTTGTTCATCTGTGAAGGACTGAAGATCTGTTCTTATAGTTTCAAGGCCGTGGTAAGACTACTTTATAACAAGTTGTAATAAACTATAATGAAACACAGCACCAGGACCCTGAGGACCAGTGACCGGAGTCAATGTAAATGGGTAGGGAAGCGTTTCTCTAAGACTTTGGATTCTTGGTTACGATTATCTCGTTTTCTACAATCTTTGTTAGTGGCATGTAACACTTTTAAGAACTGCATTTGGTTGTTAAAGGAGAGAGAGCATTGTTGAGATAGGAATATCAGCTGACTCCTAGTCACTGACTGCATTACATTAGGTTTTTATCCCAAGGCTAATAACCACCTATCACCGTCAACTGTGACGTCATCTTCAACATCCTCTGAAGTCAAGAATAATCAGGAAATGACAGGAAGAATTATATAAGACATACTGTTAAGTGCAATAATAAAGACATTATTTTGTTAAAGAAAAAAAAAAGAATAATCAGAAAGTTCAAATTGTGGCTTTTAGATATTAGTGATTTCTTTAAAACCTAATCTAAATCTCTGAGGCTGTCACAAAGCAAGTGTATATGTCAGGAGAGTCATCTGCAGGCCATACCCAAGTCTAACTCCCTTTCTTCCTTCCAAATGAAGATGTAACTTTTCATGCTTAGTTTTTAGGACCCCATAGCTTAAGATATAAATACTGCAAAGGGATGAAGCACTAAGGAGAAGGAATTCCTGAATTAATTTTCATCAAAAAGGTAGCACAGCTGAAGCAGATGTCCAACATTTTCCAAAGTCTTGTTTCCAATCCCATTTTCCTTCCAGAGAAATTGGGGAAGTGTCTCTAAGCTTGACTACTCCCTTCATTAAAATACTCATAATTTATTAAGTGGTATCTAAGGCTTATAAGAGAGCGCTTGTGTCAGCAGATGCCCTCCTTCACTTCCTGAGACTCAAAGTCAACTTTTGATGGGGCATGGGGGGAATGTGCACTCTTCCAGGATGTGCAAAAGCCATCTCAAGGTGAATGGGGTAAAACCCAGGAAGGAGGCCATGGAAGCTGCCTTGGCCCTGGAGAAGAACCTGAACCAGGCCTTCTTGGATCTGCATGCCCTGGGTTCTGCCCGCACAGACGGTCATCTCTGTGACTTCTTGGAAAGCCACTTCCTGGATATGGGGGTGAAGCTCATCAAGAAGATGGGTAACCACCTGACCAACCTCTGTAGGTGGCAGGACCACAACCAGTGCAGACTGGCATGCCCAGGGATCTCTGAGTGAGTATCTCTCTGAGCGCCTCACTCTCAAGAACGACTAGGAGGCCTCTGTGCCTTCCAAGGGGCTCCCCCTCTGCTCTGCACCAGCCTGCCTTGGGACCTCCACCTGAATGAATCTCTCAAGCCACTAGACAGCTTTGTAACTGCTCTGGAGCCTCTCTCAAGTCTTGGACCAAGCTAAAATAAAGCTTTTTGAGACAGAAAAAAATTTAATTAAAATTGAATTTACTCATAACTATATCAGTAAAACATTTCTCAAGTGTTTAACAGCTTATGTGAACAAGAGTCACAAAATGGTCTGTAGCTTTATTTGCATGTTCCAAATCCATACAAACTAGTACATTTTATCTACTAGTCACCCTTAACTAACTAGAGACTGATAAGCATGGAATCTTTTTTTCATGTTTAATGCGAAAACAATGACTTCATGGAGTTTACAAAGCAAATATGAAGCACCACTTCACGTGAACTTCGATGGCAACATTATGTCACCAAGAAGTACCATGATAACTGATGTCACAATTTATGCTTTCCAAAATGCTATAACACATAAATGACGTGAATTCATGAATGCTGCTGAGGAGTGGGGCTGCTCTAAACCTTACATACAGCAAGAGATGAGCTGCTAAACCAGAATAGTTACAGAAGTTTAATGTTTCATGCAGAACTTAAAGGGGGTGGGGAAAGAATCATTCTTATCCCAAAATTAAAGTCTCTGTTTCTTTCTTATCAGTTTTCTGAAACAAGCACTTGAACAACTCAATAACTTTTTATTAATATAGTAACTCTTAAATTCCCAAGTAAATGGTACTTTTGAGGCAGCTTTCACAGCCAGTGACAGTGGGAGCAATTCACTGAAAATAACAAGTTATCCCACTCAGTAAAAATTCCTTCTGCTGGCTCCCAGAGATACCTGGGAGGATTCTGGGGAGGACTTGGCTAATTATCCCAGGAAAATGCTGCCCCATCTGACACTGGATACTCATAGTGGACCCAAGGCATCTTATCTTTGGGCTACTTTTTAGAGAGAGAGAGAGAGAGAGAGAGAGAGAGAGAGAGAGATTTTATTCTAATTAAGCCAATCTTCAGGTAGACACCTAGAAAGAAAGGGCTTCTAAAACATGAACATGAACATGAGCTCTGACATTAGCAACCCAACTTTCACTCCAAAATTACTGAAATATTTATGGGTAAAATTAACTCTTACAGAAACCTTCTAACTGAGAATAAATATTGAGGAGCCATCACTGACACAAATTATCTGGTGACCTTTTTATGCACATTTTATAAAATGTCAGAAAATAAATCATAAGCTATAATTCTAATTACACAATGGTAAAAGAATGACTTGTTGCTAGAAGCCATGTTTTAGTTTAGCTGATTTTGGACCGTGAAAATGAAGTCTGATCAGCACATGAAAACTGGGTTTTCATCATTACATTTTCAATTTCCAGGATAGGAGGCATGATAAAAACAAAAAAACAAAACAAACAAACAAAAAAAAAACAGATAGTAGTTAGACCATTATGCATTCTATATTAACTCCAAACACAAAAGTTGCCATAGAGACTCTGAAGGTCATTAACCACACGGGTTGTCTCTCTGTGGGTAAGCTGTGGTAGGAAGCAGAAAGCTCATGGGTTCTCTGAAAAATCACCCCAAAGATGATGCAGTTTGTACATTAACTGACCTGTTAATCTTCCAAACAGCCTCTAAAGTTGTTAGGATTTCTACAGGACTTTTAAAAGAAAAAGAAATAATTGTAGTGTCCTTTCTTCTACTCTAAGATATCATCCCAAATCCATGGTAACATTTGCCACACGATGCTCTGTTCCCAACTGGGCAGCTTAAGACTTGGAAAGGAAACAAAACCTTCGCACAGGTTTAAAACATGGAACTGCTTAGAAGACTTTAACTACTTTGAATGTGTGCCATTTGAAAGGGCTCAAGTCTGAGTTTGACTCATTAAAAGTTATCAGAACCAAAATATTGTTATCTTTATATGCAGAGTCACCAGTCTCTAGAGCAGATCTAAATGCTAATCAGACGTTCTTGGGCAGATATCAAACTATGAAAAACTTCACTAACTCCTCAAACAAACTATTGAGATAAAACAACAATGTATTAAATATTTATGATAAACACAAGAGACACGTTTCAGGGGACCCATTTTCAACAGTATTTTAGTTTGTTGTAACAGTCTTTGACTCCAGGTATTAAGTTGTAAACTTTATAAAACCTGACCAAGAGTGAGTTGTGGAAAACGCGTAGGGTACTGATCACAATGGACAATTCTGTGACAATCCAGTCTCAGTCTTTTCAGGGTCTCGAGAATGGGAGGATTGGAT
Organism: Mus caroli; assembly: GCF_978045245.1. Lineage (NCBI taxonomy): Eukaryota > Metazoa > Chordata > Mammalia > Rodentia > Muridae > Mus > Mus caroli. The sequence continues at coordinate 65,255,942 of NW_028227271.1, forward strand.
GGGCACAAAATCAGTAGGTGGTAATGTTTTCCACCAGAGACACAATAACAAAAGTATTAACTTGTAAAAACTAAGGGATCTATAAAGAATTACTATTTTTACCTCTAATACAATGAAATGCAAGTTTTTTTTCAGTAAAATCAGCATGCTTAATATGCTTAAATATGCTATACTGTTTAGCAACTGTCATGCAATATAACTAACAAAATACTTAGAAGAATAAAATTAAATACAACTATAAAATTAAATTAGCAATAACAATAAGAAAAAGTATATTAGACAGAAAGAAAAAGACTCTAACCACTTTGTCCTCCTGGTGTGAATATCCACGAAAGCAAGTTTAAAAGGACAGAAAAGACAAAACAAAAAAGAGGAATGATTAATTCCATTATAAATAAGAGCAGCTCTTAAGAGTTCATTAGTGACATGGAAGTCAGAAAATGTTTACACTCTGACTCAATTCTAAAATTTCAACTTTATATTTAGGAGGAAATTTTTCCCATTTATTTCATTAAATTCAAATAAAAGCATGCCAAATATTATAATATATTGAGATATAAACAAAATAATTTCCATAAGAGCAATTAAATAACCAAATGTTACAAAAGATAAAATGCCCTTTCACAATTCAACCTTAACTAAATCCTGAACTCCAAGAAAATAATTTGAAAACTGTTTAGAAATAAAGCTTTTACACATAAAATATAAAAATATAACATTGTTCAATTCATCAGCTACTATCAAAAGTAGACAAAATGAAGTATTACATGAATTATGTATATCTGCTTCATAAATGAATTATTAACTTAGATTTCTTCTAAATTTTACATAAATGAAAAGAAAAATAGATAAAATATTATATTTGACAATTGTGGGTCATAGTTCCAATATTGTAAATGTAGAAACAAATCAAAGAAAATACATACTCAAAAGACATTAGTTTCCCTTCAAAACCCTTCCTCCTTATAGTCTTTATCTCCTCCTATATACTGACAAAAAGAGCAATGTATCCCTCTACCTTGCTGCTTTTCTACTCTCTGTAGTTAAACTATCATCATTTTCTTTTTCATTTTGGCCTTTTTTAATCAATTGAAAGGTCCCACTTTCATTCCACTATAATATTCTCTCAGGCCTGGTCTCTTTTTTTAAAAAGTAATAAATTAAGTTCTTCCTCTATAGTTGACCTTTATATTAGTTCCAATTGTCAACCTCAAGAAAACAGAGCTTGGGCTGGAGAGATGGCTCAGTGGTTAAAACCACTGACTACTCTTCCACAGGTCCTAAGTTCAATTCCCAGCAACCACATAGTGGCTCACAACCATCTGTAGTAGGATCTGATGCACTCTTCTGGTGTGTCTAAAGACAGTGTACTTATAAAAATAAATAAATAAATCTTTAAAAAAAAATACAGCATAGCTTTCTTCTGAAGTGCTGTTCTACAACACATGAATGAATAAGTAAAAGATGGTGCATCTACATACTGAAGTATTACTCAGTTTTTTTTAAAAAGTGAAATGAATGGAACAAGAAAGAAAGAAAGAAAGAAAGAAAGAAAGAAAGAAAGAAAGAAAGAAAGAAAGAAAGAAAGAAAGAAAGAAAGAGAGAGAGAAGCAACAGGTACAGGTACATACTCAGTGAGATAACTAAGGCCCCAAAAGACAAACACAGTTGTCTTCTCTCATATGTAAATCCTGCAGCACATGTAGAAGCCAGAAATCTAGAGAGCAGTCTTGGCACACTACACCTTCTACAACAAGATCTTTCTTACTTTTCAGGGGAAGAATGCAAGGGCAGAGGGCAGGAAGGGGAGATGAGTGGCTGGGGTACATGATGAAAACTCGCAAAGAGTGAGTAAAAAGTTAAATAATAAAAAGGGGAATTTGGGGGAAGGAGATAAATTAAGGGATAGGAAAGAGTAACTGATAGCTAAATTGGAAGTCGAGAGGTGGAGTCCTAAGGGCGGAAAGTCTTAAGCAGGTAGAGTTATCAGAATATGGAGAAAATGGGTGAGAGGGATCTAGCCCAAAGAAAGACTATATGGAAAGCCCTATGGATGCCTACAATCTCATAATCCAATTGAAAAATATACTTGGAGGATTAGTAGACTATATAAAGCACTCAAGAAAAGTGGGGGAGTGCTGGAGCTTAAATGATTAAGTAGGGTTAATGCAGTTGATGGGACTAAACTCAGGACCTCTGGAAGAACAGCCAGTACTCTTAACTACTGAGCCATCTCTGGATTAAACAAAACTGAAGATGCATTTTTTTTTCAAAAAGCTTTATGAAAATGCATTAGTTAGCAAGCTAATTATAAAATATAACTTTATATTTTTATTTAAGAGTTCAAACAGAATTATCCTACATAGGTGGATCATGCCACTCCCAGAAGACTTGGTTTATTAAATGAAAATTATAATTCAAGATATGGTATATTTCTCTACAAGTCATCATTCAGAGAAGCCCCAAAGGTTTCCAGAACTACATAGACAACAGCCATTGCCCTTAGTTACCCCCCACACCTACGTGCTAAGGTTCTTTTGCTGAAGACACAACACAGTATACCTACAGAACATTGAGAAACCAATCTTAAACTAGCCAAGAAACCTCTTCCCTGTAGGCTAGCATTCCTAGTGCCAAAAGGTGCTCTGTAGTTTCCAGGGAAGAAACTATATGAATGGCCTAATCCAGTGTTGACCCTGCATACCACAATACTATCTTATTAGGTTAAGTGAGCCTACTGGTGCAATCGTGGCAAAATTTAACCAACAGCTCCTGGTTAGATTTGAGGCTGCTCCATAGGAAGAAAATGTCATGCCTGGTAGTGTAACACTGCTCAAACACCTATGTCTCTGAAGACAGCAGGGGAAGGCCAGGGGCCCTAGCAAAGGAACTGTTATTTTTATTTTGCTAAATGGATATGTCAGCAAATTGCCTTCTAAATATCTATTTACACATGAAGACTTGGGCCTCTATCAACCTTTGTCAAAGAATCTTTTTTACATTGTGTTGTGCCCCATTTTGGCCCTGGTTTGAGCCTTGAGGACAAACCCGAGCCTGGCTAAAGTTTTGAGACCTGTCTCAGTCACTTTCGTATTGGAGTGATTCAGCAAGCCTGTTTGGCCCTGCCTCTGCCCCACCATTGCTGATGTAGAGCTTTGCCATTGGCCCTGTCAGTCACTCCATTCCCTCTGTTGCCCTTCCCCGCCTCCTACATCATCTTACCCCACCAAAAATCCCTCTCCTTATGTTCAGAACTTATATAAGCAAGAGGCTGATGCCATAAAGTTGAGTCCTGCTTCGACAAGACTCCCAGCTCAGTGTGTATCTTTTGGGCCATTGACACTCACCATCCCACTCAGCCCCAGAGAGACCCCAGCAGGACTGGGACCTCTCTCTCGTCTCACCTGGACCTGCCGGCAAGGAGCCAGCAGCAGTGAATGGAAGTCAATGGAGATACACAAAGCTAGCCACTGTGCTGAGAGTAAGACACTGAGTATCCAACTCTAACCAGGACATCTTTATCAATAACCACCAACACCGCTACCAAAGCTCAGGGATCACTGTGAAGTAGAACTCAGAAAGAATTTACAGCTGGAGGATGAGGAAGAATGCTGTGACAATCTTCTACTTGCACAAGAACTACACAATCGATCCAGCCAAATTTCTCCCCAGGACAGGAGGGATTCTCTATGCTCCACCCTTATTGAAGAGTCATGGACAGTTGAGAGCTGCTGGGGAGGACGATTCTTTTTATTTAATGTGTCTCCACTAGTATATTTTCTCTGCTCCAGCAGATGGCCCCACACCTTTTGATTTTTGAGAAGGTCTAGCTGTGGGACATTTGAGGGAAGGCAGGGAGGGTGGGATAGACATATGGTCAAGATTTGACGTACAAATGTATAAGAATCTCTAGTATAAAAAATTTATTTTAAAAAAAGTAAAATTAAATGTTTTAAAAATGATATGAATCCCAAAATACCATCCCTATGATATGTGCATTAATATTTTTCTTCCATTCATTCATTCATTCATTCAACAGTTAACACACTGATTACATACCAAGTACATAGAAACATACACTGAGTAAAGAATTTGAATTTAAAAGATGCAATCAATTAACAATAAACTTCAAGAATGCTAGGCTAGAGATCTGAATAATTCAGTGTATCACATAGGAGTAAGCAGTTGATTTCCTAAGAAGGATCATAGAGGAGATAATACTTATGTTAACCAAATCAACTGTTCATCAGGTGGGTAAGGGTTTTAGAGTGAGGCCTAGAGGGAAGAATATTTCTGACAGTCGTAGAATGATGAGCTAAAGCATAGCAGACACAGACAGAAATAATTTAAGAGAAGTGTTCATGACTTGTGTCTCGTTTGGGACATAGAAAACTAAGTGAAGTGCTCGTAAAGCTATTTGGGGAACAGACCATGACACTCTTCATGGTATAGAGACAGCCCCTGGTTGAGGGATGGGACCACCCCACATCCTATTCAAAAATTTAACCCAGAATTTCTCCTGTCTAAAAGAAATACAGGGACAAAGAGTGGAGAAGAGACTGAAGGAAAGGCCATCCAGAGACTGACCCATCTGGGGTTTCATCCCATATGCAGCCACCAAACCCAGACACTATTGCTGATGCCAAGATGTGCTTGCTGACAGGAGCCTGATATAGCTGTCTCCTGAGAGGCTAAGCCAGAGCTTGACAAGTACAGAGACAGATGCTTGCAGCCAACCATCAGACTGAGCAGGGGGACCCCAATGAAAGAGTTAGGGAAAGGACTGAAGGAGTTGAAGGGGTTTGCAGCCCCATAGGAAGAACAACAATATCAACTAACCAGATGCCCAGAGCTCCCAAGGACTAAACCACCAACCAAACAATAAACATGGAGGGATCCATGGCTCCAGTCGCATATGTAGTAGGATGGCCTTGTCAGGCATCAGTGGGAGGGGAGGCCCTTGGTCCTGTGAAGGCTTGATGCCCCAGCATAGGGGAATGCCAGGGCGGTGGGGTGGGAGTGGGTGGGTGGAGGAACACCGTAGTCGAGGCAGGGGAAGTGGGTGGGATGGGAGGTGTTTGAGAGGAAACCAGGAAGCGGGATAACATTTGAATTGTAAACAAGCAAAATAACCAATATTTTTTTAAAAAGAAAAAAAAAGTCCAGAAAAACTGTGTGTGTGTGTGTGTGTGTGTGTGTGTGTGTGTGTGTGTGTGTGTGTGTGTGTTTGAGAAGCCAAGGCTAGTGCAGACAGACCAGTTAGAAGACTAGAATTAAATGAGAGTCTAAAGAGACATCATCAGTAATTTACACATTTAGAAACAAAAATATTCCACTTTTAAAACTTGTGGGGAAAGAGTGCTAAAGAAAAGAAATCTGAGACCTGGCTTTCTGGTTAGGTGACAACTTGTAGTAATACTATTTTAAAAGTTAAAAATTTGAGGAGGAAATCTGAGCATTAGTCAAAAAACAAAAAGGATACAGGAAGTCTAATCAGAATAAGTAAAATCTAGTGGCATTCTAAGACATTTATAGAAGAAGAATTATAAAAATATCATTTCAAAAGACTACAGTGTCTTAATTCTTTTATGGATATTTTAATTTAAAATAAGTTAAAAGGAAGTACTGGTAATACGCTTAAACTATGATTTCATTGTCCAATTGTTTGGGGCTAATATTTGAAATTAAACTATTTTTATAGGAGTATCTTAAACTATCATATAGTCTCTGTTATTATTAGAATTTCTACAGATATTGTTAATCTTCCCATTATTCTAAATAGTATTTCCTAACTTAAAACTCACCTTAGCTACTGATAAGCAACTCACCTTGGCTACTGATAGCTACATTAGGAATTGAGGAGCTCAAATTCTCCAAGAGTCTTAAAGCAAGTAGATAGCAAATGCAGACATAGCCATAATTTTCCCTACTGTGTGTTCAGTAGTTTTACTCTTCTCCTAAATAAATCAGAGAAGATTTACTGGTTTATTTAGAGTCTAAGACTGTGTGCCTCTCATACATTCTCAAGTTAACATTGAAGATTAAGTGTTTATAATAAATTTTCAGGTGTACTATAAATTGACGAGATTAAATACATGTTTATCAAATCTTGGTACTACATACTTAGTTTACTCAATAAAAGGAAACTGTCAACCATGCAATCTATGTGACAAATCCGTACCTATTATCAAGTCATCAGCCAAATACAACTTTCAAACACAGTCCTACTCGTTTTTTAATTAAATAGTTGTCATTGTGGGGTACCTGGAAATTCAACTTCTTTCCAAACTTTGATTCTACAAACCATGGATGATGCACTAGAATCCTCTTAAAGAGTTTATTTAATTATATAAATTTGCTTTGCCCATTCCTCAAGTTTCTGTAAACCATTGGTTTGTAAATTAGTAGTATTCTCAACACCTTAATATTATATGTGAGAGAATGATAAAAACAAAGGTTAACTCACAAAATATACTACATACAATAATAAAAATCAATGCACTTTTTGATTAGTTTCCAAATTATTAAAGCAATAGAAATATTGCTTTGCTTCATCTAGTAGCAATACATTTATCAGATATTTCAAGAATTGTATAAGATAGCACAAACCTTAATATTATAAGATATTAAACCCAGAAGAAATCTTAGAAGTAATTTATATTCATTCTTTTATTTTACAGATTATAAAAAGGAACTATAAGATGAAGTGTCCCATTTTAAGTTCTTCTATTTAAGTTAATCAATGTAATTCTGATAATTCTCATAGAATAATCAAACAGATGAAAACTAATTATACAATGGCAATCACTTTTTCCTCCCAAAAGATAAAAGAAACAATTTTTAATAGTTTGAAGCGTAAAGCAATCCTTATTTTAAGTAACCCTTAATGTCTGTGCAATTCAATGTCTTTCACAACTAAACTGATACAAAATAATGTTTCCTTATCTTTCAGTTTGATTAAACTCATATGCAATTTTTACTTGTTAAGGAAATACCATCTAAAGAGAAAATTAATGGAAGCTGTATCTTGTATTATATCTTGTATTGGCATGTCCATATAACTTGCTCCCCTTTTGTTCTTTCTGTGTCCTCACTGTACCTCAAGAGACATAATTAATTGCTAAGGATGGATCCACATGAAAGAGCCTGAAAATTATAATAAACAGTTATTTTTTTGTATTCTCCTGGGAGATTACAAAAAGAATTTTAATAGTTTTATAACTAAAAATAGATGTATAAAATATTTGTATTCTCTATAAGGATTATCTGACAATGTTTCAATGAACTTAACTCTTTGGGGCTAGCATAAGTCAAAAAATTCACTCAGCCACTGTTGAGAGCAAAAGCCTATAACATGAGAGGCAGCTCAGCATTTACAAGATCAATTTTTAAAACACACGTTGAACCTTGTAGTCTTTTATCTCAGAACTTGGATGATTTCACCCATTCCACTCAATGAATGCCTTTCTATATAAATTAAGACACTCATATTACAGCTCTCCTACTCGAATGAAAATCTAAAAATATTAAAAAAGAAATTCAAGGCTGTCTTCCCTGAACTAAAATCCAAATTGTTTTCCATTGTCTTTTACTTTCCTGATACCAACCTCAGATTAGGTAAGAGTGAGAGTATGGAAGGGTAGGAGGGGCATAGGTGGGGGAAATGGAGGAGACAGAGGGCGGAAGGGAGGGAGGGAGGGAGGGAGGGAAGGAAGGAGAGAGGGAGAGGCAGAGAGAGAAGAATGTGAGCCATACTGTCTCTGGCATCTTCCTGGCTCAATAAACCTCATGCAGCTTAACTAAAATAGAGAGAGATTTAAAGTTGTTCATGATATAACATGTTTTCACAGAATACTTCAATATTTTACTATACTTAATTGATTAGGATTTTTAATTCACTGCAAAGGTATCATACATTAGAAACTAAGATTTGTATTTTCAACCAATTAAGCTATAGTCAGATATCATCAGATACTTCTGGTTTTGGTCTAAGTTGAGTAACAAAGATCAGATTTTGCCTCCTGCCTGAACAAAAAGCAGAAAAGCATGGAATAATCTGTTATTTGGTTTGGTGTTCTGGGATTCGAGATCATGTACACTAGGCAAGCACGCTATCACTGGACTGTGTCTGCAGACCTGTTTCACTTTGAGACATGGTCTTCCCAGGCTCAGAGACCTCTGAGGAAGTGAAGGTGCTAAGAATGTAAGAACCAAAGGGTGGGGAGTGTGGAGTGAAAGAGTATCCTCCCAACATGACAAGACGCTCATGAGCACATAGCAGCTGTGGTGGTTTGTACACGACCTGCACAAGATCAGTCTACTGAACAGTCCAGCATGAAGTGAGGAAGGAGCCAGGCAGCTCCTGCCCCGTGCTAAACAGCACCTGCCCATCGATGGCTGTTAGGAGAGAAAGTCTTTTCAGTGGAGCACAATGCTCCACTGAAGGGTCCCAGCAGCATATGGTCAACACTGAATAGATTCAGTGGGTTATTTGAAAGAACGAGAGTGAAGAAGAGGGAGAGGATGAAATTGGGACTGAAGAGAGCTGGAGGGTAGAGGAGGCAAAAATGATCAAAATACATATAAGTATGTATGTGATCTCAAATAATAAATTCTAAATATTGTATTTTTAAGGTGATTAAAATGACACAACAAAGGACAGTGCTAGTTTAAGACAGACTATGAGCTAAGCTGCATAATAAATCTCAGGCCTATACTGTTCAAGAATTCCCAGGACAGTAAGAGGAAGCATACATAGGTAGAGCCTGAAGATGACTCACAGAGGACACTGAGAGGCTGCTGGGAAGATTCTGTAGGTATTTTTAATTTAGGGAAAATGAAAAAAGCATTACATTGGAATTTGAGAGAAGACACAAAACCCAATCACAAAAGAGCTCACATGATATGCACTCACTGATAAGTGGATATTAGCCCATAAACTTAGAATACCCAAGATACAATTTGCAAAACACATGAAACTCAAGAAGAAAGACCAAAGTGTGGATACTTCATTTCTCCTTAGAATAGGGAACAAAATACCCATGGAAAGAGTTACAGAGACAAAGTTTGGAGCTGAAATGGAAGGAAAGACCATCCAGAGACTGCCCCACCCGGGGATCCATTCCATAATCAGCGACAAAACGCAGACACTATTGCATATGCCAGCAAGATTTTGCCAACAGAACCCTGGTATTGCTGTCTCTTGTGAGGCTATGCCAGTGCCTGGCAAATACAGAAGTGGATGCTCACAGTCATCTATAAGATGGAACACAGAGCCCCCAATGGAGAAGCTAGAGAAAGCACCCAATGAGCTGAAGGGGTCTGCAACCCTATAGGTGGAACAACAATATGAACTAACCAGTACCCTCAGAGCTCGTGTCTCTTGCTGCATATGTAGCAGAAGATGACCTAATCGCCCATCATTTGCAGGAGAGGCCCTTGGTCTTGCAAAGACCCCATTATATGTCCCAGTACAGGGGAATGCCAGGGCCAGGAAGTGGGAGTGGGTGGATTGGAGAGCAGGGCAGGGGGAGGGTATAGGGGACTTTGGGTATAACATTTGAAATGTAAATAAAGAAAATATCTAATAAAAAATTGTTCAAAATAAAAAAAAAAAGAAATTAGGAGCATGTGATTTCTACATCACAGAAGAAAAGTGTATTAAAACCTCACTTTGCCCATAAGAAACTAAAAGAGTCAACCAAAGGAAGCAGAAGTAATGAGAACCAAAACATAATTTAGCAATGGAGAAAATTCAAGTAAGAAGTTGGTTCTTTGATTGTCTGTTTTGTCCCTATGGAATTGTCCTTTGAGAAGCTTCGTTTGAGCTATATAAATAAAAGACATGTACCAATCAGATAGCAAATAACTTTTCCAGGTGGCACTGAAATAAACACAGCTTCCTCCATTACATGAATGAAAGAGGGATACTCCTAGCAATAGCGATTTTAGCCACGGTTAGAAATCTGCCTCGTCTGGAGGGAAACTGCTATGTTCTTTTGTTTATTACTGTTAATTTTATTATTATTATTATTATTATTATTGTATGGTAAAGTACTTGCAGATAAAAAGAAATCACATAGTGTTATTAAAAAATGAAGTTGGTTCTTTAGATCAATAAAATATCAAATATGTAGCCAAATTCAACAAAAAAGAAAGATTTGAATTAGCAAAATAAAAAATGATATAGCAATAGCCCTGATTCTATGCATAACTTAAAATAATAGATAATGAAGATTTTTATATCGATAAATTTAATAATGTACATGAAAATGGACAGATTCCTAGAGAGATCTAATTATGAAAACTTATTCACACATACAAAAAATAACTTTGAATCAAATAAAAACTTTTTAAGTATTTTGTTTTGTTTTGTTTTGTTGTTGTTGTTGTTGTTGTTGTTGTTTCGAGACAGGGTCTCTCTGTATAGCCCTGGCTGTCCTGGAACTCACTCTGTAGACCAGGCTGGCCTCAAACTCAGAAATCTGCCTGCCTGCCTCTGCCTCCCAAGTGCTCGGATTAAAGGCGTACGCCACTATTTTAAAACCTTCTCTGAATAAATAAATAAAACTTTATTCCCAGATAACTTTACAGATAAAAATATAACAAATATTTTTAATAATTAAAATAATAAAATAGACTCGTGTCATGGAGTGGCACAAGAATGGCAACTCAGTTGTTCTGCATGTACATCAGACTTCAACAAGTGAAATAATATCAACTCTATCCTATACGAACTCTTCTGTGACGTTAAAGAGAGCAGATAGCTTTCTAATCCTCTCCATTAGGCCAGTGTGATAGTAATTTCAAAATCAAGTTAAGACAGCTGCAAACCAAACACAGTAATATATATATATCATGACCAAATGGAGTAATACAAAGTTGGTTTCAATATACATGGCCATATTTTAAAAAAATAATAACCTCAGTAGATGACAAAAGGCATTTGGGAAAGTTCAATGACTATTTAAGATCTTTAAAAACAATAAAGGAATTCTTAGCAAATTTGTAATTGATGGTACCTATGAAAAATTATAGGTAACATTATACCTAATATTGGGAGACTGAATATGTTCCTCCTAAGACTAAGAATGGCTGCTCATATAGCTTCTATGTAAAATTATACTGATGTATCAATTCATATATAAACACACACATACACACACACACGCAATTTGTTGAGGTTTTCTTTTAGTGTTTATTTTAACACTAAGTACTGGCCTCCAAGTTCTGGAGTAGGCTCGTAGCTTCTGGGACCCATGTCCAAGTTAATTCTGAATGGTGACTAAAGATGCCAACAGCCAATAGCTGGGGAGAAGAGACATAGGTGAGGTTTGGGTTTCTCAGCCTTGACACCATGTGGACAGGAAAGAAGACATGCAGGAAAGTTGAAAAGAAAGCTGCCATGGGCTAGGGGCCAAAAGAATGTGGCCCAAAGGGCCACCTAATTGGAGCTAAGAGCAGCCCAGATGAAACATAGTAAATAATAACTTCGGTTATGGATAGGAGGTAGATTCTAACAATATAAAGGATAGGTAGTTGCCCGCCCAACTATTGTGCTGCTTAAGACATACTAAAATATAAAGACTGTCTGTGTGTGTGTCTTTTATCTGGGAACTTAAACCATTAAGGTGGGAAGGAATCCTGTGACAAGATTTTTTTAATATTATTACTCCATATATTCATATATACACATTCATACATACACAAACACACATACATGTACACAGAAACCATCATCAAGTAAACCAACAATGGATTAGTATTGGGCAAACAAAACATTGAGAGAAACAATAAGAAAATGAAGACATGAAATCACACAGGAAAACTAATTCCCACAATTATTCCCAGATGATGTACATAAAGATTAGTTCTGTATGTAAGAACTGTATAAGTAATTAGTATGGTGATAAGATATTCATTAGGAAAGAAATTCCAAAGCACTTAGTGAAAGAGCATTGCTAATACTGGCTTTGACAATTTAACAAAGTTTCTGAGTGTCGCTCACACACTCACTAAAGTGGATAGAGAAAAGAAGTCTAATATCAATATTAAATGGTCTTTAAATTCAATACTGAATGTTATTTCATAAGTATGAAAACAAAAACAAGTAAAGCTTCCAAAGCTATAACATGAAAAACTGAGTCTCAGAACTAGAATGGGCCTGTTTCAAATATCCCAGGAAGAAAAATTATCTACAAAGTTTGTGAAAGTATCATAGTAAGAGAGAAACATATTAGAACTCTGCATTAATCAGATGTGTTGCTCTAAGACTCAATCTGAGTCTCCCTGGATCAGTGTTTTCATTATCCATGCAGAGGACAGAACAATTATTCTCCAAACGTTCAGTGAAATTGAAAGTCAAAGGCCTATGACTTTAACCAAAAATCATAAGCTGATATGAAACAGTTAAAATTACCTTCCACATTCAGAAAAAACTAAAAACTTTTCTGTAAGATAAGCACAACACAGGTGTTTGTTCTTTGATTAATCTCAGAATCAATTTCAGTTGTCTGATTTTATTTGCAATAAGTATTAGTAAATAGTCGTGTTCCAGTATTGTACCTTGTTTGAGCGTAATGACACTCGACCTCCACATCGAGCACAGAACTTGGTTTGGCAATAGGAACAATTATGGCCGCATCCATCTGCAAATTTTGTCTTGTGGCAGATGCCGCAGGTCGGGGCATCAGCCTTCTGCTCTTGCTGCTGCTGCGACTCCTCTGCCATCTTCTTGACTTGCTCCTTATACACTTCAAATTGTTGGTGCAGCTTTCTGCAGGAAAGGAAAGGGGGTTAAACACTGGCTTCCCAATGATCAAAATCGCAATCCGTAGACATCATTTTATAATCAAAATACACAAGATAAGAATAAAGTACAAAATTTAACCTGAAAACTACAGAATAATATCTTGCTTACATGACACACTCATGTATATGTATATATGATATATATATATCATAAATGTTGAAATTAGTTCTATCTTCGATATACATATTAAGTATAAAAGTAACTGATTATGTTTGTGGAACATTTCCTTGAATATTAAACAAAATTTCTACCATTATTTTTCAATAGTTTAGCTTCAGAAATACAGGAAGCCAATTTTATATACACAAAGAAGCCATAACCTATTATTTTTAAATCAGTGAGACAGTTTCATCTAGAGTGAACTAAAGAATTTCACAGAGAGATAAATGCATCTGTTCACCCAGTCTGAATACAACTTAGCTGTAAAAAGAGAATACTGTGAAATATTGTCATCTAACAAATAAAAGTAAAGCCAAATACACTTCCAAATTAAAGCTCTCTAGCCTAGCAGCTGTCACAACAATTAAGAGGGCGTGCTACTCTACAGAGGACCCACGGTTTGGCTCCCAGCCCCAGCTCAAGATAACTTGTTAACTCCAGCCCCAGGAGTTTTGACACCCTCTTCTGATATCTTGCACACACGTGCACATGCACACACACATAAATAAAAATAAAATGAAACAAGAAGAAAACTAGATTGAGAGAAAATACATCTTAGAAAGATGTTTCATTTACTATTATTATAAACTTTTCTATTGTATTTATAAAGACAATTTTAAATGTTTCATAACAATAATTAACTTAAGACTTAGAAAACTGAAAATGATATCAACTCCAATTCTACCGATGACAAAGAATGATAATTTACAAAATTATAACTTATTTTGAGCCCATCAGAAAAGAAGTTATCAGGCAAAAAAATCTAAATCCAAGAACACCAAGTGTAACTGGTCCAACTTTGGCAATAACAGGAAAAGGAAGTAGTACCATACAGATAGGTAAAGGGATTGTATTATTTTATTATGTAGGTTGTTTGTTTTTGAGATAGCATCTCATGCATCCAAGGATGACCTTGAACTTGCCACATATTCAAAGATGAGCTGGACTTCTCATACTCGAGTTTCAAGTCCATTGCTGGTATTACAGGCATACACAACCACATCCATGTTCTATGGTTCTCGGGACTGAAAGAAAGGCTTCACACATTCTAGGTAAGCATTCTGTCTGAGAAGCTCCATCTCCAGAGAGAGATCAATTAACAAACTGCAATAGCAAGATTCAGTTAAATGACAGCTTCAAACGGCTAAAGACCAAGATTCAAAGAATGCTGATAATCACAAGTTCTTTTTCCTTCATATGTACTCTGGAAGACTTGAAAACATAGACAAAAGAAATAAATCCCTACTTCTGGAGAAGTGCATATTGTAGGCATTAAAAGGTAAACTGGCCGCTGATGTACAGACATGACTTCCTGACTCTGATAAAATAGTAAAAGCTTTATTTAAGCCACAGGGAAGAAAAGTAGGCTCCGTTGATTAAGATAAAGGCAAAAAGCCATCATAGCTAATAACAAGATTTAAGAAGAAAACCCTTTTTCCAGAATGCAGGAAATAAAAACCAAAAAACTTGATACCAGGATCCTACCCAAATACAAATAAAATATCTCTTATCATTAAGACATAGGAGGCTACTGGCCTGCTGTAGATTGCTTTTATCATGTTTAGGTATGGGCCTTGAATTCCCAAAAACATCAAATAATACCATTAAAAATGGGGTGCAGAGCTTAACAAAGTATTCTCACCTGAGGAATACCGAATGGCTGAGAAGCACCTGAAAAAATGTTCAGCATCGTTAATCATCAGGGAAATGCAAATCAAAACAACCCTGAGATTCCACCTCACACCAGTCAGAATGGCTAAGATCAAAAACTCATGTGACATCAGATGTTGGCGAGGATGTGGAGAAAGAGGAACACTCCTCCATTGTTGGTGGGATTGCAAGCTTGTACAACCATTCTGGAAATCAGTCTGGCGGTTCCTAAGAAAACTGGACACAGTGCTACCGGAGGATCCCGCAATATCTCTCTTGGGCATATAGCCAGAAGATGTTCCAACCGGTAAGAAGGACACATGCTCCACTATGTTCATAGCAGCCTTATTTATAATAGCCAGAAGCTGGAAAGAACCCAGATGCCCCTCAACAGAGGAATGGATACAGAAAATGTGGTACATTTACACAATGGAGTACTACTCAGCTATTAAAAAGAATGAATTTATGAAATTCCTAGGCAAATGGATGGACCTGGAGGGCATCATCCTGAGTGAGGTAACCCAATCACAAAAGAACTCACATGATATGTACTCACTGATAAGTGGATATTAGCCCAGATACTTAGAATACCCAAGATATACGATACAATTTGTTAAACTCATGAAACTCAAGAAGAAGAAGACCAAAGTGTGGACACTGTGCCCCTTCTTAGAATTGGGAACAAAACACCCATGGAAGGAGTTACAGAGACAATGTTTGGAGCTGAGACGAAAGGACAGACCATCTAGAGACTGCCATATCCAAGGATCCATCCCATAATCAGCCTCCAAACGCTGACACCATTGCATACACTAGCAAGATTTTGCTGAAAGGACCCTGATATAGCTGTCTCTTGTGAGACTATGCCAGAGCCTAGCAAACACAGAAGTGGATGCTCACAGTCAGCTATTGGATGGATCACAGGGCCCCCAATGGAAGAGCTAGAGAAAGTACCCAAGGAGCTAAAGGGCTCTGCGACCCTATAGGTGGAACAACAATATGAACTAACCAGTACCCCGGAGCTCATGTCTCTAGCTGCATATGTATCAGAAGATGGCCTAGTCGGTCATCAGTGGAAAGAGAGGCCCCTTGGTCTTGCAAACTTTATATGCCTCAGTATAGGGGAACGCCAGGGCCAAGAAGTGGGAGTGGGTGGGTAGGGGAGTGGGTGGGGGAGGGTATGGGGGACTTTTGGGATAGCATTGGAAATGTAAATGAAGAAAATACCTAATTTAAAAAAAAGACATAGGAGGAAGCTCCTACCTCCAAACTTGATCCAGAATTGGAAATCAAAGCATAACTGTTCCATGGATAGGAGAGAGAAAACTCGTAAGATGACCTATGCTCAAGGTCAGGTAACTAGAACCTGTCAAAACTGGAAGGTAAGAAACATAGAGAACACCTACTTCTCTCCACAGCAATCACCAAGCAATAAGCATCAGAAGTCAACTGCTTGTAAAGATTCAAGTGCATGGGGAGCAATATATGCAATCTTCATATGAGGTAATGTGTGTAAGGTCAGCAGGACGGAAGCAACTTCTAGTCCTCGAGCATCTCTTATAAGTGCATGCAAAAGCAACTCGCTTCCTTTGAAGAATTTTATGACTATGTTCCACTGAAGTCAGTGATGGTGATAACAAAATCCAAACCTATCTGAATTCTTGATTTGCCTCATGTTTCAGCTCTCAACACCAGCAGCCTGATGGGAAGGAACTGTCCACTTCAAGGTATGCAACTCAAAGACATAGCACAAAGAGATGGAGATAAGAATAAATAATCTGTGGCAAGAGACACAATGGATTTGGAAATAATCACATTCTGGAGGGATTGGGGCTGGAACACAGGAGGAATGGAAGAGAGAAAACAGGAGTGCTATAATTATATTTTAATTAAAAGTTTTTAATTATTAAGATAAAGACTATATATATATATATACACACACAAAAGGTGCATATCATTTATGAACAAATGGTTATCTTATGCATAACAGATAATGTCCTCTTATAGAAAGAAATGAAAGAGTTCCTTAAAAGGAAAGAAAAAAAAAGACTCAGCTGTAGACTGCCTATAAGACTCACTTCACCACTAAGGAAGGATTCACAGATTGAAAGCAGGACTGAGAAAATATTCCATGCAAGTGGAAATCCACAAAGTAAAGATATGAAACATACTTTATATCTAATAGACAACTATATTTAAAACTGTAAAAAGATACAAAGAAAGTTCTATTATAATAAATTCATCAAAATCTATTATGAACACTGAAGCAGCAAAATGCATACAGTTAATGAGACAGTAAACAAGAGTAAAGAGCTCTATTAGCTCACTGTCAACAATGGATAGAGCATATAAGCAGAAAATCAATATAAAATAAAGTCTTGAAGTGAACTTTAGATCAAATAAGACAAAAATAAGTAATATTTCCATACCAAAATAGTAGAATACATATTTATCTCAAGAGCACACATGCACAACACTTCATGATATGAAACATAAAACAACATGAAAGATTTTGAAATTTTCACAAATATGTGGAAATTAAATAACATATCCATTGTTAATTCGTTGAACATTGTTATAAAGAAGAAAACTCTTATAGTGACCTATAAGTCTGGAATCTCTAGTCATGTGCCAAATGATGATCCTCCAGCTGCATAGATAATGCTACCTTCATGAAATTGTAATATAGCTCTAACCTGGGTGTATACAGTAAACTGTCCTGTTTAGGTTCGTTATTATACTGTATGATATCTGCAGAGTGACCAAGTCATTGAATCACACATTTCTCATATGTCCCCACTGTTAAGCGACATACATCTGTACAAGGGACAAGTCCACATCTTCAACCCCAAGTTTCACACTATTTCTTTTGTTACCTTCTAAAGTTACCCTTTCTTTTAATACTTTACACGCAACATAATGTGTTCCATTACATGTTCCCCCTGCCTTAGATCCATAGCTCGTTCTCTAGTCCTGTATCCCTCTATGCATCATCTATTTGTCTGCCTATCATCTATCTATGTATCTATCTGTGTAACTATCTCTCTATCTATCTATCCATCCATCTGTCTGCTACATACCTACTTACCTGCCTATCTATCTACCCCAGTGTCTGTGTAGTTCAGGCTGGCCTAGAACTCAAGATCCTCCTGCTTAGACTCAACAGAGAGGATTGCAGATGTGTGCTATCAAGTCTCACAGAAGAAAAGACTCTCAAACCTGAAATCATGCCCAAGGCATGTACAGTAGTGAGAGCACTGAAGTCTAACTATTTTTATTTCATAAAAGTCCTAATCCAAATTTTGGTGTATGTTCTATATCAATTTCTTCACTAAAGAACTCATTAAATTTAGTATCTTCTAAAGCAAATGTCACTCAGTGAAATAACAGAACTTTTAAATTTGTGTTTACTGCTATTCCCTGAAAATCTGACCGCCAGCCTCTTAGTTTTATTGTTGTCACTTTAAACATTTGTTGTCATTTTAAGCTCTCCACAGACTAATAATTTACACTATACTTTAAAGGTCACCTGTGGAAGGATTGTTCCATAAAACTTAAAACACTTTCCATTGTGAAGCCATACCTTTTTATATTTCTAGACTGCTGTTAAATTTATTTTCTCCCTTTCTACAGATCCATCTTTAATATTTATAATCTTTATAGATACAGTATCCAAACTTTGAATTATTTTTGAGGTAGTGTTTAGATGATGGATTTTTGTAATGATTGGGACAAAAAATGTTGCTCCAAAAGGATCTTGCACTGAATGTGTGATACTTAGCTGAGGAAATTTTGTGGAGGTTACAGAAATGTTGGGAGGTAGGGCAGCTGAAGGATTCTGGTCATTAGGGGTGGATCCTGAAGCAGTAGTTCTCAGCCTGTGGGTGACAACTCCCTTTAGAGTCGTGTGTCAGATACTCTGCATATCAAATATTTACAGTATAACTATAAGAGTAGCAAAATTAGTTATGAAGTAGCAACAAAGGAATATTTTTGATTGGGGATCAGCACAACATGAGAAATTGTATTAAAGGATCCCAGCTTTAGGAAGGTTGAGAACCACTGTCCTAAAGGTTATTGAGGGCATCTTCTTCCTAGCCCCTACTTCCTTCAGACCTCTTTCTCTCTCTTCCTCCAATCTCCACACAATCTGTCTGTCTATCATGAGGTATCCAGTCTCGGTCATATGCTCCTACTGCTATGTTCTGCTCAACTGATGAATGTGGCCAAGCACCAAGGACTAAATCTTTTGAAATCATGAACCAAAATAAATGCCTTCTCCCTTATTTCTGTCTCATCTTATGTTATAGAAACAATAGATGCGACAGGATCTTAAGACTTCTGGTGAGTGGAGCACAGCTTCTGCTCCAATCCAATTGCGCGGGACCTGAGACTGCATTAGTTAGGGAAGCAGAAACCGGCCTGAGTAGGGCCACAGGCCTCATCCGGCAGGATCAGCGCTGGGATAGCGGGAGCGCAGGGTTGCCTGACACCCGCCAGCTACCCACGACCCCCGCCGCAGGATTTTGGGACTGCTGGTGAGTGGAACACAGCTTCTGATCCAGTCCAATCACGCGGGACCTGAGACTGCTCTGGTTGGGGAGAGAGAAATCCGGCCTACAATGGGCCACAACCCTCTTCCGGTCAGAAAAGCACCAGGGCAGCTGGGGCGCAGGGTCGGCTGACACTCGCCAGCTACCCACAACACCCGCCACAGGATCTTAAGACTTCTGGTGAGTGGAGCACAGCTTCTGCCCCAATCCAATTGTGCGGGACCTGAGACTGCATTAGTTAGGGAAGCAGAAACCAGCCTGAGTAGGGCCACAGGCCTCATCCGGCCGGATCAGCGCCTGGGTAGCGGGAGAGCAGGGTTGCCTGACACCCCACAAGCTACCCACGACCCCCGCCGCAGGATTTTGGGACTGCTGGTGAGTGGAACACAGCTTCTGCTCCAATCTTTAAACAGTGACAACGATAACAACTAACCCCAGAGATTACCAGATGGCGAAAGGTAAACGTAATAATCTTACTAACAGAAACCAAGACCACTCACCATCATCAGAACCCAGCACCCCCACTTCGCCCAGTCCAGGGCACCCCAACACACCGGAAAAGCTAGACACGGATTTAAAAGCATATCTCCTGATGATGATAGAGGACTTCAAGAAGGACTTTAATAACACACTTAAAGAAATGCAGGAGAACACTGCTAAACAGGCAGAAGACAATAAAGAGGAAGCACAAAAATCCCTTAAAGAATTGCAGGAGAACACTGCTAAAGAGTTACAAATCCTTAAAGAAAAACAGGATAACATAATCAAACAGGTAGAAGTCCTTACAGAAAAACAGGAAAACACATCCAAACAGATGATGGAAATGAACAAAACCATACTAGACCTAAAAAGGGAAGTAGACACAATAAAGAAAACCCAAAATGAGGCAACGCTGGAGATAGAAACCCTAGGAAAGAAATCTGGAACCATAGATACGAGCATCAGCAACAGAATACAAGAGATGGAAGAGAGAATCTCAGGTGCAGAAGATTCCATAGAGAACATCGGCACAACAATCAAGGAAAATGTAAAATGCAAAAAGATCCTAACTCAAAACATCCAAGAAATACAGGACGCAATGAGAAGACCAAACCTACG
Organism: Mus caroli; assembly: GCF_978045245.1. Classification (NCBI taxonomy): domain Eukaryota; kingdom Metazoa; phylum Chordata; class Mammalia; order Rodentia; family Muridae; genus Mus; species Mus caroli. Next base: position 65,276,213 of record NW_028227271.1, read on the forward strand.
GATAATAGGAGTGGATGAGAATGAAGATTTTCAACTCAAAAGACCAGCAAACATCTTCAACAAAATTATAGAAGAAAACTTCCCAAATCTAAAGAAAGAGATGCCCATGAACATACAAGAAGCCTACAGAACTCCAAATAGACTGGACCAGAAAAGAAATACCTCCCGACACATTATAATCAGAACAACAAATGCTCTAAATAAAGATAGAATACTAAAAGCAGTAAGAGAAAAAGGCCAAGTAACATATAAAGGCAAGCCTATCAGAATTACACCAGATTTTTCACCAGAGACTATGAAAGCCAGAAGATCCTGGACGGATGTTATACAGACACTAAAAGAACACAAATTCCAGCCCAGGCTACTATACCCAGCCAAACTCTCAATTAACATAGATGGAGAAACCAAAGTATTCCACGACAAAACCAAATTCACACATTATCTCTCCACGAATCCAGCCCTTCAAAGGATAATAACAGAAAAAAACCAATACAAGGACAGGAACCACGCCCTAGAAACAACAAGAAGGTAATCCCTCAACAAACCTAAAAGAAGACAGCCACAAGAACAAAATGCCAACTTTAACAACAAAAATAACAGGAAACAACAATTACTTTTCCTTAATATCTCTTAATATCAATGGACTCAACTCCCCGATAAAAAGACATAGACTAACAAACTGGCTACACAAACAAGACCCAACATTTTGCTGCTTACAGGAAACTCATCTCAGAGAAAAGGATAGACACTACCTCAGAATGAAAGGATGGAAAACAATTTTCCAAGCAAATGGCATGAAGAAACAAGCTGGAGTAGCCATTCTAATATCTGATAAGATTGACTTCCAACCCAAAGTCATTAAAAAAGACAGGGAGGGACACTTCATACTCATCAAAGGTAAAATCCTCCAAGAGGAACTATCAATCCTGAATATCTATGCTCCAAATACAAAGGCAGCCACATTCATTAAAGAAACTTTAGTAAATCTCAAAGCACACATTGCACCTCATACAATAATAGTGGGAGACTTCAACACACCACTTTCACCAATGGACAGATCATGGAAACAGAAACTAAACAGGGACACAGTGAAACTAACAGAAATTATGAATCAAATGGATCTGGCAGATATCTACAGAACATTCTATCCTAAAACAAAAGGATATACCTTCTTCTCAGCACCTCATGGTACCTTCTCCAAAATTGACCACATAATTGGTCACAAAGCAGGCCTCAACAGATACAAAAATATTGAAATTGTCCCATGCATCCTATCAGATCACCATGGACTAAGGCTGATCTTCAATAACAAAATAAATAATAGAAAGCCAACCTTCACGTGGAAACTGAACAACACTCTTCTCAATGATACCTTGGTCAAGGAAGGAATAAAGAAAGAAATTAAGAACTTTTTAGAGTTCAATGAAAATGAAGCCACAACATACCCAAACTTATGGGACGCAATGAAAGCATTTCTAAGAGGAAAACTCATAGCTCTGAGTGCCTCCAAAAGGAAACTAGAGAGAGCACACATTAGCAGCTTGACAACACACCTAAAAGCACTAGAACAAAAGGAAGCAAATTCACCCAAGAGGAGTAGACGGCAGGAAATAATCAAACTCAGGGGTGAAATCAACAAAGTGGAAACAAGAAAAACTATTCAAAGAATCAACCAATCAAGGAGCTGGTTCTTTGAGAAAATCAACAAGATAGATAAACCCTTAGCCAGACTCACTAGAGGGCACAGGGAAAGCATCCTAATTAACAAAATCAGAAATGAAAAAGGAGACATAACAACAGATCCTGAAGACATCCAAAACACCATCAGATCCTTCTACCAAAGGCTATACTCAACAAAACTGGAGAACCTGGATGAAATGGAGAAGTTCCTAGACAGATACCAGGTACCAAAGTTGAATCAAGATCAGGTTAATGATCTAAACAGCCCTATATCCCCCAAAGAAATAGAAGCAGTCATTAATAGTCTCCCAACTAAAAAAAGCCCAGGACCAGATGGGTTTAGTGCAGAGTTCTATCAGACCTTCAAAGAAGATCTAATCCCAGTTCTTCACAAACTATTCCACAAAATAGAAACAGAAGGTACTCTACCCAACTCATTCTATGAAGCCACAATTACTCTGATACCTAAAACACAAAAAGACCCAACAAAGATAGAAAACTTCAGACCAATATCCCTTATGAATATTGATGCAAAAATCCTCAATAAAGTTCTTGCTAACCGAATCCAAGAACACATCAAAACAATCATCCATCCTGACCAAGTAGGTTTCATCCCAGGGATGCAGGGATGGTTCAATATACGGAAATCCATCAACGTAATCCAGTATATAAACAAACTCAAAGACAAAAACCACATGGTCATCTCGTTAGATGCGGAGAAAGCATTTGACAAGATCCAACACCCATTCATGATAAAAGTCTTGGAAAGATCAGGAATTCAAGGCCCATACCTAAACATGATAAAAGCAATCTACAGCAAACCAGTAGCCAACATCAAAGTAAATGGTGAGAAGCTTGAAGCAATCCCTCTAAAATCAGGGACTAGACAAGGCTGTCCACTTTCTCCATACCTATTCAACATTGTACTTGAAGTCCTAGCCAGAGCAATTCGACAACAAAAGGAGATCAAAGGGATACAAATTGGAAAAGATGAAGTCAAAATATCACTTTTTGCAGATGATATGATAGTATATATAAGTGACCCTAAAAATTCCACCAGAGAACTCCTAAGCCTGATAAACAGCTTCGGTGAAGTAGCTGGATATAAAATTAACTCAAACAAATCAATGGCCTTTCTCTACACAAAGAATAAACAGGCTGAGAAAGAAATTAGGGAAACAACACCCTTCTCAATAGTCGCAAATAATATAAAATATCTTGGCGTGACTCTAACTAAGGAAGTGAAAGATCTGTATAATAAAAACTTCAAGTCTCTGAAGAAAGAAATTATAGAAGATCTCAGAAGATGGAAAGATCTCCCATGCTCATGGATTGGCAGGATCAACATTGTAAAAATGGCTATCTTGCCAAAAGCAATCTACAGATTCAATGCAATCCCCATCAAAATTCCAAATCAATTCTTCAACAAATTAGAAAGTGCAATCTGCAAATTCATCTGGAATAACAAAAAACCTAGGATAGCAAAAACTCTTCTCAAGGATAAAAGAACCTCTGGTGGAATCACCATGCCGGACCTAAAGCTCTACTACAGAGCAATTGTGATAAAAACTGCATGGTACTGGTATAGTGACAGACAAATAGACCAATGGAATAGAATTGAAGACCCAGAAATGAACCCACACACCTACGGTCACTTGATCTTCGACAAGGGAGCTAAAAACATCCAGTGGAAGAAAGACAGCATTTTCAACAAATGGTGCTGGCACAACTGGTTGTTAACATGTAGAAGAATGCGAATCGATCCATTCCTATCTCCTTGTACTAAGGTCAAGTCTAAGTGGATCAAGGAACTTCACATAAAACCAGAGACACTGAAACTTATAGAGGAGAAAGTGGGGAAAAGCCTGGAAGATATGGGCACAGGGGAAAAATTCCTGAATAGAACAGTAATGGCTTGTGCTGTAAGATCGAGAATTGACAAGTGGGACCTCATGAAACTACAAAGCTTCTGCAAGGCTAAAGACACCATCAATAAGACAAAAAAACCACCAACAGATTGGGAAAGGATCTTCACCTATCCTAAATCAGATAAGGGACTAATATCCAATATATATAAAGAACTCAAGAAGGTGGACTCCAGAAAGTCAAATAACCCCATTAAAAAATGGGGCTCAGAACTGAACAAAGAATTCTCACCTGAGGAATACCGAATGGCAGAGAAACACCTGAAAAAATGTTCAACATCCTTAATCATCAGGGAAATGCAAATCAAAACAACCCTGAGATTCCACCTCACACCAGTCAGAATGGCTAAGATCAAAAATTCAGGTGACAGCAGATGCTGGCGAGGATGTGGAGGATGTGGAGAACACTCCTCCATTGTTGGTGGGATTGCAAGCTTGTACAACCACTCTGGAAATCAGTCTGGCGGTTCCTCAGAAAATTGGACATGGTACTACCGGAGGATCCAGCAATACCTCTCCTGGGCATATATTCAGAAGATGTCCCAACCGGTAAAAAGGACACATGCTCCACTATGTTCATAGCAGCCCTATTTATAATAGCCAGAAGCTGGAAAGAACCCAGATGTCCCTCAACAGAGGAATGGATACAGAAATTATGGTACATTTACACAATGGAGTACTACTCAGCTATTAAAAAGAATGAATTTATGAAATTCCTAGCCAAATGGATGGACCTGGAGGGCATCATCTTGAGTGAAGTAACACAATCACAAAAGAACTCACACAATATGTATTCACTGATAAGTGGATATTAGCCCAAAACTTAGGATACCCAAGATATAAGATACAATTTGCTAAACGCATGAAACTCAAGAAGAATGAAGACCAAAGTGTGGACACTGTGCACCTTCTTAGAATTGGGAACAAAACACCCAGGGAAGGAGTTACAGAGACAAAGTTCGTAGCTGTGATGAAAGGATGGACCATTTAGAGACTGCTGTATCCAGGGATCCATCCCATAATCAGCTTCTAAACGCTGACACCATTGCATACACTAGCAATATTTTGCTGAAAGGACCCAAATATAGCTGTCTCTTGTGAGATGATGCCGGGGCCTAGCAAACACAGGAGTGGATGTTCACAGTCAGCTATTGGATGTATCACAGGGCTCCCAATGGAGAAGCTAGAGAAAGTAACCAAGGAGCTAAAGGGATCTGCAACCCTATGTTGGAACAACATGATGTACTAACCAGAACCCCGGAGCTCTTGTCTCTAGCGGCATATGTATGGAAAGATGGCCTAGTCGGCCATCAATGGAAAGAGAGGCCCATTGGACTTGCAAACTTTATATGCCCCAATATAGGGGAATGCCAGGGCCAAAAGAATGGGAATGGGTGGGTAGGGAAGTGGGGGGTGCTATGGGGGACTTTTGGGATAGCATTGGAAATGTAATTGAGGAAAATATGTAATAAAAATATTAAAAATTAAAAAAAAAACCCCCAAAAAAAAAGAAACAATAGATGCAACAGTTGTCTTCAAGAAGTATATTGCAGTTCAAAAACAAACAAACAAACAAGAAACAGAGAGCACTTTGCTAGGTCAATTTTTAAAAACTCAAATTAGAACACCTACTCTGTATTATAGAGATGACTTGAAGAGATGGAAAAGAAATCTACATATGCCAAATACACATTATATTGGTGTTGTTTCTCCCACAGGCTCATATGGGTGAATACTTGTTCCCCAGTTGATGAAACTGTTTAGGAAGAATTAGATGTAACCTTGTTGGAGGAGCTGTATCACAGGGTGTGATTTGAGGCTTCAAACGTCTCCTGCTCTCTTCACTGCACTCTCTACCTCTTGCTCGTAGATCAAGGAGTGAACTCTCCACTATCACCATGGCTCTGTTTGGCCATCATGGGCTCTAACCCTCTGAAACTGCAAGCCCCAGTAAACACTTTTTATGAGTTGCCTTAGTCACAGTGTTTTGTCACAGCACTAGAAAAGTAACTAAGACATCTAGTTTGAAAGTTTTTGGGGTTTTTTTGGTTTTTTGTTTGTTTGTTTGTTTGTTTGTTTGGTTGGTTGGTTGGTTGGTTGGTTGGTTGGTTGGTTGGTTTGGTTTTTCGAGACAGGGTTTCTCTGTGTAGCCCTGGCTGTCCTGGAACTCACTTTGTAGACCAGGCTGGCCTCGAACTCAGAAATCCGCCTGCCTCTGCCTCCCGAGTGCTGGGATTAAAGGCGTGCGCCACCACGCCCGGCTGTAAGTTTTTTTGAAATGTGGTAAAAATCAGTTGGCCTCTTTGTTGAGACAGTTTGACTGTTGGAAAAACATCTTACCTCCATAAAATACTGGGATACTTTTCACCACTTCCCTTAAAACCACAGTGGGCTTGTTAGTGCCACAGCATATTTACAGTAGTTTCAGGGCAATGGACATCTTTAGAATATTAAATCTTCCTACTCACATAGTAGTCCCACTTATTGCTGATTCTCAAAAATAACAATGGTTTTATCACTGATATTTTAGCTCAAATTTTTCTGCTTTAATTTATAATCAACTAAGTCCAAGGACAAACCTGTATTTCAGTTTAAAAATGTCCTTCCTAATTTATTATATTTATTTTAACATGGCATCTATAGACTTGAATTGTCCAGGGAACTATGTAACAACCAAATTATTTTCAGATTCTGTTATGTAGTTGCTGAAAAAACAGTAAAAGAATGTTCCCCAACACTTCTGTAAAGATAACAAAAATCATGATATTTTCTATCTCACTTTCAGTGTTCTTATAGCACTTCAACGTTAATTCCTTAGGGATATATGACTTAGCTTCAAAACTTAGGTCAACTCTCTCCATTAGATAGTTTCACAGCACTATAACATATTGCACTTATCACAACTGCACATTTGCTCATTACATGACCCCTACTTGTGTCATTTTAAAAAAGGAATCTATTAGGATTTTGGTTTTGCTTTCGATTTTGTTTCAGTGACTAGCTTAATATATGTCACATAGCAAATTCCTCAATAGACACTTACTAAATGCTCGAATTAATGATATGTAGCATTGTATGTAACCTATTTGGTATATGAAGCAAAACAAACAAACTTGAACATAACTTAGTATTATCATAAGTAAAAAGAAAAAAAGACAGAAGTATAGATACTGGGCATATCATGTAAACAAACTATGAGTCAATTAAACACCTGCAAAAGAAAGTGTAAAAAAAAAAAAACCTGGTTCTAGAAGACAGGCATTAATTGTAGATAGTACTAGCACGACTTCACAGAAAAGGAACATTTTTTTAGGTTTTAAACATCTTGTTCTTAGTAGGTATGGTAAGCATCAACTAAGGAATAAATCTCAACATGGACTTTTTCATATGCAAAGCATAAAAGCAGATGAAAATTCAGGAGGTGGAAAGAATTTACATTTGAAAGAACATATACATCTGGAAACAAACAAATGAAAAAATAACAGAAAAGCAGAAGCTAGAAAGGCAATTCAGAAGAAATTGTCTCTAATTCCATGCTAAGAATTATTATTAACATTATTATTATTATTATTATTATTATTATAACCAATAGCTAACTCATTTTTTGACATGTTAGAGAAATCAGTAAGTCACTGTGAAAATATTTAACAAAATGATCTCCAACGAATCAGGTATTTCATTGATTTTAGGCTAACAATATAGCCAAATATATATATTTTCTGAATGTTTGGATTTTTTTTTAATAACCAGACTGGGCCCAAGAGAGCAACTACATGAAGCCCAACTCTAACCTCTATTTAAGTAAGAGATTCCCCAGAGTAATTCCCCTTCCCCAGCTTGCTCACCTACCAAGCACACAGTTCACTGCATCAAGCTGGGACTGTTTGGAGTCTAAGCCCAGAGTTACACTGAGAACTTCTGGCAGGAATTCCCAAAGCTAGTTTCCCCATGCTACCTCTTCAATGCCATCAGCAGACACCAACCACTGAGTCCCAAGACCTGGGACATATGGAGCAAAACAAAATCCTACTTAAAGATTTCTGGGGTCAGTCCACTTATGCTGTCTGCTGGCCTACCACCCAGCCCTCCCACTGCACCTATATGGGACTAATTCAAGTCTGAACCCAGAGTCCCAACTACAAGGTCAGTCACCTTATCTACTATACCAATTAGGGTACAAAGTCCCTGAAACCCAAAGGGGCACCAAGACTAAAAACCAAGTATCATTCAGGTGGTCCACACAAACTGATAGGTTGGGGTAGAGAAGAAACAAATGTCCAACACCCAGGAAGCTAAGGAAAGACCAGATATCTAGACCAAGAAACACCAAAAACATTGTAACTCCAGATGTCTAGATCCCATCCCAAAAACACCAATATAAACAACCAAGACAATATGCCTTCTCCAAAAGCCACTATTTCTATTGTAAAATTTGCTGAGAAAAGCAATTTAGCTGAAGCACAAGACGAAGCCTTCAAAATACCAATTATGAGTATGTTCAAGGAACTTAAAGATAAAAATAAACAACTGAATGAAGATCTTGAAAGCACACAGTTGAATGACAATGAAAATAATTCATGATATGAAAATAGAATTTAACAAAGAAATAGGATTACCACAAAAAAAAATTAAAAAGCCAAAATGAAATAAAACTAAAACTGAAAAACTTAGGAAAACACCAAAAAAGCTCATCGAAAAGTCTTGCCAACAAATTAAATTAATTAGAAGAGAGAATGCCAGGTCTTAAAGACAAGGTAGACAAGATTGAATAATCACTCAAATGTTAAAAATCTAAAAAACTCCAGACATAAAACATCCAAGAAATCTAGGACACTATGAAAAAAGCAAGCAAACAAATAAACCTATAAATCATAGGTATGCAGAATAAAAAAGAAACACAAGCCAAAGACACAGAAAATATTTTAAACAAACTAATAAAAGAAAATTTCCTAAATCTAAATAAGAATATGCCTATTAGGATTCAACCAGTATATAAAATATCAAATAGACAGGACCAGAAATGAAACTCCTACCGCCACATAGTAATCAAAAACATTACATGTACAGAACAAAAAGCATATTAAAAACTACAAAAAAAGTCAAGTCACATATAAAAGCAGGCCTATAATAATAACACCTGACTTTTCAATGTTAACTCTGAAAGCCAGATGTGCCTAGACTGATGTTCTACAATCTCTGAGAAACAACAGATACCAACCCAGACTACTATACACAGTTGACTTAATTAAGAGTATTCCCCATTGGCTCAAATATTTGAATAGTTAGTTGCCAGGGAAAGGCACTATTTGAAAGCATTAGTAAGTTTGAGGAACTTGTTGGAGGAAGTGTGTCACTGGGGGTGGGTGTTAAGATTTCAAAAATCCATGCCAAGCCCAGCAGGATCGAGCACGCACTCACACAGACACACAGACACACAGACACACAGACACACACACCCACACCCACCCCTGCAATCCAGGATATAGCTGCCAACTACTTTTCCAGCACTATGCCTGCCATGCCTGCTGTCATGCTTCCCACCATGATGATAATGGACTAAATCTCTGAAACTGTAAGCACTCCCCTAATTAAATGCTTTCTTTTATAAAAGAGTTGCTTTGGTCATGGTGTCGCTTCACAACAATAGAATAGTAACTAAGATACCAACAAAGCTATCAATCATGTCAAGTGGGCATGCTGGTACATACTTCTAATCCTAGTACTAGGGAGGCAGAGGTAGGTAGATGAGTTCAAGGCCAGCCTGGTTCCAGAACAGCCAGGGCTGTTACAGAGAAAAACCCTATTTTGAAAAAAAAAAGTTATCAATTATAATAGGAGAAAACATATTTCATCATAAGATCAAATTTAAACAATTCATGTCCACAGATCCAGATTTAAAAATAACACTAGATGGAATATTTCAGCCTATAGAAAAGGTTTACTACACCCTAGATGATAGGACACAAGAAATAGTCCCAGAATAGTTCAACAAAAAAGTTCTCAAAAGCACAAGATAACAGAAATGAATGAATACTGTTCAATAATATCTCTCAATATTAACAATGTCAATTCCCCTGGATTTGAAGACAGTTACTAGAGAATAACCAACTTTACACCAGATACTACCAATTTATCAGAAATGGGTTAAATCTTTTGAGTTGTTGGTCAAAGAGGCCCTACAGACTCTCCTCTGAAACAAAATAGGTTATTGCCAATGATATTGGTTACCCTCCATGACCTAATGCTAAGACCCTACTGGTAAAGATGCCACACACTTATGTCATTGAACATGGAAGAATTGAGCTGGTGATCAAGTGGAAGCTTCACTCCCACTGAAGTTCACAGTGCCAGAAGGCACTCACACTCTGAGAGGAGAAAGGGAAGCATCAGTCTTGCCCAGCTATGAACCCTGTGAGCCACACAAACCCGTAAGAGATGGCCACCAGTGCAATAGCGACACAATGCTCTGGGGGTATCCCTCTCCCATTTTTATTGACTTCAGGCCTACACCATGGCACAGAACCCACACCTCAAACTGCTAAAGTGGACAACAACCTGATACCAGATAGGTCAAGGGCCCCAGGGCAAAAAGTACAGTTATTCTCATCAATAAACATGACAATAAAACAACCCCTAATGACATGTTGCTTACCCATTGATCAGTACATCACTTGACTCTCATCAGAGGAGCTCTTGCTAAAACAGTAATTAATATAGAAACCCACAGCTAGGCAATATGCAGAGAATGAAAAACTATGGAATAATTAGCCCTAACTGGGGTGTCTTTATCACATCTCTCCCCTCAAGGCTCAAAGATCTATGCAGAATAGGGGACCCAAAGACTGCAAAAAACAGGGGTAATTGACAACAACAACAACAACAAAGCAATGTCTTCAGACACAACTGGGCTGGTGCATATATGAATCCAGAGACTGTAAAAGCATGCATAAGAATTGTGTAAGTTTGTTGTGAAAAAAAAATGCCAGCACAGAGAAAGGAAGTGGGCATAAAGTCCCATTGCTAGCCGAGAAACTATTTGCAGTTAATAGCTACTGGGAGAGGGAAAAGAGGGGGTTCTCCCCCACCCCCCAGTGAAATGACACTGAGTAAATCAACCAAACTTCAGTGCTAGTCTCATGTTAAGAAGCCACTGATAAACAACAAATGCACTAAATAAAGAGAGAATATTAAAAGCAGTAAGGGAAAAAGATCAAGTAACATATAAAGACAGACCTATCAGTATTACACCAGACTTCTCACCAGAGACTATGAAAGCCAGAAGATCCTGGGCAGATGTCATACAGACCCGAAGAGAACACAAATGCCAGCCCAGGCTACTATACCCAGCAAAACTCTCAATTACCATAGATGGAGAAACCAAAGTATTCCATGACAAAACCAAATTCACACAATATCTTTCCACGAATCCAGCCCTTCAAAGGATATTAAAGGGAAAACTCCAACACAAGGAGGGAAATGACACCCTAGAAAAAGCAAGAAAGTAATCCTTCATCAAACCTAAAAGAAGATAGCCACAAGAACAGAACCTCAACTCTTAACAACAAAAATAACAGGAAGCAACAATTACTTTTCCTTAATACAAAGAACTCAAGAACAAACAACCCTATTTAAAAAATGATGTACAGAGCTAAACAAAGAATTCTCAACTGAGGAATACCAAATGATTGAGAAGCACCTGAAAAAATGTTCAACACCCTTAATTATCAGGGAAATGCAAATCAAAACAACCCTGAGACTCCACCTCATACCAGTCAGAATGGCTAAGATCAAAAATTCAGGTGACAGCAGATGCTGGCGAGGATGTGGAGAAAGAGGAACACTCCTCCATTGTTGGTGGGATTGCAAGTTGGTAAAACCACTCTGGAAATCAGTCTGGCGGTTCCTCAGAAAAATGGACATAGTACTACCAGAGGATCCCCCAATACCTCTCCTGGGCATATACCCACCAAAAGATGTTCCAACTTGTAATAAGGACACATGCTCCACTATGTCCATTGCAGCCTTATTTATAATAGCCAGAAGCTGGAAAGAACCCAGATGTCCATCAACAGAGGAATGGGTACAGTAAATGTGGTACATTTACACCATGTAGTACTACTCAGCTTTTAAAAATGAATTTATGAAATTCTTAGGCAAATGGATGAATCTGGAGGATATCATCCTGAGTGAGGTAACCCAATCACAAAAGAACACACATGATATGCACTCACTGATAAGTGGATATTAGCCCAGGAACTTAGAATACCCAAGATACAATTTGCAAAACACACAAAATTCAAGAAGAAGGAAGACCTGTGTGGACACTTCGTTCCTCCTTAGAATGGGGAACAAAATACCCATGGAAGGAGTTACAGAGACAAAGTTCAGAGCTGAGACGGAAAGGACTATCCAGAGACTGCCCCACCCGATTTTGCTGACAGGAGCGTGATATAGCTATCTCTTGTGAGGCTATGCCAGTGCCTGGCAAATACAGAAGTGGATGCTCACTGTCATCTATTAGATGGAACACAGGGCCACCAATGAAGAAGCTAGAGAAAGTACCCAAGGAGCTGAAGGGGTCTACAACCCTGTAGGAGGAACAACAATATGAACTAACCAGTACCTCCAAAGATTGTGTCTCTAGTTGCATATGTAGCAGAGGATGACCTAGTTGGCCATCAATGGGATGAGAGGTCCTTGGTCTTGCAAAGATTATATGCCCCACTATAGGGGAATACCAGGGCCAGGAAGTGGGAGTGGGTGGGTTGGGGAGCAGGGTGTGGGAAGGGTATAGGGGACTTTTGGGATAGCATTTGAAATGTAAATGAAGAAAATATCTAATAAAAAATACAAACTAAAAAAAAAAGTAGCTGATAATCACAAAATGAATTCTATGAGTTTTTTTGTTTTTTATTTTCTGTGTGTGTGTGTGTGTGTGTGTGTGTGTGTGTGATTGCATGTGCATGTGTGTGCACACCCATACATGTGCATGTGCTTTGTTTTGTTTTTTGTTATTTTGTTTTATTTTTTTAATTAATATAAGTACATTCCTCCCTTCCTTTCCCCCCAACCTCCAAATCCTCCCATTTATTGTTTCCTGCCTTCAAATTCATGGCCTTTTTTTCACCAATTGTTATTGCACACATACATACTTATGCATAAACATATTTAGTCCTAAATGTAATGTCTTTAGCCCATACATTACTTGTTTGCATGTTTTCAGGGCTGACCATTTGTCGTTGGACAGCCAATTGGTGTGCTCTTCCACTACCTCTCCCACTCCCAGCTCTCCCCAGTTGCCTAGAATTCTTTGTGTAGGGTTGAGGCTTTATGGTCATTTTCCCATCCACTATGGGATGTCCACTAGCATCCTTGTTCAGCTGACATTTGGGGGATAAAATGTCCTTATGCCCAGTCACCTAGATAAAACGCCGTGTGTTTAAAAAAGAAATAAAGCTCTGATGATACTGTTTACATTTCTAGAGAATTCTATGACTTAATTACACTTAATTACGGTTGACATAATTAACTATTGTCAAAACACGGTCCAAGAATGGAGTCGTTTAAGGAGAACTCAGTGCTTGTGAGAAAACAAGAAAGCTAAGAGTCTTATGACCTCATTTTCTTCAAAACACAGAACTGCTCTTGGGATGTGCTCTCACGCTCCTCCCAGGGGTAACAGATAGGAGTGAACTTTACTTTCACAAGTAACTATAAAATGATCCTCCAGAGTAACTGGAAAAATAATAATTTCTTCAGAATGTATAAAACAGCACTATTAATAGTAGCCAAAAGACTGGAAATAAGATAAAATATGTCAGACTAAAATAGGCAAATAAAATGAAACCTACTAGGATCCAAAGTATTATACAGTAAGAGGAATAAATGAGATACAGCTACTTGAAATCATAGTGATGTATCTCATAAATATATTATGGAAATGAGATAAACACAATAGACTCTTTATCATATGGTAGATTTCTGTAGCCTAAATAAAAATAGACAAAACTAATGATTCTATGTAGAAAACAGTGGAAATATAGAGGTCAGGATACAAGTTAGTCCCACCTCAAGGATGGGAGGCAGTGTTCCTGAAGAAGAAGCACGAGGTAGGAGATGGCTGGTAGTAGTCAGCTTCTTGACCATGATGCTCATTTCCAGACACATTCCCTACATATAGCAGGTCAATGAATCAATGCATCACTTCCAGTTGATGCATCTCTCGCTGAATGTATTATTGGCATAAAACCAGCAATTAACACTTTCATACCTTTATTTTTATTGAGAGAGGATCTTGCTATGATCTATGCTACGACATCCTACTGCAATCTCCTGAATGCTGGGATTATAGGCATGTACCATGAGAGAAATAGCATTTTCAAATAAACAACATAATTGTTGTGGTTCTTATTTATTTATTCCTATATTGAGCCCAAGGAATTTCAGATGGCTCTAAAGTACACAGTAGATGCAGTCAATTTTAGATTATTCAAAATGAAAACTATGTTGGACCTGTAAATATGTGCAATAACTGCTTGCCCCATTTCACAACTATATCAACTGTTTCACCATGACCAGTCAAGTATCAATAAGTTCACAGTCTAAAATAAAAGATCTTTTCTCAATACTGCCATCAGTCTTCCGAAAAAAAACAGAAATAACAAAGGAAATATGAAATTAACAATTTGTTTTTAGAGAAAGGATGTCTGTGTTAAGTAGCTCTGGCTTCCTGGAACTTGCTCTGTAGACCAGGCTGGCCTCAAACTCACAGACACCCACCTGCATATGTCTCCTCACTGCTGGGATTGAAGATGTGCACCACCACACCCAGCCAAAATTAATGCTATTTTCTAAGCCTTCAATTTCCACTGGCATTAGCCTTCAGAATATATGATCAAGACTCTGAAGGTCCATATCTCCTTGTCTGAATTAATAAGAGACTGCTCTTATTAACTTTCATGTCTAATCCTAGATCCTGTTCTATTACACAATGAGGACCCAAGCAGAAGAGTCCGGCACTGTGGCACTCTGTCTAATCTTCAGCAGAGACAAGCAGTGAGGGACTGATTCTCTGTGACCTGAAATCAAAACATTCAGTCTTCTGGAAATAAAGAAAAATGGGGTGGGGGCAGTAAAGGAAAGAAAGGGGGAGAAGAAGGAGGGAGGGAGAGGAAGGGGGAGAGAAAAGGGAAAGAGAAAAAAGGGAGTGAGGAAGAGAGGGAGGAGAGGAAGGAGAGGCAGAAGAGGGATGGTTGATTAACAATTAGCCCTTGGTTAAAAGTTCCCAAATACTGTTCCTTAGATTCATATTTGATAGTCCCTTTTTTCTGGGCTATTGAAAATCACTTCAGAAGAATCTTTAAAATCCTCCTAAAGTATGTAATCTTTAGGGGGGGAAAAGTCAATGACTCTTGACTAAAACAAATGAAAAAATAAGGTAAACAGTTTCTATCCAACACAAAAGAGGACTGGTTTCCTAAAATCACTGTAGACAGCAAACGTCCTTTCTGAATATACTTCTTGGTGTGAATTTCCATTATAATACTATCCTTAACTTTTGGCCTTAAACAAATCTTAATCCAAGCCATTATAGCATTTTTGTAGAAAAGTACTGAAATAGACATTGATATTAGAATTATTTTTATTGCAATTGCTATTCAGTGGGCAAATTTCCATCCGAAACAAATGAAAATCAAATGTGAACTAATTATACTAGATGTTACTGCCATTGTTCATTGTGTACATGTTTCCCCTCTTCCCATGGCATGATAAGACATTTTAGACTCCCCTGCATCTAGCTAAGATCTTGTAATAAGTTTAGGTCAATAGGTTGTAAGCTCAAATGACTTATTTCACTTTTATTTATACAATTAAGAATAAATATAATCTGTGAAGAACTTCTTTCAAATCTCTTAACTAAAAGGAATGGAATCTAAAGTTTTTAGTGTTTCAAATCATTGTTAGAATACATTACTATGTTCCCCAGTCATGTTTTATAATCTAAAAATATGTTCTGTGGATCATGATGTGATAGCCAAATAAGTTTAGTAAAGTGTTACGACCTAATCATAGGTTCTCAGAATCTGCTTACTCTTTCCTAAAACAACTTATCCAAACTATTTGACTACACAACAAAGTTAGGGGTTACTAGCTCTTACTATCCTCTAGCACTTTTGTTTGGAGATACTCTAGAATATACTACATTATTGGGGAAATATATTTCTGGGCAAATATGGCTTACATATTCATGTTCTTTTCCATGACCTCTAAGTTATCCTTGTTTTCTGTTTAGATTTCCATGGAATAACTAGTGGCAGAACTAGTGAACTTTCACCTCACAGTTTCCCTCTCTGAGGCACAGAATTTCAGGGCAGAATTTTAATTCACACTCTTCAGTGTTCTATGTACCATAGATACTGTTAGTCTATGCAGACCGCTTACTTACGTCTGGGGCTCCTTCTCATTGGGTTGTTTTTGCTGGGGCTGAAGAACGTTATTTACCAGTTCAGTGATCCCGCTAAAGGGAAACCACCTGTTTAAATAAGCAAATAATGTGACTGAAAAAACAAAAGAAGAACAGTGTAGATTCAATCTTTTTTATGAAAAATAATAATTTTTTTTAAAACACAGGCACAAAAGCTACAGCCAATGGAAATGTGAGCTCCAATTATCACCAGGCAATCAGAAAGTAGGAAAATTAATTGAACACTCAACTAGTCCACAAGCAGGCAGCAAAAAACTGCATCCAGTCACTATGTGGATGAAGTAAGAAGCTGCAGGCAGCTCTCTTACAAGCCAGAGAGTCAGAAAGCAGAAGACACACTAGCTGCAGCCTATCCAGTATTAGTATACGCTAATACCATCAAAGGTGCAGAGAGCAGAAGACGGCAGGAGAACAGGAGTCAAGTGTACTGCACTCAGAAGATGGTTACTTACTGTGTCGGCTGTGCTTTGTGTTCTTCTTTGAGCCTAAAAAAATAAGTTTGCACAACTGAGTGCACTGTACTAAAGCAGCAATTTCTACCTATACATTTGTAGTTATATATAAAGGACATAAAATTTAGGGTTACTACACAGGAAAATTAAGTGCTACACCATAAAGAATTGAGCATTTCAGTCGATTTTATACAAAGGGGGAAGGAAAGAGGTAAGTTGGCTTGTTTGGGTTTTTCTGGTTTGTTTTGCTGTAGTGCTAGGGATTTAGCACAGGGCCATATATATGGTAGGCAATCACAGTGCGCGTGAGTTACACCCTCAGTCCATGATAAACTGTCCTTCCACTAAAACTCTAGAGATTTACAGCAATGTTTTAGTCACAAATTTTACAACATATTTTTACTTTAAAGTACCATAGTAAATATGGTAAAATTAACTAAAAATACTTTCTATTTACTTGTTTTAGTTTATTTTTAAAAATAAGTTCAAGGAATGTTTTTAAATAAAACATGGGATTTTTATAAATGAATTTTTAAGGGCTTATAAATTACTTTATGCCTAAAGGATTAGATAAAAGGAAGTAGAGGGGGTAATATAGTCAATGTCTCATAAACTAATATTACTAATACTGTATATTTTTAACTAGTCATGCTAACATAAATTCTTCATGTAAGTACAGTATAATTAAAGTAAATTTAAATAAATACTGTGTAAGTAACTATAATAAAATCAAGTGCTTCACTTTCAATTTTAAGAGCTCTTCAGTCATCTAAAACTAAAGGTCGGCTCTCTTACTTTCTTAGGTAGGGTTTTATATTATCAAAACACTGGTCAGGACCTGACTCAGAAGCAGATGGCTCTTAGTGGATGTGATGTGAGTAACTGCACAGTTTTTAACAACAAACTCCCCCACTTCATGTGACACCCATGTAAATCACCCTTGGAGTTAGTATTATTCACTATACCTTATTAAAGTCAAACTATTCGCTCCATAGAGTGTATGCTCTGTAAGCTCTTTCCACAGTTTTCAGGAAATGAGGAGGAAACTGGATCAATATACAGCAGTCGGTATGAAATCTAACAGCATCGAATATTTAAAACACTAAGAAGGATCTCACACAGGGCAGTGATGATTGGTAAAACTGGACTTTCTACAAATAGCTAAGAGCTGCCTTGAGAAATACATTTACTTGCTCAAAAGACTAACACTTGGTAAATAAAATTTACACAACAACCTAGGATTTTTCATTACAAAATTACATCAATAATGCAAGCTGAATCTTCTCTTTAAGTGGGATTTTATGTTAGTTTTATGGTATGGAATGGTTCATCAGGTCGACTCAGCTGAGTTAGACAACGTTGTGAGACTGGTGAAAGAGCTCTCAGGAGGCGTCTGTGCAAACATTCCAGAGACCCTTCACTAAGAGTAAAAGACTGCCCTGAGTGAGGACAGTACCAAGCAGCAGACAGAGGCCCAGATGACAAAAGGAAGAGAAAGCCCGTGGCACAGGCGTGCTCTCTTCCTCACTCTGCGCTTCCCACCCACCCACCCACCATATGGTGAGCAGCCTTTCCCATATGCTCCTGATACCATGCAGTGTCAGGAGCAGCAACAGATCCAGCTGACTTTAAAGCAAAAGCTATAGGAAGGGCCAGCTGAGTGCTAGGATACCTAAGATAGACTACCAGAATGGCAGAGATTTAACAAGGGTTCCTTGTAGAGTCAGTCAGACGGAGCCTAGCAGACTGTAGAAAAGAGAAGCAGAAGACTAGACAGAATTCTGAAGCTGAGGCTCTGAATAGGCACCCAGGAGACAAATGCTGGGAAAGGCAAAGGAGACTCTGGAAACTGTACTGCAGAAATTGCGGTAGTCTTCTGAGAGGCACAATGTAAACACAGGCAGGCAAGCCTTCCATGCTCCCTCAAGGCCTAGAAAACCCTACATGTAATCCCAACACACCAGAGACAAGGTTGTAATTGGAAGATGAGGGGGAAATTCTCAGACTGGGAAATTTTGTCTAAAAGTTGACCTCCAACACAGAAAATCCTTCGGCCTGAGAAAGATACATTAACTTGTTTGAATTTACAGAGAAAAACAGGCTCCAGCCAAAGCTGTAGAGAAAAATACAAAAGGCAATGCAAGGGAAGGGGCAAACCACATCACCCCAATTACAAAGAAATATTAAATACCGTCGATTTCATCTTACTGCTTTTTTATATTTTACACTTTGTACTTTAATTGTACAGTGTGTTTTAGTTCATATCCTCGATGAAAAGGCTTTTATCGTTGTCCTTTCTATACCTGATCAACAAGGTTTTCCTCTATTTCTCTTGTCTGTCATCCATACACCCTCCTCTTCATTCTTTCTGGACTCACTCTTTTCTGGTGTCAACTCCTTCAATTTGTTACTTAAACACTGACACCAGTATCACTACAGAACTGTAAAACTACACTTTTCTTATTCAGGCTCCTCTGAAACTGACTACTGGTGAATGAGAGCAAAAGAAACAGGAGTCTTCTACTGCAATGGAACACTGGGGCTATCCTAAAGTCATTATATTATCTAGTACAGTCACCCTCGGCCAAAAAATACCAGAGGAGAACATAAATGCAAGGGAAGACAAGTCACCCACGGGACTTTGGTAAAAAACGTTAGAGAAAAAGATTGGAAAAGGAGAGGAGGGCTGTGTAGCACGTCCCTCTCAAGGGTCCTGTTGCTGTGCAGCATACTCCATGAAAGCAATGTTCTTACTTTTCCTAAGTAATAATAAGAATAAAGGCACAACTAAGTCAAGAAATTGATGTGAGGCCAGGCGTGGTGGCGCACGCCTTTAAACCCAGCACTCTGGAGGCAGAGGCAGGTGGATTTCTGAGTTCGAGGCCAGCCTGGTCTACAAAGTGAGTTCCAGGACAGCCAGGGCTACACAGAGAAACCCTGTCTCGAAAAAAACAAAAAAGAAAAAAGGAAAGAAAGAAAGAAAGAAAGAAAGAAAGAAAGAAAGAAAGAAAGAAAGAAAGAAAGAAATTGATGTGAATCAGGATAAAATATGTTAATATGATGGTTTTTGTCCACTGTCAACATATCTAGTACAGTTGTCTGATGCTGTGGAAAGCACTATGACCAAAAGTAACGTGGGGAGGAAAGGGGTTTTCACCTTACAGTCTATCAGGAAGGGAAGTCAGGGCAAGAACTACACGGAGGCAGGACTGAAGCAGAGGGTGTGGAGGAAAGCTGCTTCCTGCCTTGCTCAGTTTGCTTTCTCAGACAAGCCAGGTCCACCCGCCCAGGCACCACAGCTGGATCTTCCCACACTCGTCATTAATCATGAAAATCCCTCACAGACTTCCCTATAGGCTAACGTGATGGAGGCGATTCTTCAACTGAGAGTCCTTCCTTCCAGATGACCGTAGCTTACTTCAAGTTGACAGAGAGAGAGAGAGAGAGAGAGAGAGAGAGGGAGGGAGAGACAGAGAGACAGAGAGAGAAAATAAAGAAAAAAAGCATCTACTATTGATGTAGAGAGAGAAAGAGAAAAAGTAAAGAAAAAAAAGCATCTACTATTGATGTAATTGTTTCCCAAAATTCATATTTAGTAACTACTGCATATTATATCAGAAATTCACATGAAAAAGCATTACGATGGGTGACATCATACAAGTCATCATCAAGCAAGAGCGTCACAGTGACCAAGGGATTAAAGCATCACCAATGTCAACAATTCCTAAAAAGCATGACGCTGACTATCAGGACAACAATTTTTCTGACGTAAGATGGCTAAGTTCAGGCCAAAGGTTAAAAAGATTTTATGATTTACAATGTTGTTAACTTGTCTGTGATATCAAAAACAAAATTTATGCCACAATTTGCCAGTGAAAACTGGCTTATAAATACAGTATTTTTCATGGATTCAACTACTCGTTTAAAGGAGTTAAACATGCTTCTTTCAGGTGAAAACCAACTTATCAAAGCAATATTTCCCATCTTAACAGTAGTATGAAACTGAACTTATGGTAAACTCAAATTAAGGAAGATAGCTTCATGCATTTTGACATGTTTGCTAAACATAGTCCTGTGAACAGTTAAATTATGTAGCCTTGATTGTCAATCTGATTCAATATTTTGAAACAGATTTTAAGTTTTTCAGGAAAATATTTTGGTATATTTTCTACTCCATCTTTACTTGACATAATTATGACACCTGCCAATTTTCAAACAATAAATGGAGCTTCAGTCTGATATTTAACTTGAGAAGATGTTACTCATATCTCCTTACTTGACATTTACAAGGTCTATCTCCCAGAAACAAATATCCCTGGCTCCACAATCACAATTCTTGTTGTTGTCTTCTGGCAGCACTTAAATGTGTGAACAACTATTTGCAAGATTGAAGAACACGAAGAGTAAAATTAGAACCACAATGTAGGATGAGGAACTTAAGAGCAGATTGTAACCAAGTCCATCAATCCAGACACAGGTGCAAATGCAACGCCACTAGTTTTACATCACCCTGTATCTCTTAGTTTTATAGTTAAGATCTAAAAACGTCAGTTCTCTGTTACTCAAATGTGGTCATTATATGGCGAAAATTAGGACCGACTTGATTCTAAACAGCTCTCCAAATGAGCTGTGGAGAGATCTCAGCTGGCGTAGTGTAACCATGAGCTACTGAGCTCCATCTCCAGTGTGTATGTAAAGTCGGGCATTGAAGCCTATTTATTTATACTCCCAACACTTGAGGGGTAGAAGAAACAAGAGGATCCCCAGGACTCATTGGACAGACAGTCTAGCCCAGATATCAAGTCCCAGGTCTCAGTGAGAGATCCTGCCTCAAAAATTAAGTTTGATGGACTTGAAGTCAAGACTCAAGGACGATTCCAGGCCTGCACACACCCTTCCACATATGAACACATATACACACTCTGAACTTGGGATAGAGTTCAGTTGGTAAAGTCCTGTCTAACATAGTAAGTTAAAACTCAAGGTTTGATGTGCACTGTATAAACCAAGTATGATAGTGGGCATTTATAACCCCAGCACTCAGGAGGAAGCAGCGGGAGAAGTCCAGGGTCATCCTACATAATGGGTTCCAGGGGAGGCTGGGTTACATTGGACCTTGTCTTACATTTTCGTTTGATTTTGCCTTTTGAGACAGGGTATTTCTAAATAGTCATGGCTATCCTGAAACACACTATATGTAGGCCAGGCTGACCTCAAACTCACGGGGATCCACCAGCCTCTGCTTCCAGAATGCTAGGATTATAGGCGTGCACTATCATACCTGACTACTGTATTTCATACACTCTGAATAGAGCAATACATAATTAGTATCATTTTGTGAGAACTCTTGCTTTTCTGTGCTAGAAAATATTATGAAAAATATACGCAGACATTATTTTTGTCCATCTGCTTCATAAGCGTTTGTGTATTTAGTGAGTGGCTGAAAACAATTATTTAATCTTTATTTTTGCCAAAAGTTGTATTTGCATTTTATTTTATGCATATGAGTATTTTATCTGCATATAACTTGTGAAAGTAGCTCATGCTCTTAGCTTCTGAGCCATTGCTCCAGTTCCAAGATGATTCTTCTTTTTCTAGATTGACCCGCAAAAGCCAAAAGGTTAGATGCCTCTGCTCTATATAGTAATATTCTTCTTTTAAACTTGGCCCATAGTAAGCAATACATTTTATGTGCAGCATATGTATTGCTAATATATATATACATATATAACTAAAATGAAATTCTATGAAATAATACTAAGTAAACTATACACTAGTATTATCTGTTATTTTCTACTTTGTCTCTGTTCTTTTTATTAATGGTGGTGGTTTATTTATTTTTTTGAGACAAGGTTTCTCTGTGTAGTCCTGGTCATTCTGGAACTCCTTCTGTTGCTGAAGGCCATGCAGGAGGAATAACAAATGGCTTTAAAACTCATGGACTGCGACCCACGGATTACTACAGCCACATGGGTGGGCCTCGGTGTGGCCTGGCCCTGAGCACCATGTGTCCTGAGGACTCCTATGCTGCTATAGGGTGCTGCCCTGCTTGCTGCCCTCACATCCCTCTTAATCTGAGAATTGTCTGAAACTCTAAGGGTTTTCCAGTCCCTCACTGGGCAGCATCTCTGGCACTCACAATAATATTGCTTGATCTCTTTCAGTCATTGCTGCTGGAGCAGATTATGATTCTTTATCCTAGAGAAGAACTTAGAAATAAATGTAGATCATCAACAATGACTACCACCCTTAGAAAACATTTGGAAAAATAAATTGTTAGTGAAGCTAGGTTGAGATGTTTTTACTGCTGGCTCTGATGTAAAAAGCCTTAGGGAATAATTTAAAGTTCAGAAAGGCACACTCTTACCAGTAAAGCTAGGGAACTTTTATGGCCAGGGAACAAGAACAATGGCAGCACTGCTGACATGACTCTTGCTGAGGCTGGACTGGTGATAATTGATTTCCTACACCCATTTTTTCCCTCAGCTTCCTGATATGATGTATTAAGAATTACTGATGAGTAGATATGCATTTTGAGGATTTAAGGTAAATATGACTATTTTTATATAAAAGTTTAGATTCATGATTCTTTTATGATTCTTACAAAATTACTTTAAAATATAAATAATAAAATAATTACTTCTTTCTTTGTAACCGCAATTGCCACCTGCCAGTAAAAGAAACTGGCTGAGAAAACTACATTGGTTGCTTTCACTTTATTACTCTATAACAAGCTGTTTGGTTATGAATGTACATGGGTTTTTAGAATAATTTGTTTTCTTTACCTGTACTATGTAATGTTATTTCTTGTAAAGGTATTGGAAACACACTTTTTTCATAATCATTTATTAGAAGAAATCTAAAACATAATCAGATTATAACTGTATACTGCTTGAAAGATTTTGCTGGGATATATAAGCTATGAAAGAAGGAATAGAGAATCGGTGACTGGAATATTCTCTCCCATCCATCATCTATATGCATATGCATAAAGTTTGTCCAAATGGGGGTTGGAACATTGCTCCTTCCATCCACCGATTGTACATATTTGTGCATGTATGTGTAGAATACTTGGAGCTTGGCTGCTAGAGCTTTGCTCTAACCATCCTATGTATGAATATGCATATGTCTGCCTGTAGGTCTGCATGCATATATGTATGTGTATGTATACATGCATATTTGTCTGTATGAAGTTACTGGACTCTTGACTTTTGTTCCATCTATTTGGAGTGTGTGTGTGTGTGTGTGTGTGTGTGTGTGTGTGTACAGGGGGATTTTCTCTTTCCTTCTCTTTCTCACTGACCCCCAGGAGTTAAGAGTTCATAGTTTTTCCGCTGGCCACAGAAAGTGCCAGCCCCAGGAAATTAAGCGGTGTTCCCTCAGAGTCTGCTGATTCACTTCTCTAGTTGCTGGCTGCCTTTGGCAGCAGCCGCTGAAGCTATCTAGATCCACCCTGGTCAGCGGCTCTAAGCACTAACCCTCAATGGCTGCCTGCCTCAGTTTACCCACCATATAGATGCCAAAGCCAGTCTTTGTCTGCAGACCAGGCTGGCCTAGAACTCAGAGATCCATCTCCCTCTGCCTCCTGGGTGCTGAGCATAAACGTCTGCACCACTGCCAGGCATAACCTCTGCTCTTAATTGCTAGGTCTAGTGCTACTAAATTGATTTCATAACCCTTAGTTTAAAAAGTACAATCTGCAAGCAGCACAGATAAGTTATAGTTTCTAACTAAAGGCCAATAATCATACTCTGAATGTTGTTCATGGTGTTCATGGAGTTCGGAACATTCCTAATGCTTAGAGAACAAACTGGCATTTCAAATGTCCAAATCATATGGCATGCCTTTAGAATCATTCTTATACATGCACATAGACATGGCAGGTTACTATGTGTTGCCATACAGATTCTAAGTCACTGTTATCATGCAAGTTAAGCATTACAAAGGAGATTGGTTTATTAAGACCAGAAGGGAAGCAATGATGTTGGACACAGAAAAAGAAATGAACATTAAGTAGACATAGAGGCAGGAGGTGTGAGACCTACTAGGCTGACAAAGGAAGCAAATCCTGAAAGATAAACACAGCCAAAGCCAGCAAAATAAGTAGAACCTGAAACAAGAGCCTAAGCACAGCCAGAGCCAGAAGGGGAAACAGAAAACAGCACACAAAAGGAAAAAGGAATGTGCACTGCCAGAATGGAAAAGGCTGATGGCATGAGGCAGCCTTGTGCATGGGCACAAAAGGCATGAGACTCCTTTGTCATGTGTTCTCTGAGGCTAGCAGAGAGCTCAACTTCAAATGTCACTCAGACCACAGTACAGAAAAGCTATGTAGTCATTGGTTCTTAAAACTGCTGCATAGCACGCCTTTCCTTCCAGTAACTTTGACCTATTTGTATTAGAATGCTCAGCTGAGAATATATATTCCTGATCTGTTTGATTCCTTTCACAGCCAGATTTACAATTTAACGTAACATCTACCACATTGTTTCATGATGCCCTGGTGTCTTTAAAGCTTCACACATACAACTATGCTTAAGAAAGAACTATGTTCTTTTCATGAACAAAATATTAAGAATAATGTTATAAGACACGGAGAGATGCTCAACAGGTAAGAGTGTGTACTCCTCTTTCAGAGAACCTGACTTTGGTTCCCAGGACCAATATCATGTGGATCACAATAGCCTGTAACTCCAGTTCCAGGAACCTAGGCCTCCAAAGACATGCAAGAAGCACACAAACTCACACAGACACATAGACACATACATAAATAAAAACTAGGTATTTTTAAATTCATATTAAATGAAAGTAATCTTTTCACCTTTCTTGTTTTTAGTAGGAAAAAAAATTCCAGTAGAGTTCAAAGATTAGTAGTATAACTATTACAAAATGGGTACCGATTGACAAAATAATTAAGCTATGTATTTAAAGAATTATCGAATGTCTTTTCCCTTTTTTTGATTTTTCACAAACAAGAATCAATGCTTCTATAACAAATTTAACTTCAAATGGAAGCCAAATTCTGATATGACTTTATCAAAATCAGATTTACTACTTAGTAATTCACCAGCAGTTAGTTTATGATTACTCAAATGTACAACAGAGAAAGGCCTATATAGTGATGATTTGCTCTAACTTTAGGTGACACAGACCTAAATTAGCTGACAATATAACTAAGTACCTACAGGTAAGTAATTTTAATAATAAAAATGTTAGCAATATGTATGCAAATATCAATTAAATGATTAATATTTTATAAACCATAAAGCATTAATATACCAAAGGAATCTTGAAAGTCAGAAATTGCCCATAATCAATTGACTTACTGAAGTAACACCTAAAGGTTTTTGTAAACTGATGATGGTGATGATGATGGTGATGATAAATGTGATGATGATGACAGGCTAAGATTCCAAAAGCACGAGTCAGAAAAAATTTAAAGGAGCAAAATGTATAGATTCCCTACAGCCCAATAGTGTTCTAATATATTTTGAGATGTGATTTATAAAACAGAAATACTGAAAATACCCTGTCAGGGCTAAAGGTACTGCTCAGCAGTAGAACACTGACCTATTGTGAATGTTCGAATGAGAATGGCCTCAAAGGGTCAAATGATTGTAAACTTGGTTCCCAATGGTAGAACTGTTGGAACAGATTAGGAGGTATTCCAGGAGGTCACTAGGAACAGTCTTTCAGAATTTAGGTAAGACTGAAAGAAAGGCTTGATTGCACTCATGCACTTTATATGTCATAGTAGGGAAGTTAAAGTTGCATTTGTTGACAACAGAAATTCTTATGAGGTCATTTGCTAATTGTTCAGGAGACAGGTAAAGAATACCTACTGTTGTCAAGAACGACGAATGACGCGACACTGTATGCACATGATAGCTGCAATTCACACTCTCAAAAACCAACACAGGTACCTGGGTGGGGAGGAGTTCCTTCAATTACAGCATTCAGGGGACAGAGGCAGTGAGTCTCTATGAGGTCTGTTCAGTGCCTGGTGATAGAATGAGTTTAGACCAGACAGGACTACAAAGTGAGACCTTGCCAAAAAAAGTACAGATAACACATAAGAAAGATGAAGAGGCCTGATGTATACAGCTCAGTGGCAGAGTGTGTGTCTAGCAAGGTCATGCCCTGAGTTCCATCCCTTGCACTGAGGGGGGGGGCGGGGAATGGGGAAAAAAATTGGTCAAAGAATGTCTATAAATAGATCAAAGAAAGTAAAATAAAACAATAGTATGTTCGAAAAAAACAAACAAACAAACAAACAATAGTACGATAAAAGTCAAAGTGATCCCAAAGCATCTACACTTAGCCACTGGCATAGGAAAATATTAAAAATCAGTACCTCTGTCAATAAATGTTACAAATTTGATTTTAAATGTTGAGTTGTCCCTCCTCAAAGGCAATGTTCCAGTGAAGTTCTACGACTATTTAAGAGGATGTTGCAATTCCTAATCTGCATACACCAAACACAAGGGCACACAAGTTCATAAAAGAAACACGACTCCAGCTTAAATCACACACTGACATGCACAGACTGATGGAGGGAGACTGAAATGCCTCTCTCACCAACAGGCAATAACTAAAAGGAGAAATGCTGCTGTTAACTGATGCTTTACACTACGTGAACCTAACAAATATTAATAGAGCATTTCACTCAAACACAAAAGAATATACTTTCTTCTTAGCACCTAATGAAGCTTTCTCCACTTTCTTGGACACAAAGCAAGTCTCAACAGATACAAGAAAGTTGAAATAACATCCAGCAACCTATCTGGCCAACATAGATTAAAGCTGGGTTTCAACAACAATAGAAGTTTTACAAACTCATTGAAAACAAAAGACTCATTATACAATGAAAAATGGTTCAAGACAGAAATTAAGACGTTAAAGACTTTCTGGAATTAAATGAAAATTAATATATAATATACTCAAACTTATGGATCCACGTAGCAGCTGTTCTAATAGATAAATTCATATCACTAAGTGCCTACTTTTAAAAATTGTTGAGATCTCATATAAGTAACTTAACAGAACACCTAAACATTCTACAACATAAAAGGAAATAACACCAAAAAGGAGTGCATGGGAAGAAATAACCAACTAAAAGTGAAATCAACAAAACAGGAAAAAGACATACAAAGAATCTGTAAAACAAAGACTTGGGACAAAAAGGAAGATGGGGAAGAAATCCAAACAATCAAGGATATACATTAAAAATGTGTACTCCACCAAATTGGAAAATCTAAAAGAAATAATTTTCTCAATATCTGCCACTTACTAAGTTTAAATTATGGTCATATAAGCAATTTAAGCAGCCCTGTAACTCCTATAGAAAAAACAGCAATCATTAAAACTCTCTCAACCAAAAACATAAAACATAAAAAAGTTCAGGGCTAGATGCTTTTAAGACAGGGTTCTAGCAGGGTTTTAATGAGTTAATGCTAATACTACACAAATTATCCTACAAAACAGAAACAAAAGAGACATTGCCCAATTCATTATAGAAGACAATTACCTAATCCCCAACAAACCCAACAAAGACCCAGCAAAGAGAGAATTACAGACCAATTTTTTTATCAACATAGATGCAAAAACAATCAAATACCTGCAAACTGAATCCAAGAACAATTCAAAAAGATCATCCACTATAATTAAGCAGACTTCATTCCCAAAATGCAGAGATAAATCAACATACATAAATCAATAAATGTAATCCACCATATAAACTGACTGAAAGACAAAGACCACAGGATCATCTCATTAAGTGCAAAAAAGGCCTTTGACAAAAATCCAACATTCATTCATAATAAACATCCAGGAGAGATTAGGGATACAGGGACATACTTCAATATAATAAAAGCAGCTTACAGCAAACCCATAGCAAACATCAACATAAATGAAACAAAATTCAAAGCAGTTTCACTAAAATCCAGAACAAGACAAAGTTCTTCACTCTCTCTATACCTACTCAATAAAGTGAAGTCTTAACTAGAACAGTAAGACAACTGAAGGAGATCAAAGAAATATAATTTGGGAAGGAATAAGTCAAGGTATCTTTATTTGCAGATGACATATGGCATTTTGTTTTCATTAAAAATATATTTATGTGAATATGCTTTTGTTTTCCTCCCAGGTGAAGAGTAAGAGGCTGCTTCACAGCAGGTGACTGGGATTTGCCTGGTGCACTAGCAGAGGCATGAACTTTGTCAGCTGAAGATGGCTTTTCTGGGGACTCTGGAGAAGGGATACATGGCAGAAGCCTGAGAGAGCACACAGGCTGGGGGCGCTCAAGAAGGAGGCTGCTGCTCCTCATTGCTGTTGTGATTTGACAAGTCGGAAATAACCCAACCAGGAAAATTGGACTTGAGCCAAGGAACCAAAACCCCCTAATCAGAAGGAAGTAGCTACAGAGCTCTATATCCCTTCCCCCTCTAACCTTCATTCTCTCCTAGTGCTGGGGAGTTGAAAGGGATTAGGGTGGAATAACGGTTAGAAAGGAGGTAGAGTTATAAGAAACTAATAAAATAATTTTAAAAATAATCCAACAGTAGTATACATAAGTGACCCCAAAAATCCTACCAGGAAACTCCTACAACTAATAAATATTTTCAGCAAAGTAGCTGGATACAAAATTAACACAAAAATCAGTAACTTTCCCATATACAAACAACAAACAGCCTGAAAGAGAAATCAGAGAAACAACACGTTTCACAATAGCCTTTAAACTATTAAAAATATTTTAGGGTATCTCTAAACAAGCAAGTAAAGACTTTTATGAAAAAAGAAAAACTTTAAGATATTGAAAAGGGAAATTGAAGAAGAGATCAGAAGATGGAAAGATCTATCATGCTCATATATTGGTAGGATTAATATTATAAAAATGGCCATCCTACCAAAAACAATCTACAGGTTCAATGCAATTCCCATCAAAATTCAGAAGGAAAAATTCTTTATAGAACTCTAAAGGAAAATTTTCAACTTCCTATGGAAACAGAAAACAAAAGCCAGGATGGATAAAAGAATTCTAAATAATAAAAGAGCTGCTGAAGTACCACCAGGCCCAATCTCCAATTTACAACAAAGCTAAAGCATGGCATTGGCTCAAAAGCATACACATGGGCCAACGGAGTAAAACTGAAGACCCAGACATAGGTCTGCACACCTATGAATACCTGATGTCTTTTATAAACGACCCAAAAATATACTGTGATGAAAACAACATCTTCAACAAATGATGTCGGTCAAACTAGATGACTGCATGAGAAAGAATTCAAATAAATCCAGACTTAATCTGCACAAAACTTAACTCCAAATTAATCAAAGACATCAACATAAGACCAGATAACGTGAAGCTAGTCCCAGTGACTTTCTCTGGCTTCTGCCTGAAGATCTGGATATACTTCTCTCAACTACCGTATCTGCCTGTGTGCTACCATGAGGATGATGGACTAAACTTCTGAAACCGGAAGCAATCCCTAAGTAAATGCTACTTTTATCAAAGTTGTTGTGGTATCTCTTCCTAGCAATAGGACACTGACAAAGACAGAAGTTGGTACCAAGGAGTGGAGTATTTCTGAGAAAGTACTTACCATGCTGCTTGTTGGCAGAATGTGAACTTTGGAATTAGGAAAGCAGTTTAACACAAAGTGGGGCTGATGGACCACACTAGTAGGAACATGGAAGACAGTGGTGGTGAGAGCGTGTAGATGATGACAGCCAGCAGAACTTCAGAGAAGAATATTAGTAAGTATTCTAGAGACTTTTTTTGTTTGGTTTGGTTAGATTTGGTTTTCTTTCTTTCTTTTTTTTTTTTGTTTTTTTTTTGTTGTTGTTTTTCGGTTTTTTGTTTTTTGTTTTGCTTTGTTTTGTTTCAAAGTTTTCTTTTTTATTGGATATTTTATGTATTTACATTTCAAATGTTATCCCCTTTCTTGATTCCCCCCTATTCCATCTCCCCTACCCCTGCTTCTATGAGCGTGCTCCCCCACCCACCCACTCTGGCAGTCTAAATGTAAGCACCAAATAATGGAGGAGGCTGAGCCCAACTGGACATCTCGAATCACCAAATGAAGTTTCCAGTCCCAGAAAATGGATTACAAACAGTTGAATTGTTGGCCCAAGGGGTCCCATGGAAATCCAAAAAAAACTTATGCTATTGCAAACACTCTCCACAAACTGGTGGTAAGGACCTGTTGCTGAAGATACCTACCCAACTCATTGAACACAGAGAAGTTGAACAAGTGCCTACTTAAAGCCTTCACCCCTATAAACTAGTGTTCATGATAATGCAAGGTACTCTGCATGCTACCAAAGGAGAAAGGTGAATACCAACCCAACTCCAAACCCTTAGATCTACAATGGTGACCTTTCCTACAAAACTGTAGGAGTAACCAACCAAGTCTGATTTGACTTAAGGCCCATTGTATGAACTAGGACCCATGCTTGGTGCTGTTAGGTAGCCAAGAACCTGAGACTACATTAAGCCAGGGGCCAAAAGAACATACCAATACAATGATTCCTAACAATTTTCTGCTATACTCACAAATCAGTGCATTGCTCTGTCATCATCAGAGAACAAATACTGAGACCCATAAGCAAAACAATATGCAAAATGAGAGACCTTAGAACACTCTGTCCTAAACAGGATGACTATGTCAAATCCTCCCCCCCCCCACCCTAAATCTTAGGGAACCCAGGAGAAGAGGCAGAAAGAATGTAAGAGTCAGAGGAGAGAGAGTCCACCAAGAAAACAAGGCCTTCTAAACACAGCACACAAAGAACATATGAACTCAGAAACTAAGGCAACATGCACAGGGCCTACATGGATCTGAACCAAATGGAGTTCTAGAGCTGAGAGGAGAAGTAGACACACCCCACCATCTATAACCCAGAAACTATCTCCAGTGATAGCCACTTGAAAAATTAATGTTCACCAAGGGAGTCTCCCTGGGGAAACACCATACTTAAGACCCAAAAGTAGAGAGCCAACACTAAATGAATTCAATCACATCTCTGGAGGTTCTTTTTCTCATGTGTGTCAATGCATATTTTTTCAATACTGCACAGGTCCTTTGAATATATACTATGGCTTCCAGATTTGTGTTTTTTATGGGATTGCTGTGTGTGTGTGAGTGTGTGTGTGTGTGTGTGTGTGTGTGTGTGTGTGTTTCCTGTGCTTTTTTTTTTTTTTTGGCTCTTTTTTCCCCCTGTTATTTAGTCCTATTCTGACTTATTTGTGTTTGTTTTATTTTATTATTATTCCTTAGATGCCTGTGTTCTAAGGAGAAAGGAAACAGGTGGGGATCCAGAGGGGTGAGAAGGACCAAGATGTAGTTGAGGGAGGACACACCACAATCAAAAAATAGGGTATAAAAAAAAATCTATTTTCGGGGATCCATCCCATAATCAGCCTCCAAACGCTGACACCATTGCATACACCAGCAAGATTTTGCTGAAAGGACCCTGATATAGCTGTCTCTTGTGAGACTATGCCAGGGCCTGGCAAACACAGAAGTGGATGCTCACAGTCAGCTATAAGATGGAACACAGGGCCCCCAATGGAGGAGCTAGAGAAAGTACCCAAGGAGCTAAAGGGGTCTGCAACCCTATAGGTGGAGCAACAATATGAACTAACCAGTACCCCCAGAGCTCGTGTCTCTAGCTGCATATGTAGCAGAAGATAACCTAGTCGGCCATCATTGAGAAGAGAGGTCCCTTGGTCTTGCAAACTTTATATGCCTCAATACAGGGGAATGCCAGGGCCAAGAAGTGGGAGTGGGTGGGTAGGGAAGTTGGGGAGGGGAGGATCTGGGGGACTTTTGGGATAGCGTTTGAAATGTAAATGAAGAAAATACCTAATTAAAAAAATAAATTTAAAAAAATCTATTTTCAATAAAAGGAAACTTATGGGTAGCACCGATTATATGTAATGAGTATTTGATAAAAAGCCATATGACACAAAGTTGGGTGCTGTAGCAAAGTGGGGGTGGACCTGGGAGAAACTGGGGAAGGGATGAATCTGATTTTTTAAATGCATTGTACAAAATTCTCAAAAAACTAAGAAAAATTTTAAAGGAAAATAAAAAATTCAAACAAAATTTGTACATGAATGTGCATAGCACCATTATTCATTATCCACAGAAAGTAAAACCAACTCAAATGCCCGTAAGCTGAGCTATAAACTGAGCTACAGGTAAATAAGGTGTAGAATATACATACAACTGAACAGTATACAGCCACTTAGAAAAAGGTAAAAATTATACATGTTATGGCATGAATGACTCTTGGAAATATTACTGAAAATGCAAAAAACCAGACACAAAACACTATATACATATATGATTCCATTTATAGGAAATATAAGGAATAGAGCAGTCCATAGATGTGAATGATGTTAGTGGTTTGTTGGGGGTTAGTTTGGTATTGTGTATACAAATGCTAAATTCTGAATCTCGAGATCTGGTTGCAACCAAAGAGCAGATTCTCGTGTACATCATTTGTTGTGTAAACCTTGCTCCCCAGTTTAAAGCTATTGGTTAAAAGAGGCAAGCAAGGTTTAGTTTATCAGGCTGGAGGTCACAGGTAGGGACTATGAGGAGAGAGAAGGCAGGAATGAGGGAGGAGGAGAAAAAAAGATGGAGGAAACAGGAGGTCTCCACTAGATGTGATGGACCAGCAACATGAAGCTCAATAAAATGCCCCCTGCGGATGGACTGATGGAGCAGAAATAAACCAGGCAAGACTCAAACAACAAATATTTGAGGAGCACAGCTAGGGAATTAACAGTCTACTGCAGAAAAAAAAACTAGATTAGGGGTAATTCACCCAGTAATTGTGCTAATTCCATAGGACTTTACCTCAATTATGGGGGCAGGGTGAGGTGGTGGGGGAGGGTAGCTAGGTCACATTAATAACTAGCAGAGGTATTAAATAACATTTCAATTTTTCCATTTACAATGGGTAAGGAAGGGGTGATGGAGAGGACTGTTTAATGGGTACAGAGTTTCTTTTGAGTTGATAAAAATGTTTAATGGACAGTGATCCTAGATGCCCAACTTCAGATGTACCAAATGCCACTGAATTCTATACTATAAAATCATTAAAGCTGCCAAAGTCGTATGTGTGCACTCTATAATAAAAATAGAGATAAAATCCTAGTACAAATTACAATATAGATGACCCTTGATAACCTTATACTATATCACAAAGCCAGTCTCAAAACAGAGCCAGCCCTGGTAGCATAGGCCCGTAATCCTAGATCCTTGAGAATCTGAGGCAGAACGATTGCAAGATCAAGGCCTAGTCTACATCACAAATTCAAAACTAGGTTAATTTGGCAAGATCCTGTCTAAAAATAACTCATTTAAAATGGTCTGGAAGATCTGGAAGAAGTGGTAGATAGCTTCACTATCAAGTACAAGGTTCCTTGTTCAATCCTCACTACTAATAATGTGTATGGTTTTATTTATATACAACATCTAGAATTCATAAATCAATAGAAAGTGAATTAGTGGTTAAAGAGGGTGGGGGAGGGGAGGAGTAAGTGCTAAATAAAAGGCTCTCTTAGAGGAAATGAAACTGTTCCAGAATTAGACTGTGGTTTCAGCTACACAGTGTAAAGTACTCATCTGTGAGCTTTGAAAGGTTGAACTGTTATGATATATAATAAATCTATGTGCATATATGATATATGTGCATGAGGGGGGAAGGGGAGGGGAGAGGGAGAGAGAGACCTTAAAAAACCCAAGTCACCAGGAAAGCACTAAAAATTTAAAGACAAGGATAGACATAAGAAACCTTAACTAGGGTGGGTAGGGGAGCAGGGCAGGGGAAGGGTATAGGGAACTTTCGGGATAGCATTTGAAATGTAAATAAAGAAAATATCTAATAAAAAAATATGATGGAAAAAAGCCTTAACTAGCCTTAAAGCAGAAGAGCCCCTGCTTCTCTCCTGCAACCCTGCACTTCTACAGCAAAGGCTTAGAGGTAAAGCTGGCATCTCTACCTTCAGTAAAATTCTGTACACATCCCACTCAATTTACTAATTTTGAAGCTAAATATTTTATACAATTCTATAGAATCAAAATACGTGCCAAAGAACTAAACAGCACAAAAATCAGACTTGATATTTCTCTTCTTCTCCTTCCATGTAAGTACCCTGGCATCTAATAAAGGCCAATGAAAAGGGTGGTGTCATCCAGACAGTGGTGGCGCATGCCTTTAATCCCAGCACTCACAGAAGCAGGCAAAGGGTTCAAGGCCAGTCTGGTCTACTGAGAGACTCCAGGACAGTGAAAGCCACACAGAAAAATCCAATCTCAAAACACAGAAAACAACAACAAAAATGGAATGTGCCCTTTTGTTTTGTTGTTGCTGGTATGAAAAGTGAAGTGTGTGTGTGTGTGTGTGTGTGTGTGTGTGTGTGTGTGTGTGTGTGTGTGTTTAGTATGTGGCACATGTGGAGTTTCTGTCAGGAAAATGTCTCAACAGGTCAGGAATAGTAATTTGTTTCTATCTGTCCAGTTTCCACCATAGTCATAAGAGACATAAATTTAAATTTATAATTATAAAAACATAATAAGATATCAAGACATAGCAAATGGGCTACATGCCAAATGTTGAAATAGTCATCTCTGAAGAATAAAGGGGGGTAGTTCTTTTATATATTTGATTTCCTAAGTTGATTCATTGAGTATATGATTTGTTTTCTTTGGTCTTTGGTGTTCAGGTTTTATTGTTAGTATACAAGAAATATTAGTCAAGTTGATGACAGTTCCTATTTGATATAAACAACTTATAGACATAGAGATATTAGAACAACACACAACATAAATATGGTATTTGGAATTTCATATTTTCATTAAACAGTAAAAACAATTCTTAAAATTAACATATTTTTGAAATACCAAAACATACCTTAAGCTTTTTATTCCAATATGTTCATTCCCTTTATCTGTCTGCACAGTTTCTGAACCCTTACACACGGACATGTGTCCTAACCACTGGCATATTGTATGAGTTACCTTTCCATCTCTCTACTCAACCAAGAAATGTGATTAAATGCTTGAACTGCATAGTCAACAAGACAAAAACTTTTACTTAAAATTTAATTTCCAATCCTGAGAATTCTTTATATGAAGAACATGTGTATTCATTTCTAAGATTTTGGTGGATAAATAGCATGAAGCCTAAACCTTCACCATAAAGTTCTAATTCTAAGAAAGATTAGTGTTGATAGTCAATCCCTGGTTGTCTCTTGTTTATTCGTCTGTTGTGAGCAGAGACTTCTCATTGTTCTAGACATCCACTTGTTGCAGGATGTTTGATCACACAGTGAACTGCGAGGTTGTGTTATTTACTGAAGTCTGCTTCTAGTTGTGGTATGACTCAGCCATAAGCACACCTTTTATTGCAAACAATGAAAATAACATTCATTTATAGAATTGTAAGCACCCATGTTTGAGAATGATGTATAATTGAGGGGTAGACAAAGTGATGAATCAGAGAAAGATTTGACAGAATGAATCAGAGACAGAATGTGCCCAAGTCTCACAAGAAGAGAGAGGAAAGGAAAGCTACTTAAGGGGGCAATGCAGAGAAAAGGAGGAGGCAGTTTTCCTAAGACAGTTAGAGACAGGTTGCAGAGAGAACAAGCTAGACACAGATGAAGACAGAATGAGCCAGAGAATGAAGAGCAAAGAGATTAGAACATATTGCCAAAGTTAGTATGACGTCAAGCAGAGAAATTCAGGAAAAACTGCGAGAAGCCAGATTGAATCACCCAGCTTGGAGAAGAGTTTGAGCCAGAACAGCTGAGTTGAACCAGCCATCCAGAATTCAGAAAGAAGTAGAAAGGGTGAGTTTATTCAGCAGCAAATGTCAGAAGCTGAAAACATTCTAGGCCTAGATCAGATTGTACAGAGGCTAGAAGCTTCCATGACTAGGCCTAAGTTAGCCGACAGAGGCAGCAAGCCTCAGAGACAATTAAAACAGGTGGATAAAAGACACATTTACATCTACTTGCTTAGTGTTTCTCAAATACATACGTTTTTACTAGTCATAGTGACCTTGTATGCCACACTAAGCTCTCTGCCTAACTGAAATTTTGTGCCCTCTGATCATGTATGAAACATACTTTCCAGCACCTTCCAACAAAAAGTTTACTCTGTTTCTTTGAAGTCAACTATGTTTAAGTCTTCACATAAAAGTGAGATCACAAAGGACCTGTTTCTTTGGACTTAGTTTATTTTACTTAACATAGCTAGCATCCTCCAGGTTCTCTGGCACTGTCCCAAATTAAAGGAGGCCCTTCACTTTTAAGATTGTCTGGTGTTTTCCATTTTGAGGTGACTCAACTGAGCTCCAGGGGGAAGGTAACTGAAGCAGAGCATGAGTTGGAGAGAGTGTTCCCCCTGCTAGCCACGGAAATTTGGGAATGCTGAACAGTTTGGTTGCAGCTACCCACACGAGATGGATGACTAGGAAAACATCTGTTCAGTGACAAGGGAACCACAGGAAGTTGAGCGGACAGCTGCATGGGGATAGCCATGGGGGCAGTGAGACCACCCCAGCAACAGCATGTAGTGATACATGCTATACAAATACAGTCTAGAACCCCCAAATTTCTGAGTAAAACAACCTTTTCTATTTTCATTAAATTCAAGCAGTTTTTACAATAACTGAAAGCTAACATAATTTTACACACAAGAGTCCTTTAAGCTAAATATTATAAACTGATTTTTATGGATATTAAAACTGTGACTTACAGAAATAAGGCATAAATCATGTCTTGTTCATCATTATATCCTTAGTGCTTGGTGAAAATGTCATACAATGACTATGTTTGATTCATAGTTGGTTTTATACCATCAGATTTTCAGGCTTTCCTTTGTATATTTCTTTAATCTTCCTTAAAACTTTACAGTCCTTAAGTAGACATCACCAAAGTCTGACCAGAACTAGAGATGCAGCTCAAGTCCAGAGCACTGGTCATGTATGAACAAAGCCTCGGGTTCAATTCCAGAAACATAAACATAATAAAATAAGATAAATAAAAAATATCTTACCAGTCTACACATCTTAATATACACTTACTATGTCCCAGTGTCTACATTTCACAATTAACCTATATTAATACTCATTTCTTACTTTTGTTCTTTATTTTATGAAGAATGTCTGTCTATTTGACCATAAAGTACATTTTTTAAAAATAATACTTAAAATAAAGCTTAAAGATTTTTTTCTTTTGCAACCACTGCACTGGATCCCAAAGGAGTACCCTGTGTGATGCTGCTTGCTAAACTACAATCAGGAGAATACTTCCTAGGGTTAAAAATAAGATAAAAGGCTATTTCTGCATTTCCATTCCCAGAAAAGGTTAGACCGAACACGACTGAACTATCCAAAAACACAGTAAGATAAACTGAAGTCAGAGGTGACACAAGATACTGTTTTTCATTGTCTTTTCTACATTTACTTACCCTTTCCATTTGTTTTAACATACCTGAGAGCACCAGTACTAGAGAAAGATACTCGCTAAACCCAATGCAGTCGTCATCACCTATTTGTGTGTGTGTTGGCACAAGACATCAACTCTCACCTCAATGGGAATAAGAGACAATAAATTCTGGAGCCAATTATGAGTGCCATGACCCAAGAATACAGATTTAGTTTACCTCAACTTCCATAATCTTATGCAGTAGCTGAATCCTTACATTTTTGTAGTCACAGAACAAAAGAAAGCAGTAAAGAAAATCATAAGACACAATCTGAATATCTGGGTGGAAACATCAGATAGATGGGTTTCAGTGAACCAGATGCCATCTCGTGGCATTCTTAAGCTTTTGAACTGGTGGAAATTAGTAGTTTGCCAAGTGGCCTACATTCCTAAGGGTTTCAAACCTGATAGTCACAGGGTGCTAGCCATAAAAGAAGGCAATGAATAGTGTCTGTATTGTTTTATTTTATTTTATTTTTTATTTTATTTTATTTTATTTGTATGAGGAATGTTTTGCCTGCATGTATACTTATATTCTAAATGCATGCGGTGCTGAGACAGAACAGAAGAGAGCACCAAATCATCTGGAACTGGAGTTACAGATGGTTGTCAGGAACTATATGGGTTCTAGGAACCAATCCTCGTCTTCTCCAAGAACAATCAGTAAGTGCTCTTAACCACTGAGCCATCACTCCAGCCTCCCAACTAATTAAAGAGATTATGATAGCCCAAAATAAACTGTAATTAGGCTCTGGTCCCATTACATTCCAGCCTTGTCAATAAAGTTTTAATCAGTCAACCTTATAGAAGATTTAGAACAAAGTGTGGCTTCTTTCCAGGAACTTTCATTCACATTTGATTGATTGGCTTTCCTTTAGTTTGGTTTGGTCTGGTTTGGTTTGGTTTGGTTTGGTTTGGTTTGGTTTGGTTTGGTTTGGTTTCTGTGGTCATGTTTAGGCTCAAACCTGGACCTTTGCACAAACTGAAACAGTTCTATTAATGAGCTAGATTCCCAGCCTATGATTTATTGAGAAAGATATCAATATGTAACTAGTCTCACTGAGAACATACTATGTAGCCATTGGCTTCCAACTGAAAATCTTCTTGCATCAACTCCTGGAGTTCTGAGATAGCAGGACTATAGGCATGAGCCACAATGTTCAGTTTTAGCCCCCTCCCAACTTTAGCTTTAATATACTACTTACTACTATGAGTTAATTGATCTCCAAGTGCTCTTTGCTACCAGACTACTGAAACAAATGACCCCAACCCCCAGAAACTGGAATCTGCTAAGAATCCTATGCTGAGGGAAGGGAAAAGCTGAAGTTCTGATGCCAGCTCGAGGAGAGTCTGTCTACAAGGCATGAGCTTCATCACAAGTTTTCAGAACAGAATGAAGCAGAGACAATGATGGGGTAGATGAATGAGGCCATAGTAGACCAGGACTGCCTAGCAATGCATATGCTCTGCCCTCTCTTCACACATAGGTCTCTTGTCAGTACCCTACTGGACCTCTTACTTGGCCCTCTTCTCAGTGTGGCCACACTGACTAATTCCCCGTTCTCTGCTTTTCACTATGACTTGCCTCCAGCTGGCTAAGTCTAGCTTTATTAGGGCTGCCATGACACAGGATTTGTCCCTAGAAATTCCAGCAATAATAGTTAATAAAACACTGCACACAAAGCACAATCTCCACTGCTGTGTGTTTAGTCCTCCTCAGCTTTTCTCCATGTAATTTCAGCACTTATGATTCTAGATTTAATGCATTCAGAGATTTGTGAATATGAACGCCTCTCATCCAGTCATCTTAACCACTTAAGCCTAACCCATCACCTACTGCTAGACTACTCAGATGCACCAGATTATTGTCTCATTGTTTGGCAAGAACTGAAGGTGAAAAAGCAGACCAGATGGTAAAGTTTAGCATTGCCTCCTGGAGCCCAGCCAAAAGCTAATGTTGAATTCTGGCAAACCTGTGTTGGTACTCAAAGCAATTCATTTGACTGTAATCAACTCAGTCATGAGATTAAACAAAATAAATATTAAGATACCAGAGATACATTTGAACCTGGTCTGCCACTTAAATAATAAATCATATTTCTATACAAATATTCTGATATTTTCTAGTTAGAATGTAGGTAAAGGTAAGGGTTTTCTAACAGCACAGCCCATTACTAGTAATGTAAAAATAATTAAGGATAGTTGATAGGCAGCAAAGAAGCAAGAAGAAAGCACTTATACTACCATCTACCAACCCACATACTGTTCCTGCTAACCTAATCTCTACTGCAGCTGGTTCATCCGTTTTCTTGGTCACTTAACCATTATCAGTTCTGTGCACTTTACTCAAAAATAGACTGAGTACTGTGATTTACTTTGTCACACAGAAGGCTAGTGACTTAGGAAAAACTATTGTGAAAAATATCTTTAATTACGGTATAGAACACAATGGCTTTGCATACTTCCTTTTGCTGTGTAATGCTGCAGACCCTCTGGGTCCCTTGTCTGCGTGGAACGAGTCTCTGGGGCAGGTGGGGAAGGCATCGGTGGGTGACAGACAGATGCACACAGGAGGTTGTGTAGAATCTGAATGTATTCTGTCAGGTCGCACATCAAACTTTTTATACCGAAGAAATAACAAGAAACCAGGCAAAATACAATCCACCAAGTTACAGTGATGCAATACAAAAGGAATGTATACATCAAAAGAAGGTGGGGACCAGGCTGCTGCTGCAAAGAAGGGAACCAGGTGTAAACCAGTCTATTGTTAAACCCACCTCCAGGGGTTCTGCACTAGCAGACCTTATCATGAATACTGCAATACCCCAACACCCTTATTTCCTGGGTCTACAGAAGAATTTACCAACTTGCTTCTAATGTGAAGCTTGCTATACCTAGCTGTAGAGAAGATCTCTGTCTCAGTGGGACTCCCTAGCTCTATTATGGTATTCCCTTGTTTGGGTGAAATTTGCTACTGTCCTTAGTAAATATTTTGCAGACCAGCTCTGAGCTACTGGCTCCGTCTTTTGTAATGCTTAATTAGTAACTGAATAGGTAACTTCTTTACTGCATTCCTGCTGGATTCCAAGCTCGTAGTTCCATACACCAGACTAACACAGGGATAGGGTATGAGTATATGGGTAAATGAGAACGCCAAAGCTCCAGGAGGTGAATTTCCATGAAACTCTTTTCCTCATTGAGTGCTTACAGACTTTTCAGCCTGTCAAGCACACTTAACCGAAGTGTGTGGCAGTGGAATTGATAAAGTTTCCACAGATAGACAAAAATATGCTCAGTTGTGAAATTTATATTATTGTTTTGGGGTTTCAAAAACAACTGGAGATGTAAACCATTCTTAATCACAGAGAATACATCAGATTTTGTCTATGCACATTTCCAGACTCCTAGAACAAACCAACCCATGAAGGTAGAAATGAAGAGATCAAAACATCTTAGAAAATTTTATTCCTCACTCCCAGGACCATGTCTCAGATCAACTGAGTCAAACTTCTGTAATATAATAGATGTATATTTGAATGAAACAGAGGGCTATATTTGTGGACAATAAAATACCAAAAAAACTGTTTCCTTCAACTATGCCTGGATAGGTATGTCACCATATCTTAAGGAGGTGGAGTTAGACATGAGAAACAGAAGCATGTAATAACACGTGCATTACTGTACTTGATTATATTTATTTATGCCTAAATTAATTTCAATTAATTTTTAAACATTACAAAGTGTGCTGTTTCTAGCCAATTCTTTTTCTTGTCATGTGAAATTGAATACAGAGTCCTGAGATACTATTAAAGAGAGAACAGGACAGAAAATAATTAGCAATGGAAATGACAGCTATACCCTCTATTATATACTTCATATGTCTTCTTACTAAATTCTCATAACCTTTCAAGGTAGTAGAACCCTAAGTACAGTTCCCCAGAGTAAATAACATGCAAATGCCACATTAATAGATGGCATAAGAAATGTTCCAAGCCAAAGCTACACTTCCAAATAATCTAGACTATTGCCCTGAATCTAAGGAACCCAACCAGCATCTAGTGACTGTTCTGTCCAGAGTATGTTATTTTTCTGTTCTTAATTGATTTCAAATAAGACTGTTTTGATTCTAAATGTGTCTTGTATAGCAGATATAAATCTAAAGTCATAACATAGAATAATGTTATTGGAATATATGCTTTTTTTCTTTTACATGAAACTTCATGTAAAATATGAAATCGCTGATATCACATGCAAAAAGGTTAAAAAATCATTATTTCTCTAAATAATAGAATAGTAACACATTAAAAGTAAAAAGGAGTCATAGAGGAAATCTATCCTGGTATGAAACTTAGCCAAGTGTGTACAGAACTAAGTGGTGGGAAGGGAAATGACCTGCTCCTTACCCAATAGCCACCTCTGTCCTCATTTGCCATCATACACTCTAAATGGAGACTTCAGACTCCATAGTCTCTGTAATCTGACTCCAGTATTTGAATAAATCGACTTTGCCTAACAAGAAACATCAAAGGATTTGTGCACTATAACAACCATGTGTTTATAGATCGCCATTAAATAGTAGCATGCCAACCTAAATAGCCTTCATTTATTCATTCACCTACCAAACAATACTGATTTCAATCCCTGTGGTAAATCAAAAGGTCAAATGTCTTGAGCATCATGAGTTCTCCTGGAGAGACAGGGCATGTGGCAGCAGCAGAGTAGAGAACCAGAGCACAGTCCCTTTGGCTTACATGGCATTGCTTCCTGTAATTAAATACGCCAAAACTTCTACAGGCAAAAGCCAATTTTAGAAAAGCCTACTTGAACAACTGTGCTAAAATATTTTTCAAAAAGAGCTAATTAGAAAAAAATAATACCTGTTATATCTATATTAAAAGGCTAGAATAAGTGTGAGTTTTCCAATTAAGTTATAATTTTACTTAAATTTTCAAATATATTCTGTTCTCAAACTTTGTACATTTCTAAATGTATCTTGGTATTCATTTACTCTGAGACAGATAATTATTTGTAACTACTGATCTTCAGATCCAAACATGATCCTGCTAAAAATGTTAAAATTGGCAGTTTGGGCTCCTGATTTTATGTAACATTTTATTTCTTAACCTTTCTACATTCATATATTTTCAATATACGTAAGAGGCTTTAAACTCATTTCTGACAGCAGATAATGAGAGTCAGATTTTTATCTAGTCTGCCAACATCTGTAACAACGAGTGTATTTACAGTTGTTTGTTTAATTGTTTGATTTTGAGCACCCAGGTGGTGTAAAACTTACAGGCAGCACATCCTACCTCATCCTCCCAAAGGCATATTACAGGTAATCCGCTTAGTTAACTTACTACTAAGTTTGAGTTCAAAACTATGCTACTATTTCTTCTCTGCTGCCCGTGTTTATTTTTTCTCCTCTCTTATTTTTTTCAATTGATTGTACTTTTCTGGCTTACCAATGCATTAGTTTGAAAGTTATACATTCCGCAACTATCATTTATACATAAACACACCAATTACCATATGTATTGTTTTACCGAACTAGCATGTATGTTAACTCCTTCCTGATGACATAACTTATACCATGTGACTCTTTTATCTGTCTTATTGTATGAATAGACTGTTGTTGACATATATTTTACCCCAGATCATCATATTTGTTTATATAGTCAATTTAAATTCCCATTTTTGAACTTTTTTATTGATTTCTAGACTTCCATCTAAGATCATTTCCCATAGTATGTCCTGGGAAAGGGTGGGAAGTTGGTGACATTTTTCAGCTATTGTATTTCTGAAATGCCCTTTAATCTGCTTCATTTCTGGGGGATATTTTTACAGAACATTAATTTTAGTTAATCTTGTCTTTCTTCAAGCTGGGCCGATCGGCACAGATTTGTACCACGAGGCAAACACAGGCAAATCACCGGAGCCCAGTTGTTGGGGCAATCTGAATAGAATAAGACCCTGTATCCTTTTTTTAAAAAAATACTTTTCTATTCCCTCACCATTTTTAAGACATCATTCAAATCTTATACCTCCCACTTTACTATTGTAAATCAGCATGGATTTTTATGGAAGATACTTTGAAAGTTGGTATTGTTTTTCTCTGGATAATTTTTTGTGAGGGTGTGTGTGTGTGTGTGTGTGTGTGGTTTTTGCATTTACTAAGAGAGGCCTACTTACAGTTTCTTATACTTCGCTTTCTTGAGTAGTAACACTGCAGATCAATGACTTGGTGCTCATCAGTTTGGGAGGAAAGTCTCAACCATTGTCTCTAAAAAGGTGTCTGCCTCAGGCTTTCTCCTGTCCTTCTGAAATTCTAGTTGTATGTAGTAAACCTCTTTCATTTTCTCCTTTTTCTTCCCGCATATTGTATTTTTGTGTTTTACTAGACATATTTTCCCATACCAGTATCCTGTGCTTTGTTGTTTCTTAGTTTCAGTTT
The DNA here is from genome assembly GCF_978045245.1 of Mus caroli. Classification (NCBI taxonomy): domain Eukaryota; kingdom Metazoa; phylum Chordata; class Mammalia; order Rodentia; family Muridae; genus Mus; species Mus caroli. The sequence goes on from NW_028227271.1 coordinate 65,320,716, forward strand.
TATGATCTTACCTCCCATATGCTTATTTTTGTTTATAAAACTATATATTTTAATAATTTTTTAGATTTTATTTACTTATGTGTATAAATGTTTTGCCTGTGTGTGTGTGTGTGTGTGTGTGTGTGTGTGTGTGTGTGTACACATATATATGTATACCACTTGCATGCCTGGCGCCCACAGGGTTCACAAGAGGGTGTAGAATTTCCCGGAACTGGAGTTAGGGATGGTTGTGAATCACCACATGGTGCTGGGAATTGAACCTCAGTCCTCAGCCAAGGCTCTCAACCACTAAGCCATCTCTCCAGCACTGATATTACATATTGATTAGTGGTAGAAAATTTTGAGATTAGGCATGATACTCTACTTTGCCAGGAAAGATTTACCCTGCTTTGACTGGTAATCAGATTCATTAACAATCCTCCTGGACATCTCTATTCAAGATCATAGCTCAGCTTTGTCATATAAGTAGACTTTGTTTGGTTGTTAAAATTGTAGCCCACGCTGGTTTTGAGCTCATTAGGGATGACACTGAGCTCCTGACCCTCCTGCCTCTACCTCCCATTGCTGCAATTACAGATATATACCACCATGTACATTAGATGGCATTACACCATTCACTTTCTGACTCATGCTTACTAAAGTGTAGACTTCCAGGTCTCAGCGCAAAGCTTGGAGATTCACCAGACAGTCTCCATGCCAGAAAACCCTATTTCCAAACTAGTTGTATTAGCCCAATTTAATTCGTATATCAAAAGCTCTTCTTAATTTCTCAGGCTCTTAGCCATCTTTCCTAGAAACACATTCCCATAGGGGAAAGAAGCCTCAAATTCCCAGCTCACCTTTCCGGTTTCCTCCTTGTCCAGTATCTTGTCCCCATAGCCATCACTGCTGTGTCAGCTCTCTGATACTCTCAAACAGATGAGCCCTATATCTGATCCAGTCTTTCTAGTTGCTCTCAGTAGAAGCATTAGTCCAATTTGCCTAATCCACCATATCAGAAGTGCACCTCTCAACTTTCTCATCTGTAAAATGAGGATAATAATGACAACTTCCTCCAATGTACTACTAAAACAGATCAAAGTGTCCATTACATATCAAGTGCACAAGCACTTTGGGCTATGACTTTGAGCTACCTACTGCTAATCTAAAACAATTTCAAATAATAAATAACATGTAGTTTTTGCTTGTCTAGTAATCTTTTTTTTTTTTTACATTTCAAATTTTCTTTGAGAAGCTAGTTTTAATTATTAAATACAGGAGTATATTTAGTCTTTAGTTATTAAGTACAATAACATTGTAGTTGTCTGTCCAGGTATCAAGACTTTCTAAGTCCAAGGGCAAACAAGTAACCCAAACTTGACCAATCTATCCAATATAATATGGACCTAAAGCAACGAACGCTGGTGCTGGCCAAGACAAGCAACAGGCAGCACACCAAGGAGGCCATCTGTTAGTTTACAAATCAGCTTCTCAGAACTAACGCATCTGATGAACTTATAACAAATATATTCTCTACTTAAGTAAAATAACGTCTCTTTGTTTGTTTGTTAGTTTGTTATTGGGACTATTTTGTGATAGGGTCTCACTTTGTAGCCTAGGCTAGCCTAAAGCTCTTGGCAGTCCTCTTGGCTCAAACTTCAATTGCAGGTCTGGCTACAAGATCAATTTCCATTTCTTGTAACTAAATACTCAGATATTTCAGTGGAGAATTAGCTCATTTTCAAAGTTTTTCTATTAGCCCATATATCATTATCAATTCCTTTGAAGAAATCAAACTAATAAAAAGGTCTATCAGGACATTCAGAAAAGTTATCAAAAAAATTGCTTTTGTTGATTTTCTCCTATATGATCAAATAATCCTATTTTATAAGTGCTTCCTGTGAGTCCTTGGTTGGTTCTAGTGCTACCCCTACTTCCTGTGCCCTCCTTGCAAGACTAGAAACCTGTCAACAGCACTTCTAAAACACTCTCTTGGCACCTTGTGTCTAATTGCATCCTGAACTTATGAGAACTGTACGGCAAAAGCAGGTAGTCACGTTTGTTTTCCTTCTGATCCTGGTTCCTGCAGGGACAATGACAATATTCAGTAAACTCAGAAGACTGCTCATGGGCTACAGTGGTGGCAGCATCAGCATCAGACTATTACCACATACCTGGACAAGCCCCATAAGTGATCCCACAACCAAGTTTCTGAACATGACATTGTACAGAAGTCAGATGGATCATCATTAAGAAAGAGGAGGCTGGAGACGGGCTCACAATTGTTCTGTCCTATGTTTTCAATTTCCTGGGAGTGCATCTTATCCTATGACCACTTATCCTATTCAACAAAAGCTACTGTGCACGTCTTGATTTAACAAGTTGACTTAACAAGCAGATATATCTTGCGGCTCACGTCTCTCATCCGAAGCTCTATTGACATTATCAGCTAGTTGTGGCAGGATTTTCCCTGTTGAATTAGTTGAAATCTTAGTGCAGCAGGAGGCCTGTGATTGGACAGGGAAAAGGGAGGTGGAGCTACAAGTTGTAGAGTCAGGGACAGAGGAAAGAGAGAAAGGAGAGAGGAAGATGGGTGGAGAGGAAGAAGATCCAGATTTCACATGGCTTTAAATAGCCACAGGTAGCTATAAATATCATAAAGGACAGAATAACTGGGATAACTTGTCTAATCTAGGTGGGCAACTTTTATCACTATTAATTGGTTCTGAAATCATTGTATGGGCATCTTGAGAATTGAGAATTTATTGATATATAAATTTGATTGTTTAATTATAAGCTTTTATAGTTTTGTTTTATTGGGTTATTGGAACATGGGGCCATCATCTACAGGGGATTTATGGCTGGGAAGGAACTAGCAGCTTTAGAGACAAGTGAACTGGAGATGGGAAGACCGCGATCAGTCGCTGTTGAGGCAATGCAGTGCCAGGGCAGAGAGTTGCCAGCAGTAGCACAGAAGCCTGCTGGTCCTTTTAAATATTTCCCACAACAGGCGGTGCCCAACATGAGGCACGAACCCAGGACCTTGAGATTAAGAGTCTCGTGATCTATCAAATGAGCTAGCTGGGCTGGAGTCATATGGATCAGATATAAAAAGGAAGACCTCCCCCCCAGAGGACTAGATTCCAGAGAATCAAACAAAAAGGATATCTTGATGATACTAAAATTTTGTTTTGAGATTTGTATATTACAGACTATACAGCCTTGGTGAGTCTCATCATCAGACATGCTGAACTGACCTGCTTGATCTCCTGATGTCTTGGACTTTCAGCCAGATCCAGTCAGGACACAGACATCAGAGACTAAATCAATTGTTGGTGTGGCCTTCTTAAGGCCAAACAACTCCCCTATTTTCCCTGCCCTTCCACCCCACTTCAAAATATCTCAATGCCCATATTCAGCTTAAAGAAGTTATGAAGAGTCGTCGCCCCAGTTCTATAGGCTTTGAGGCTGGAGGTGGTTATTATTAAGTTGCCATTCAAGCCACAGAAATACCCAGGGAGCTGAAGGGGTCTGAAGCCCCATAGGAGGAACATCAATATGAACTAACCAGTACCCCAGAGCTCCTTGCAACTATACCACCAATCAAAGAAAACACATGGTGGGACTTGTGGCTCTAGCTATATATGTAGCAGAGGATGACCTAGTCGGTCATCAATGGGAGGAGAGGCCCTTGTCCTGTGAAGGTTCTATGCCCCAGTATAGGGGAATGTCAGGACCAGGAATGGGAGTGGGTGGGTTGAGGAGCAGAAGGAGTGGGGAGGGGATAGGGGATTTTCAGAGGAAAACTAGGAAAGGGGATAACATTTGAAATGTAAATAAAGAAAATATCTAATAAAAAATAGAATAAATCTCTATAGCTAAAAAAAAAAAAAGTTGCCTTCCTAGGAAATTTAAAAATGGTCATAATTGGAACAGGGAGGAAATAGCTAGAATTGATTGCATAGCCATAATCTCTTTTTGTAAAAAATCTTTATAATTGTTACTAAGTTGAAGTCATAATTTCTTATTTTGGTACAGAATTTATTTGGATGCAAAATCAAAGGGTTCATTGGTATAAATTTCTTCTACTGACACAAAAATTTTAAAAGTATAGGGCTTAGACACAGTTTAATGTTATTTATTCACTTGTTGTTGAGACAAGTCTGCTCCTGACAACATCCCTTTCTTAGATTCAAAGAAGAAATTGAGCATCAATGGAGTTGTTCCAGTTGTGGCAAGATAGCCAGACACTAGACAAGAATTGCCTCATTTCATCTACAGACAAAATACTGTCCAGAAAAAGGACACAATTTACAGGTTAGAACAGCTTAGTTCTGCCAAGAAAGAATAGGCTAATCCTTAATAACTCCTGTTTTTCAAAGGTCTGTCAAATGATCCTGGGCCAGAAGGCTAAAGACAGATACTCCAACTTCCTGATTTACTGGGGCTGTATGGGTAGGCAGCTGCCTCTACAATTTGTCTCAGTTCTGGAAGCTGTGTCAGACCTCCTATATATTTTCAGTTAATATTAGTCATTCTTGGATTTCTGATGGGGTTGAAGACTTACAGTCTCATAGCCAACCCAGGCTATTTACATTGAGAGATCAGATTTGAGAGGATGGTTTTCAGATGGCAAACAATCTAAAGTCAGGACATAAGTCAGGTGTAGAATTATAAATCTTTTAGTTAGGACAGTTGACAATGTTCTATTTTATTGACAAAAATGGACTGGGTGTTAGATCTATCTTGTACTTTATAAATAACAAAATGGTAATACTTGTGCTCAACTTATATTTTGAGAAAAAAAGTTTATTTCTATTTAAACAGAAAAGGTGATATGTTGCAGGATTTTTCCTGTCCAATTAGTTTAAATATTAGTGCAGTAGGAAGCCTGTGATCGGACAGGGAAAAGGGAGGCAGAGCTACGAGTTGTAGAGACGGGGACAGAGGAGAGAGAGAAAAGAAGAGAGGAAGATGGAGAGGAAGAAGATTCAGATTCCACACAGATTTAAATAGCCACAGGTAGCTATAAATATAAAGGATAGAATAATTGGGATAACTTGTCTAGTCTAGGTGGGCAGCTTTTATCATTAACAATTGGTTCTGAAATTATTGTATGGGCATCTTGTGAATTGAAAATTTATTGATACATAAATCTGACTGTTTAATTATAAGCTTCTAGAGTTTTGTTTGACTGGGTTACTGGAATGTGGGACCACTGTCCACAGGGGGGTTGTGGCTGAGAAGGAACTAGTGGCTCCAGAGACAAGCGAACTGGAGCTGGGAAGACCGCTATTGATCACTGCTGAGGCTAGTCTAGAGGCAAATGCGGTGGTCCCACCGCTGGGGCAGAGAGTGGCTGGCAGTAGTACGGGAAGCCTGCTGGTCCTTTTAATATTTCCTGCTAGGGCTGGTCTTCTTTGCTGTGGTCCATGTGTTGAAGCATCCTCAGACTCTACACACCACTTGCCAGTAGCTCATCGGCCAAAACTGTCTCCAGGGAAGAGGCTCCCAGGATCAAAGGGCAGTTCTGGCAGAGGTAGCAATGAGTGAGTGCAGCATCTGAGGTGAGTCTAGTGTCATCCACATGACTAGAGGCTTTCTGAGTCAATAGAACTGCAGTTTCCCGGGTAATAGTGGTACTACAACAACCTCAGCATCACAGCAATTAAACCCACTGTTTTAACAGCCATTTATTTTTTCCCATCTCCCAGCCCAGCAGTACTGATGTTTTCCTTTGATAGCTGGTCTTTTCAGAAAACATACAGATAATTAACACTTATATTAATTAATTTCCCATGTTCGACTTTCTTTGACTATAACATTTAGTAGACTCTTTTCAGGAGGGCTTTTGTATTCTTAATTACACAACTTCACTGATGTGACATTTCCTTTTCTGTCATGTTTGTGATTCTTGTCCCCTCTCTTCCCCTGTGCCCTCTGTCATTCACCCACTGTAACTCCTTATACTCTCTTATTTTCTGTTTTCCCTATTAAGTATACCAATGATAATTATGCCATTTTTCATAATATCCAGATCAAAAGAAACCTGACCAACCTAAATTTAAATAATCAGGAGTTTAATTACCAAAGGCAAGAATTTCCTCAGAAACTCTTTCTTAAAATAGAATTCCATTTTACCATAATTGTTAGTGCCTAGAAAATGTTTTAATAAATACAACACACACTTGAGTAAAAAACAAACCATCTTAACTCCAATATGAAAGGTAAATAAAATTTTAATTTAGATAAAAATTAAAATGTGGACTTTTATTTCTTTGCTTTTTGTTTTGTTGTTGTTTAGCTGGTTGGATTTCTTGGTTTGCTGGTTTTGGATTTGGAGTTTTATTTCTGTACATGTATAAGTTTTAGCTGGTTAGTTAAATAGTCCGGTGAGTGGGTGTTTTGTCCTGTTTTGCTTTGCTTTTGTGAGATTTGGTCTCAATGTTTAGTACTGGATAGTCTACAATTCACTATGTAGACCTAGATGGTTTCAAATTTGCAATCTGCCTCCCGAGTGCTGAGATTACAGATGTTTGCCACCATGCCCAACTTCATTATCTTTCTTTAGATTCTATCTCATATGTTATTTCAGTTGTATAGCATCAAGCATAAGCAAAACAGCAAGCCTATTAAATGCTTTACAAGATAGCAATAAGATGATTCCATTCACTCATCTGAAGCTTTAAAGAAAATCTATTTACTTGGGGAGCACAGACCAAATGTCACATCTATTCAAAACTGAAGTATTATTTGAGCCTGAGTTTTGCTTCCATTCAGATATCCCCCATCCACATACCATCCCCTCTCATCTGCTCTGCTTATATTGTCATTATATTCAGAATAAGATCAAACTCTGTGCCATATAAGTCTCTCTGCCTACAGTATCGTTCTCAATTTATCTGCTTTTATCCTCAAGACAAATATACAGAAAATATCTAATAACCAGAAAACATGCAATTCTCTCTCTCTCTCTCTCTCTCTCTCTCTCGCTCTGTGTGTGTGTGTTTGTATGTGTGTGTGTGTCTGTATTTATGTATCTCTGTCTGTCTGTCTTTCCTTCCTCATTCCCTCCCCATCTCCCTCTAACTCACACACACACACACACACACACACACACACACACACACACACACACAAAATTAATCCTTGGACAAGACTGTCCTATACCCTTAACAATGCTTGCATATGTTCTTATCTTATAACCCATTTCTTCCTCAGGAGAAGTGGAAATCAGTCTCAGCTTCCTCAGCTAACTAACAGGTCACACAAGAAAGTGGAATATGCACAGTTTGGAAAATAAAATGAATTCACAAGTCTTAAGACATTTGTCATTTCCTCTCTGAGGCAAAGAGCAGCATGAACTCTCTCCAGTGTACTTCCCCATTCTCTCCCTGTCCACTCCCTACACCCCACTCACCAGACACATAGTCTTAATTCATGACACACAAAATGATTAATTCTGGTTTAAATTCAGGGTCAGCTATTAAAATATTTTAATACAATTAAATTTTTCCTTTCATTATTCCCCTTTCTTTCTAATAGCAACGTCTTAAAATTCTTTAAGCAAGTTGTGCTTAATTTCTTCAATTAATTATTACTGAGTGCCAACATTCTAAGAGGTACTATGCTTAGCTCAAGAAAGACTAACACAATAATACATAATTATTACCTTCATTCTTTAGAAAATGTTGTCAACAGTTGATATAAGTTGGTCTCCAGGTAATCTGCTCAAGGTCATAATTATAACTTTATTATTTATTTATTTATTTATTTACTTACTTACTTAAAAGTTAGTTATTTTATTATTTGCCATTTGGAATGCATACTTGTTTAATACTTTTCACATGTGCTATAAAGGCTATGAAGACATTAAAGAATAGAGAAAAATTAGATGCTCAAAGGAAAATATCATTCACAAAAAATAGAAGTATTAAATAGAAAATCTAGCCGGGCGTGGTGGCTCACGCCTTTAATCCCAGCACTCGGGAGGCAGAGGCAGGTGGATTTCTGAGTTCGAGGACAGCCTGGTCTACAGAGTGAGTTCCAGGACAGCCAGGGCTATACAGAGAAACCCTGTCTCAGGAAAAAAAAAAAAAAAGAAAAGAAGAGAAAAGAGGAGAGGAGAGGAGAGGAGAGGAGAGGAGAGGAGAGGAGAGGAGAGGAGAGGAGAGGAGAGGAGAGGAGAGGAGAGGAGAGGAGAGGAGAGGAGAGGAGAGAATCTAAGAAGACTATAAATGCCACCAAGTTCACAGTTTTATTTCAGTCTAGACCTTTTTATTATCACAAAAATAAACACTGCACTACTGATATGGTACTGTCATTAAGATACCAAAAATCACAACTATTTTATGTGACTTCTTTATTTGAGACAGAGTCTCCTGTGTAATGCTGGCTGTCCTGGAACTCCCTGTGTAGATCAGACTGGGCTCAGATTAACAGAGATGTGTCTGGCTCTCCCTCCTGAGTGCTGGGATTAAAGGTGTCCAACATACCCTGAGACACGTTTTTTTTTATTGTAAAATCACTCTACTCCTTATGAAACTAAGAAAAAAGAACTGCTGAAATTAATTTTAATATCAACCTAATTCATATTAAGCTTTCTGCTAAGTAGATGCAGTAAATTCTTACCCAAAATGTTAATAGTATTCAGATTTAGTAAGCACACATCTTAAAATCTTCAAGAATCCACCAAAAGCCAATTAAATTCTATTGAAAAATAATTTACAGAAAAACCATATCCCACTAGGGATAAAGTTCAGTAATGGAATGCTTTAATTAGCATGCATAAGGTCTCAAGCCAAAGGGACAGCAAATGGGAGGGAATAATCCTTTAACAAATTATATTACAGATTTTTTCCTTAGAAAGAAACTGTAATGTCTAATCACAACTAGACTAGATACTAAAGTTTCTAGTCTAGTAAAGTCTAGAAACTGTGGCTTATAGTCTCTCGCCTTGAGGGACTAATTGAAGGTCAACCCAAAGTGCTGGAAAATAAACCTCTTGCTTTTGCATCGATCTGCTTTTGGTGTCTCACTCTGGGGCATCTCGAAGTAAGTACCACTAGCCAAGGATCAGGGTCTTACATTTGGGGGCTTCATCCGGAATTCGGGGAGACCCCTGAGCAACGACCAAATAGACTGATCAGAGGGAAAAAGACCAAGTTCGGCAATAGGCTCCTACTAGTAAGTTTGTCTGTGTTTGTCTCTATGTCTTTTGCTTTCACTTTTGGCTCTCGAGCACAGCATTAGCTGGAAAGCCTCTGGTCTCGTGCAGTCAACTGTGGTGAGCAGATGTGCCTTATCACAATGACCATGGGGAGTCTGGAGGACGATTTAGTCCCCCCACCCCATGCCCAGAAGGGAGTCGGGAAGATTCTGCTCCTTTTGGAAATGGCAAAACACAGTATTGGCGATAGCTAATCAAGTCTTGCTATAACCTGATTTCTGCACTGGTGGCAGGAGCACACTGTCTGTATAACCTGGTTTCTATGCCAGTGACAAGGGCAAACTGTCTGTGTATTGATTGTTTTTCTCTGTGTTAGTTGATGTTGGTTATCTTGTTCTGTGTTCTTGAATTTGGACTGATCATGTTTTTGGACATGGGACAGACTGAATCTACTCTGTTAAACATCCTAGTTAACCACTGGAGGGAAGTTAGGGAAAGAGGAGAAAACTTGTCAGTAGTAGTAAAGAAGGGCAAGTTAGTTACTCTCTGTTCCTCCAAACTGCCCACCTTCGGAGTAGGGTGGCCACCCGTAGGGACCTTCAACTTGCAAGTGATCAAAGCAGTAAAGGAAGAGTCTTTAGAGCAGGATCCCTCCAGCACTCAGGCCAAGTGCCCTGTATGGTTACCTGGAAGAATCTAGTGGAGGACTCCCCCCCTCTTGCATAAAAGCTTTTTTGTCTCCGAGACTCTCACAGTCCTGGCCATGAAGGAGAAGAACTCCATAGAGACCCAAGAGTCTATAAAAAAAAATCCTCCAGGACCCTTCCACAGCAGATCTGCTACTGATGAGTGCTCTACCCCCTTACCCCACTACCATCATGGCCCCAGTTCCCATGGCCCCTCCTCAAGGAACAGCCCCAGCAAGCGGGTAGGGCAGGGAGGGACCCTCAGAACCAGAACTAGTTGTGAGGACTCAGAGCAAAAGGGCCACTTCACCCAATACAACAGTGATCCTCCCCCTGAGTCTATGGGCCCACAGATGAGGATGGCAATCAGGCTGTGCAATATTGGCTCTTTTCATTGGCCGAATTGTACAACTGGAAGGCCCAACAACACCCCCCCACCTTTCAGACAAACCCAAGGGACTGATTAATCCCTTTGAGACTATTTTATTTACTCATCAGCCCACCTGGGATGATATCCAACACAACAACCCATGAGAATGTTCTTCACAACCGAAGATCGAGAGAGGATAATGCAAGAAGCCAGAAAGAATGTTCCCCTCAGACACGGGGTTTCCATTGATTGACTAGGTGCTTCCCCTGACTAAGCCTGACTGGGACTTTAATACAGCACCTAAGGGTCTATTGCCAGTCTCTGTTGGCAGGTCTCAAGGGGGTTGCATGACAATGCACCAATTTGACCAAGCTAGAGGTTAAGAAGAAACCAGACAAGTTGCCAGCAGCCTTGCTATAGTGACTCATGGAGGCATCCCACCAATATATACCCTATGACTCCAGCAGGAGGAACACAAAGCTACTGTGACTATGGCTTTTATAGACTAGGTTAGTAGAGATATCAGGAAAAAGTTTCAGAGGCTAGAGGGACTGCAGGGTAAGTCATTGAGGGATTTAGTGCAGGTTGCTGAGAAAGTCTACCATAACAGGGAGGCAGAGGAGGAGAAGGAACAGATAATAAGAAAGGAAGAGGACAAAAGGGAAATGAGAAAAGAAAAATCTACAGGAAAGGACCTTACAGAGAATCTTGGCTTCAGTAGTTAGGGAAAGCAGAAAAGAAAGACTTCAACCAAAGAGAGACAGAAAACCCCTTGAAAAGGACCAGTGTGCATATTGCAAGAAGTGGAGCCACTGGGCCCAAGAGTGCCCTAACAAACAGAAGCTGGGGGCAGGAAATCCCAGGCCTTGGGAAAATCTTCCCAAAAGAGCAAAGGTGTTAGCCCTGGGGGAAGACTGTGATTCAGGGAGATGGGGTTTGGACTCCCTCCCCGAACCCAGGGTAACTCTGAGAGTAGAGGGGAAACCCACTCAATTTTTGGTGGACACAGGGACTCAACACTCAGTCCTCCTCCAAGTGGATGGCTCCATTTCCAAGAAAAAAATCTTGGGTCCAAGGCAGCACTGGCACCAAAATGTATTCATGGACCTGAAGAACAGTGGACCTAGGGATGAGCCAGCTATCCCATTCATTTATGGTCATCCCAGACTGTCCCTACCCTCTGTTAGGGTGAGACTTATTCTCCAAGATAGGGGCCCAGATACACTTCCTACCTGGCAGGCTGCAATTAACTGGCCCAAAGGAGAGCCCCTGGATGGAGGAAAGACCTCTCCGACTGACCCTGCTGGGAGCCTAGGCTACCTGGTTTACAGAAGGGAGCCGTTTTCTCCATGAAGGTCAGAGACAAGAAGGTGCTGCCATGGTGGATGGCACAAATGTCATCTGGGCTGAACCTCTACCCCCCAGCCCCAGCAGAGCTAATTGTCCTCACCAAAGCCTTGGAACTGGGGCTGGCAAGAAAATTAACATCTACACAGATATCAGGTATGCCTTTGCTACAGCCCATGTTCATGGGGCTATATACCAAGAGAAAGGACTGCTCGCATCAGAGGGAAAAGAAATAAAAAAACAAGCAGGAAATCTTGAATCTCTTGGATGCCCTGATGAAGCTGGCAACTGTGAGTATTATTCATTGCCCAGGACATCAGAAGGGCAGAGACTCAGTGGCCTGGGGCAATAACCAGGCAGATCAAGTGGCTCGAAAAGTGGCTATGCAGGAGCCTATCCCAGTTATGGGCCTGCAAGAGACACCCACTAAAGAATTAGACTAGACTAAGGTATGGCCTCACTTAAAATATATAGAAGAAGAAAAGACTCAGATAGCTAGCCACCCTACCAACTATTAGCTAGAGAAGAAACGGCAATGTTGTACACAAGAAGGAAAAACTATACTCCCCAGAAAGCAAGCAAAAGACTTACTAGGCCAAATAAACAGCTGGACTCATTTAGGGGATAAAATGCTTGTCCAAGCAGTTAAGGGATCTAAAGTAGTAAATACAGAGAGATAGTAAAACAGTGTAAGGTATGCCAACAAGTGAATGCTTATGCAGCTAAGAGTAAACAGGGCAAAAGACCTAGGGGAAAACAGCCTGGAGTATATTGGGAGGTCGATTTTACAGAAGTTAAGCCAGGAAAATATGGTGACAAATACCTTCTAGTGTCTGTAGATACTTTATCTGGATGTGTTGAAGCTTTCCCCACCAAGTAGGAAACAGTTACTGTGGTAGCCAAGAAGATATTAGAGGAAATTTTCCCCAGGTTCAGAGTGCCCAAGGTAACTGGATCTGACAACAGTCCTGCTTTTGTCTCTAAGGTGAGTCAGGGATTGGCAGAGATATTGGGGACTAACTGGAAGCTCCACTGTGCGTACTGTCCCCAGAGCTCAGAGCAGGTAGAGAGAATGAACAGAGCCCTAAAAGAAACCTTAACTAAATTGTCCTTGGAGACTGGCACTAACTGGGTGGTGCTCCTTCCCCTGGCCCTGTTCCGAGCCTGGAACACTCCCTACCATTTTTACCTTTTGAGATCCTGTATGGTACACTCCCACTCCCTTGACCCTGGCTCTTGACGCACACACACCCCGGAGTGACTTTTCACGCTGACAAGGATCTTACAGCTCGATTGCAAGCTTTCCAGATCAGCCACCAGGAATTGTGGCCTACACTTAGTGTCCTGTATAAAACAGGTACCCCAGAGATTCCACATGAGTACCAAGTTGGAGATTGGGTATATGTTAAGAGGCATTGTGCTGAAAACTTGGAAGCAAAGTGGAAAGGACCGTTACTGGTATTGTTGACCACCACGACCTCCATTAAAGTGGATGGAATAACTGCCTGGGTTCACATAACTCAGTAACTCACATCAGACCAGCACCTGCGCCTGATGCCAACTGGATAGCATCCAGACACCCAAGCAACCCCTTCAAGTTCAAGATCACCTACCCTTCTGCAAGGCCAGAGAAACCATGAGATGGCTATGGTGTATCTTCCTTCCCTCATTGAGCCTCAGCACACACACACCCCAACCCTACCAAAGTGACTTGGCAAGTACTCTCAGCCACAGGGGCTATAGCTTGGTCCACTACAGAGGAACACCTGCCTTATACCTGGTGGGGGGGACTTTGTCTTTGATCTCTGTAAGTTAGCAGTGGGCCTTGACCCCACCCTAGAAACATGGGTAAGAATTACCCAAATGTGGGGGACAAGGGACTTGCAAATTTAAACCATGTCCCAGAAACGGCCTTGGAGGGTGGGACTTAGGGTGTGGACACCCAAAGTTGAGGAATATCCTTTGAGAAACCCCCATATATGTGTGCCCCCAAGATGGGAGAAGCCAGCAGCAGACCCATCAGTGGGAGTGGAGGGCAATCACTTTTTCTGTGCTACATGGGGGTGTGAAACATCAGAGAAGCACATACTGGAGACCATTCCAGGGGTAGTTAAGGATTCAATGGCCAAGGTGAAAGAAGGGCTAGGCAAGTGGAAGAGAGAAAAAGAATAGTGTCAGGACTGGTTGGAGTCTTGGTTTAACTCCTCCCCTTGGTTAACCACCTTATTAGGACCCCAAGTTGTTCTCCTGCTATTGTTGACCTTTGGACCCTGCATATTGAACAAGTGAACAAGCGTATAGCCTTCATAGAAGAGAAAATAAGAACAGTACAGCTGATGGTCCTGCACCAACAACATGACACCCTGAGGATAGGATCTGAAGAATATGAGTTAGTTTCCTGAGACCTCTGAGCATAGCTCCAGGACTGGAGCTTGTACAAGAAAAAGTGGGGATTGAGGAACGCTAAGGGTTTTTCCAGCCCCACACCCTCCTTACAGATTCCCCCTCCTGCCTGGGGTCAAGGCTAGGCCAAGTTCCATTCTCCACCTACAGGAACATTCTTGAGTAAAAATTCTCAGAATTTACTGACTGATAGTCATGTGACTATCTAGAAAGTCCCAGGTAGAATTCAAATCTGTGCCATGCTTGTTAGCCAATAGATTTAAAGGTCAATATGCTTAACCAACAAGTTTGAACTGTAACCTCGCTGATGTAACCTGTGCCCCTGTAAAGTATAAAAACTGCTTGTAATAGCCATTCAGGAGTCACCTTCTAGTCTCTTGTCTTGAGGGACTAATTGAAGGTTGACCCCAATGCCCCAGAAAATAAACCTCCGGGAAGGGAAGGGAAGGGAAGGGGAGGGGAGGGGAGGGGAGGGGAGGGGAGGGGAGGGGAGGGGAGGGGAGGGGAGGGGAGGGGAGGGGAGGGGAGGGGAGGGGAGGGAAAGAGCTGTATTTATTTAGGAAAATATCTGATGCTACTTGAGAGTTGAAGAAGAAACCTAAGGAAGAAATAACTGAAACAAACAACTTTCCTGCAATCTAGCTTCCATTGTTACAGAGAATATTTTGCCAGCTGCCAAGGGAAGAAAGCAATTAAACAGTCTTACCCAGCTGCAGCACCTATGAACCACAATTACCAGCATGAAAAAATATGCATAAGATGTAGTAAGGAGTACTGGTATGTCAGTGGCAACCAGCAGCTGTCTTACTCAACAGAGGGAAATCACACCTGGTACTAGAAATCTAGTCAACTTCCTGGGGCTAGTAAGGTAATGGACCTTAGAAAAGACTCTGCTATTGCCACTTTGTTTGACCAACATAATTACTTAATTCTTAGACTGGTATAATTTATTCTAAATCTTTTTATACCACAGTAAGTAACTACTACCACCCCTCATCAAAGAAGACTCCCTTTACAGTAAATGGAAACCATTGCAGAAGAGCACAACTGGACGCAACCCAGAGATCCACAAAGCATGGGAGGCCCAGGCCCAACAGATACATCTGCATCAGAGCTCCTGCATCTGTGGCAGAGGAGTGGGTCGAAGGATTCTGAGAGCCAGGATACAGGGAAACCTGGAGTAAAAGAGTTTCTCCAAGAAATAACTACATAAACAAGGCTTTAACAATGACAATATCCACAGACATGTTAACATGGGAGGGAGGAGTTTTTGTGGAGTACTACCCCTGGACACAGAACCACAGACAACGAATAACTACTGGGAGGATGATAATTAGCCTTAGCCAGAGATGAGTTCCCTTAATGCAAAGTGGTCACCCTGGAGCCACACTCATACAAAAACACAAAAACAGTCTCAACTGGTTGTATTTATATCTATTGTGCATACTTAGATATATACATATGCATGTAACAATAATAATCAAAGAAAAAGAGACTATCAATTTGAAGGAGACAATGGGAAGGGCAAAAGGGAGGGTAACTGGGAGGAGCTAGAAGGGGGAAAGGCAGTACATTAAGTGATGTAACTCTATCAGAAACATGTATAAGGAGAATGGAGAAGCAACGGGAAGAGGTGGGGAAGACTACTTCATAGGGAAATGCTCTCACATTAGGAAGTCTGGAGCCAGTTAGATGGTTAAGTGGGTAAATGTGCTTGCTATCATGCCTGGTGAGTGGAGCTGGATCTCCAGACACACAACAGGAGAGAACTGACTCCTGCAAGGTGTTTTATAAGCTCTACGCAAGTGCAGTGGCAGACACACATACACACAATTAAACAGATGATGGTTTTTTTTAAATAGGAAAATCAGTTACAATTGTGAATTACCCACTATGTGGAAACTTCATCATTATCCCCATATCTCCACTAACTACTAATACAGATACTAGGTGTGAGCAAAATTTAAGAATCCAGGCAACAGCTGTTCCTTCCATATTTGACTTGATAACATAACAGAGATAAGGAGGAAACTAAAAGCAAGCAGCAGAATATTGGGCATTGTTTTTATTTTTTAATTTGCAATAAAATCTCTGTATTAAGAAATAGAATGTTGATTTGGATACTGTCTCTTTGCCTTTTATTTAGGTTGACTAAGGATTAGTCTATCTTGTTGATTTTTTTCAAGAACCAGCTCTTGGTTTCATCGATTCTTTGTATGGGTCTCTTCGTTTCTAATTTATTGATTTCAAGCCCTGAGTTTGATTATTCCCTGCCGTTTGAGTGTGTTTCCTTCCTTTTGTTCTAGAGCTTTCGGGTGTTTTTTTAAGTTGCTAGTATGAGATCTCTCCAATTTCTTTATGAGGGCACTTAATGCTATGAACTTTCCTCTTAGCACTGCTTTCACTGTGTCTCAGAAGTTTGGGTATGTTGTGCATTCATTTTCATTGAATTCTAGAAAGCCTTTCAATTTTTTCTCTATCTCTTCCCTCCCCCAGTAGTCATTAAATAGAGTGTTGTTCAGTTTCCATGAGTTTGTAAGGTTTCTGTTGTTTCTGTTATTATTAAAGTCCAGTTTTAATAAACGGTGGTCTGATAAGAAGCTTCATGCAGCAACAGATGGAGGCAGATGCAGAGACACAGCCAAACATCAGGAGGAGTTCCAAGAGTCGTGTGCACGAGCTGGGGACAGGACTGAGCGAGCTGGAAGGATCAAAGACAGTAAAGAAGACCTACAAGAGTGATCTAACCTGGGCCATAGGGGCTCACAGAGACTGAACCACCAACCACGGAGCATAAAGGGGCTGCACCTAGGCCCTCTACACATTTGTAGCAAATGTGCAGCTTGGTCTTCATGTGGGTCCCCTAACAACTGGAGTGGGGGCTGTCTCTGACTCTTGCCTGCCATTGCATCCCTTTTCCCTTGCTGGAATGCCAGGCTGGACCTCAGTGGAGAGGGATGCACTTAAGTGTTGCTGCAACTTGATATCCAAGGGCAGGGTGGTACCCAAGCAGGGCTTCCCTTCTCTGAGGGAAAAAGGGAAGGGGTAATTGGGGGACGGACTGGGAGGAGAGGTGGGAGGAGGGGCAAGAAAGAAAAGAAAGAAAGAAAGAAAGAAAGAAAGAAAGAAAGAAAGAAAGAAAGAAAGAAAGAAAGAAAGAAAGAAAGAAAGAGAAAAAAGGGGAAAGGGGAAAGGGGAAAGGGGAAGGAAAAAGAAAAGAAAAAAGAATAAAATATACCTTAGAAAACCAATGAATTAGAATGGGACGTCTGGCCCAATGCAATAGGACATTTGCCTCAAAGCCTGAGTCCTGATCTCAGGATCCATATGGTAAAAGAGAAAAATAATTCCAGAAGTTCACCTTTGATCTCCATATATATATATATATATATATATATATATATATATATATATATATACAAGAATGCACATACACTAAATAAATAAAGGCAGAAACAAATGGGCAGATGAAGGCAATAATGATTATACAAAATTATTTCATTTTAATGTCTATTTTTATAGTTCCATTTTATAATAAAAGATGAAGTGAACAGTCTTTGAATTTACTATTTCTGCATAATATAATCAGAGTTCTAGATAAAAGTATCTAAAAGATGGTGACTTCAGTATTTAGAATGCTCAGAAGAGGATTCAAATAACCCTTATATTACTATTTAGATCAAATTAAAGAACAACCTTGATGTATGTACCCTTGTCAAACTGCATAAGTATAAATTGGGACATAGGCTACAGAGTTTCAACAATTTTTAAATAGCAATGACAAGACTTTAAAAATCCAACTGTCAGAACACAGATGACATTCTGCTTACCAATTTCAGCATTTTTTAAATTTTTTTAATAAAAAAGACCATATTTTGTGGTATCAAAAGATGAAGTTGTTATCAACAGTATTAGAAACACTTCAGTAGGCCAAGTGTATAGTGATAGACCATTTGTCTGGCATACACAAGGCCTTGGACTGGATTCCCAGAACAGCCTAAAAAAAGTAAAAATTCCATGGGGTAATGGTGGTGCACACCTTTAATCCCAGCACTTGGGAGGCAGAAGCAGACAGATCTCTTTGAGTTTAGGGCCAGTCTGGTCTACAAAGCAAGTTCTAGGACAGCAGCCAGGGCCAATTCCTTTAGTGAACATCAAATCCTTTAAAGAAGATAACTCAGCCTAGACTCTTGCTTCCTCTCATTCTAGTCTCATTGTATAGCTCTCAAGACCTTCATATAAACAAACTCTAAGATCTTCAGGAGAGAGAACACCAGAATGGGGACTCAGTAACCCTCAAAGACACAATGACTAATTTTCTCCCCAATTAACATATGATGCCTGTCTTCTGTACACTGATACATTGCATTGTTACTTTGGCACAACCCTGTGACACAAGCATTCTATTTTGTTATTGTTACCGTTTCTTTGTATGGGACAAGATCATACAGGCCAGGTAGGCCTCGTGCTGACTAGAGAGCTAAGCTTACCTAAATCTGCTACCCTGCCTCCACCTCCCTAGTGCTATGAACAGGCATTCTCATCTTCAGTTTAAATATGAGACAGAGTACAAGAGTTAAAACAGCTGTTCAGTGTCACAGAACTGGCACCTGACAAACAAGAGTGGCCCACGGCTGACAAAAGGCAAAGCCTTTATTCCGCCCCACACACCATGGTGCCTTAGCTCCTGAGAAGGAGGTATAGGATTAGGGGGAAATAGAAATAAGTGCTCTTATAAAGGGCTGGGGCTGTAGTGCAGTGGTAAAACCTTGCCTAGAATGCCTAAGAAACTAGTTTAACCCTTAGTACAGAAGAGAAAAAAAAAAAAGATTGATCAGATTTGCACACAACCTCTAACCTTAGTACTGTACAACTGTGACATGTTCCCTGACCATCGTTGCCCCACCTCCTCATAATCACCATTGGCACTCTTTTTTTAAAAGATTTATTTATTTATTATATATAAGTACACTGTAGCTGTCTTCAGACACATCAGAAGAGGGCATCAGATCTCATTACAGATGGTTGTGAGCCACCATGTGGTTGCTAGGATTTGAACTCTGGACCTCTAGAAGAGCAGTCAGTGCTCTTAACCACTGGGCCATCTCTCCAGCCCAATTGGCACTCTTTTATTTTATGTTTTTTTAAATATTCATAGTTATTTTCAAAAGAAAAACATAAGCAGAGGTAAAAGACAAGCAGTAAGGCTGAGAATACAGCGTGGTGGTGGGAAATGATTAGAGATTAGAGTGCACAAGCTAGACCTGCAACCAAGAGTTCCTCGGTGAAGGATGCATGCTGCTTAGTACTGTACAAGAGTCCAGCAAAAGAGCCAGCACAGAACTGGCTACACAGAATTACCAGTGAATCAGAAGAGAGGATGAAAATTGCAGGGTAGGAGCTGGGGCAAAGCTGAGAAATGTAAACTAGAAAGGGTGGGAAGAGAAGAACATGTTTGAAAACATTGGAAATATTGAGACATATGGTGAATTGTGAGACAGTTTGAGCTATGGCATGATTATATAAATTCCTGCTGCAAAATCTGGTAGCAGATTGGGAGCATGTGTTCCAAAACAATTCCATAAGATTTCCTATTGAAGTTGAAAAAAAATGAGTAACAAGGGTTTTATGATCTTAACAGTATCTGAGGAAATTTTAATTTCCTTTCAAATGAAAGCAGCTGGTTTATCTCAATCTCAAATATTTCCAGGTACCTAATAAATATGATATATAAATTCACTAAATTGTTTAACCCATATAAAGGACCCTTAGAAAAGTACCCCCTTCTTCAACCCTCTAAAAACTGAATTTTTATTATATCTAAAGGAAAGATGAAGCTAGATGGACAGATTGGGGGGAAACTATAAAATTGCAAAGTTAAGGCAACTAAGTTTTATCCAAAGCAGTAGAAACCCTTACAAGATCATTATTCCAGGGAATAAATGGTGTGAAGATTGTGGCTAGAGACTGAACACACACAGGACACACACACTAGTCACTTGTTATATCCACAGCCCTCTTTCACTTTTTATTTTGAGACAAAGTCTAAGTGCCTAAATTGTCCCTGACCTCACTTTGCAGCCCGGGGTTGGCCTTGAATCTTCAATTCTCCAGCCTCAGTTTCCAAAATAGCGCACGTTTCCATCCTGTACTACCAGGCCCAGCTTAAATTTCATTCTTAAGATATTCTGTTGCTAGACAACCAGAATACAAAACAGTGACTGCAGCAGGAGAAACCACCAGTGAGAACTATCATGCAAAAAGGCTATGACACTGGGCTGGAGAGATGGCTCAGTGGTTAAGAGCATTGACTGCTCTTCCTAGAGGTCCTAGGACTCAAGAGGTCCTGAGTTCAATTCCCAGCAAGTACATAGTGGCTCATAACCATCTGTAATGGAATTTGATGCCCTCTCTGGAGTGTCTGAAGACAGCTACAGTGTACTCATATACATAAAATAAATAAATCTTTTTTAAAAAAAAAGAGGCTATGACACTAACTCAATAGGATTTGTTGACACACCAAAACAGGCCTTTATTTCAAAGTCCCTCCCTGCAGATCAAACAAACTAGTGTGATAAATCCAAACTGCTAAACAGAATATAGAAGCACAGCTAAATATTTAACGGCTAATACAGTAATATAAAATCAATACGTAAGGCCAATATATAAGTTAAAATAAATCTTTTCCCCAAATAAACGTTTACCACATAGCAAGAGTTACAGTCCAAATTATTTATATAACCACTCTAATAATTCATAAACGATTTTAGAAAGCATTGTATTAACCTCTATTATAGTGTCATGTTTTGATCTTTAAAACTGTGCCAGTTTTTCCTGATTTTTTCCTCATTAAAATGATAAGTAGTGGGCTGGTGAGATGGCTCAGTGGGTAAGAGCACCCGACTGCTCTTCCGAAGGTCCAGAGTTCAAATCCCAGCAACCACATGGTGGCTCACAACCATCCGTATCGAGATCTGGTGCCCTCTTCTGGAGTGTCTGAAGACAGCTACAGTGTACTTACATATAATAAATAAATAAATCTTTAAAAAAAAAAATGATAAGTAGTGAAGTTTCTGGTACCCAGCAATCCCCTGACACTGTAAGACACTGGGCAAGCTTACTTATAATGCTATTTCCCATAGTGCTAGAAACTCCATGCTTGAGAGAATACTCCCCTGAGACACAAGTTAAAAACCCAGCCCACCTGGTCTGCAGCCTAGTCTGTTGTTTCTAACAGCAGGGCACTCTGAACTCCAGATACTATCTGCCTTCCAGGGAGAAGTTAAGCCACACCGAGCAGGTTACAAATTCCCACAACCCTCCTCTACAGGCTACACTGAGCAGCAGCATTCATTTATCCTCTCAGTAATACCTATCCATCAGCGTGAAAGTGGCTCAATATTTTCAAAATTAGTAATTTCTACACTATGGTCATCAGTTGACTTCCAGACTTGCACGTAAGAACACTTACAATTGAGCCTGCACATCAGCTTCCTCTCCTACCACTCCATCCCCTCTTTGCATCTCCTTTTTCTGGTAATATAAAATACTGACCCCAAAAGACTATATTTTTTCATAGTCCATCTTCTGAACATGCTTAAAATGCCCTTATTCTACACATATTGAATATTTTCCTAAGGCAAGCCTGAATATCATCTTTGGACATAAAGCCTTCTTTAAATATTCAATGTTCATATACTCACCCTTCTCCCTGTGTCAGTTCAAAATGACTATTTTACAGCAGTTATTATGTATTTTACTGTCTTTGAGGCAGCTTCACCATACAATCCAAGCTCTTCTCAAACCAGAGATCCTTCTGCCTCTGCCTCCTCAGTGCTAGGATTACAGGTGTGAGCACTACACCCGCTTTAATAATTTATTTATATTATTCTATCCCATTAGATTGTAGAGCTTCCAGTATGCATACTATATTAATTCCAGTTTCTCAAATTAGCTCAGTGGCTAGTTTATAGCAGGAATTCAAAAGACATTTGTTTTAAAATATATGAATAAATATCTAACCCCAAAACACTGTCTTTTGTTTTCAACACTGTATATACTCTGAAAATACTTTAGAAGCTGCTTAACCATGTATAAGGCAAATGCTTTTTGTTTTTAAAAGTTGAGACTTTTTGTTTTTAAAAGTTGAGACTATGCACTGCTTGGTAGCAGGCACCGTGGAAGCCTCTCCCCAGTGCCCACCTGCAGCACTTCACAGAAGCTAACTGCTGCTCTGGTCACGATTGGGCTACTTTACATATGCCTACAAAGTATTCTAACTTTTATCTGCATATTTCCTAACATATAAAGTAATCATTATCTTCAACAGCAGCAGCAATACCTGGTATTAAGACATACCTAAAAATAAATAAATAAAAAAGAAAACCATAAGTCAAAAATACTACTCCCTTTGAAGTAAAATTTGAAGATAAATAATCACAATCCTAATAAGACAAAGGATTTCCATCAATATTTTCCAAAAAGAATGAGGGCATTCCTAAAGGTTTTACAATATGCTTGTACAGACTTCCTTATCAGTGGTCGCCAACAAGAAGAATCTGAAGAGACCATCATAAAAAGTTCTTGAAAATATATTTCAAAAATTCTTGAAAGACCACAATGTTTGTCTTATACAATGTGCATACAACAGCAAAACAAGAATTTCACTTCTTCCCTTTAAATATTACCAGAGTGACTAGAAATGATGATATCATCAATAGTCATTATGGCTATAATGAACTCAAAGTTTATGGGCACTTTCACCTGTATAGTGCCACTTTAATTCTGTAATTCCCTTACTATAATTCCAAAATACAAAATCTCTGAAAAACAAAGCAAAAATCTCTTTCAAGAAAAATCCCTGGTTCACATGTAAATATTCATCCATTTCGCTGGAGAAAAATGAGTGTGTTTAATTGGAGGCTGCTGTCCTGTCTACTGACAGTCACAGGATTATGGTCTGCGCACCTTTGCATTTCAAATGTCCAATTTGACATGAATCCTAGAGGACCTTGGCATTAGGATTTCAGTTTAGAGATCACAGCTTTTGTTTTTTAACATTTTGTAGATTTTTGTAGAGCTTATTTAATTTTTTCACGACAAAATGTTATGATGGAGCTGAAACTCTAGTCAAAGCATCTAATTTTTATTTCATTTTTATCTTCTACCCACGACTGGCCAAAAATGAAGACACTTCTTCAGTATCAAAAGATTTCCTTTTCCAGGGCTGGGAAGAACAGCTCAGTAGCTCAGAGATTAAAGTGCTTACTATGCAAACATGAGGACATAAATCCAGATCTCCCTGAATCCACAGAAAGCCAGGCATAGTAGCCCACAGCAAGTGCAGTCCAGTGCTCCTACGTCAGGATCAAAGATGGCGACAGGAGAATTTCCGGATGCTTGAGAAACAGCTAGTCTGTCTTACAAAGTTTTCTAAAAACTAAGAACCTGTGTCAAGGTGGAAGGAGCAGGTGAACACGTGATGCTGTCCTCTGACCTCCACATGAATGCATGGCACACCCGCACACATAAAGAAATATGCATACACACACAAAGGTTAAAAGATTCCACATCTCATATACCTGTGTAAGCTAAAGTTAATACAAATTTTTAAACAAAGTTTAATTTGTATCTAGCCTTCAAAAAACTTTTCCTGCTCCTTAAGTGTGTTCTGATCCACACTGTTTTATGCAAATAGCTACACTTACTGCAATTAAAATTTACTGATCCAGAAGTTAAGCATATCATTTTTATGTCAATACCATTTTTTGCTAAACTTGTAAAAACTTCAAACCCAGACAAGATTTTTAAGGATAAATTATAAATAACTGTCCTAGACACTGCCAAACTTTACAGTATCAATCAATCCTATTAACCCACGGTTTATTTCTTGTTCTTCCACATGATGAGATACATTCCTTCTACCCTAACCTAGGCACGATCATAAAACATGCTTTGTACAAAATGTAAGCAGAAGTTATGCACTCACTTCTGAGAAGAAACGTAAGGAGACAATTTGATTCAACACTGTTCTCTACTGCTCTGTGCACATCATTACAGAGAGTGTGTGCATACATCATAGTCTATGCCGGGGATGACAGTGGTGCAGAATAGACACACGCACCCCGTAGCCCAGAGAAAGAATCATATAGAATAAAAGTAAGTCAATGCTGTTTTACATATGGGCATTTGAGGACAGCATAGTCTATGGCAGTCAGCCTATTAAAAATCCACTGCCTCTCGGCTCCAAATCTACCCTTCTTTGCCCAGCTTTGTATTTTTCCCTGGGGTGCAATGCTAAGCTTTGACAGTAGAGGGAGCCATGATGACATTAAAGGAAGAAATGTCTCCGTGCTTTGTTGCTTTTGTTTACATGGCTACCTGGAGCTAATGAATACCCACTAGTATTAGACCTACTTGTATGCTTCACCAGCACCCCACAGGCCATCCTTCCAGCAAATCCTGGAGGCACTCCCACCGGCAAGCTCTTAATAGATCTGACTGACATTCCAATAAGCTTCCCAAAGGGTTCCTTGAGCACCACCAAGTCCAACAGCCCCCACAAACGACTTCCTTTCATAAAAAAGGCGACTTTGTTTGCCCTAGCTTGGCAAGCACCAGACAGTAAAGTGGGCCGCAGCCACACCTCCACAGTAGGCTGAGTCTCAGCCTCAGACAGAAATGAAGAGGCTTCGTCCATTTTTTTCAATTCATGGGTACTCTGCCTCAGGATAATCTAAATTAATGCTTTTCTGCTCAAAGAACTATCGTAGCTTCTATATTCTAGCTAGACTCTGAAACATGATCTATGCTAGCATATAACACAATAAATGGTAATATGAACGTATGTTAATCTTTAGGGGGTATTTGTTCGACTTTATTTCACAGCTATTTCTAACATCCATGGCTGCCGAGTGATCCGATCACACTTTAAACACAGCCGTGAAGCTGAACTCACATATGTGGCTACTTTTTTTTTCATTTAAACACACTCTTTGCTACTAATTCCAAAAGAACAAAAATTATATATATATATATATATATATATATATATATATATATATATACTTTTCTGTAAGAAAAGGAATAACCCCTCACAAACTATGCCAAACTATGCAGTCACTTGTTTCCCAGCTGAGGCTCTATATTGTAGGCTGCAGGGTCTTTAGGGCAGGCATTTGAAAAATATACTTTCTGCATTTTGCATTTTCTTTGATTGTTGTGTCCATGTTCTCTATGGAATCTTCTGCACCTGAGATTCTCTCCTCCATCTCTTGTATTCTGTTGCTGATGCTCGCATCTATGGTTCCTGATTTCTTTCCTAGTGCCTGGCAAACACAGAAGTGGATGCTCACAGTCATCTATAGGATGGATCACAGGGTCCCCAGTGGAGGAGCTAGAGAAAGTACCCAAGGAGCTGAAGGGGTCTGAACCCCTATAGGTGGAACAACAATATGAACTAACCAGTACCCCAGAGCTCGTGTCTCTAGCTGCATATGTAGCAGAAGATGGCCTAATCGGCCATCAGTGGGAAGAGAGGCTGCTTGGTCTTGCAAACTTTATGCCCCACTACAGGGGAATGCCAGGGCCAAGAAGTGGGAGTGGGTGGGTAGGGGAGGAGGGTGGGGGGAGGGTATAGGGGACTTTTGGGATAGCATTTGAAATGTAAATGAAGAAAAATATCTAATAAAAAATTGAAAAAAAAGCAGCAAAAAAAAAAGAAAAAAGAAAGGGGTACTTTCATTCTTCTGGCTCTAGCGCATCTGTTTTCTCTGCTTCCTGATCCCTACCCTGTGCATGACCAACACCAAGTGCTGCTGCCACCACTGATCAAGACAAGAAGCTCTGCCTCATCCGTTGACTACGACCCTCAGAAATTATAAGCGAAAATAATCTTTCTTCCCTTGAGCTGTTTAGTCACAGTTACAAGAAAAGTAATAGTTACACAAATCTTTACTTAAATTGCAATATAAAATATTCAACATAGCCTTCATACAGTGAAAATACCGTATCTGGTAATATTTCAATGACTCTCCTGCTTTAGCCATATGTTAAATTTCCCCACACTCTATGAAAATATAATTATTGACTAACGTGCTATTTGGGAAGAGTATTTAATCTTTATACCCCAAACAATTCATTCTGCTTACCTTCAAGTCTTCCATCCCATCTCTACTTAAACTAACTTTTTTGGTGGGGAGACTGTCTCACTATGTAGCCCTGGCTCAATATGTAGTGTTGCCTTAAAACTCATAAAAATATGTAGATCAGATGTAGACTATATTCTAACTCTGGAAGAAACTCCTAAGGAAATAAAAAGTGCACAACTAAAGTACACATATACTTATGCGGGCAAAATACTCACACGTATAAAGTAAAAAAAAAAAAATACACACACACATATACATATGTATGGGTATTCAAACTTATTTCTACTGGTGCTCAATAGAAAAATAAGGAGAATGACCTCCACCCAATAAAAGCTGTCCTGTCCTAATCCTAGGAATATATGAACATGTTTCCTTTTGCACCAAAGGAAATGTAAAGGTGTAGTTATAAGAGGAAGGTACTATTCTGGAATATCTGATATAGGCAAGCACAATTAATCACAATACCCCTTGGACAAGAAAAGGCAGAAAGAGATGAGATAATAAAAGAAGTGTGAGAGTCATATCATCAGGAGAAGGATACAGCCCCACTGTCAGTAATGAAACAGAGGTTACATGCAAGAGACCTCTACAAAGTAAAGATATTCTCTAGACAACTGCTAATGAAAAACCGGAAATCTTGGATCTAGTAACAAAAAAACAAAAGCATACACACACACACACACACACACACACACACACACACACACACACACGCCACATGTTCACTTTGGCCAACTGAAATGAGCAAGCAAATAGAGCTTCCAGAGGAAACACAGTTGAGCCTTCACCTTGACTGTAACCCAACAAGGCTCTGTGAGGTATCGACCTGTGGAGCTGCACAATAATAAATCTAGGGCCTCTGAAGCCACTGGAGAAGTGCACTAAGTAACTTGGAAGATCTAGGACCTCACTAACCAATGTAACACTACCCTCGTAAGAGTTGTTGAAAGTACTTGCTGATAACATTCTCAGTAGTTGTCAAGGTTTGGCTTTGTTCAAAACTAATTTATTTCTAAAAAACAGAGTGTGTATGATATTTTAGACAATATTTTAAGAGCTTTGCAAGTATGAACTGAATTTTCAAAACAGCTTCTGAGATGCATATTGTCATCCCCATTTTACAAACACACACACTGAGGTAAACCAAGTAACAATGGGAGTTAGACCCTGGCTGTCTGATTCTAGAGTCCAATCACTCCTCTTCTTTCTCCTCTTCTTTTATAAGAAGAAATGGCAATGTGAGGGGAGAAAAATATATTTCAATTTTAAAAAGCTATATGTGGGGGGTGGTGAGTTGACTGAGCAATTAAGAGCACTTGTTCCATAATCATGAGGACTTGAATTCTGATCTTAGCACCACATAGCAAGCTAGGCAGCATCTCAGCAAATGCATAAACCCCAACTCTGAGGGAAGCAGAGACAGAAGGGTCTCTGGGGCTTGCTGGCTTCTGAGACTGGCCAAAATGTGAATTTCAGGTTCAAGAAAAGACCCTGACTCCAAATAATAGGCAGCGAGTGGTGGGAGAGATGTGTGATGCCCGCTTTGGGTCTCCAGGTGCATGTACAGACACAGACATCGCACATGCGCATGCACATACACTCATAGAGTCATAGACAGAGGCACACATTAGTAACTAAGCACGTAGTTGTTGAAGTGTCTAGATACAAACCTGCGTTGTATGCTTCTAAGGTCCATCTGAGACCTGAAACCTAGTATATAATAAATACTGAGTGAATCTAAGTCCATAATTCAGCTCCTACAAGCCCACCAATATAATCAAACTCAAACAAAACTTAATGGAAGACAAATACAAAATAAAAAAGGAATAGCAGAGGTGGCAGAAATGGCTCAGTTGTTAAAAGGAGCGCCCTCATAGTGGCTCCCAACTGTCTGTGACTCCAGTCACAAGGGATCAGATTCACCCTTCTGGCCTCCTCAGACACCAAACTCTCATATCATGCACAGACATACATACAGGCAAAACACCAATATACTTAAAATAACTGTTAAGTGAAGTAGAGATACTGAAGAATTTTAAACATTTAAAAATATCATCTGTGCCTTAGAGAGCTGAACCATTACAGAGGTTTGGTCAGAGCAGGTAAACATGAAAAATGAAACTACTGAGACATGAATGTTAAAGGCACAAGAAATGACAATAAAGATGATGAAACGACAGATTTGAAAGATATTTGAGAAATATGACTAAAACGTATTTAGTAACCGGTTATATTTGTGGCTGGCAAAAGGAAAGGAAGACAAGAGGATTCTTCCGGCACCACCAAGTTTTAGTTTAAAATGTTTAAGCTGAGGGTCTGGTACTTCCCTGACCATAAAAATCAACTAATCATTTCATTAAAAAGATTAAAATTTGGTACACAAATTAGAATCAGCTGAGTACTCTAAGAAAAACAAAGAATAGTAACTACCCTCAGATGTCAGAAACACAAAACATATACAAAGCGCTACGTAACTTAAAGAGAGGCTCCATCACGTTATCAAAAGGTTCTCATCGTAGCAATGGAGCTGCACACAGAGCAGCTCATCGGTGAAAGAGTAAGGCTCTTTACTTCATTCATAACAGAATTAAGAATAGAGTAATTACCCAGGCAGTGGTAGCCCAAGCCTTTAATCCCAACACTCACAAGACAGAGGCAGATGGGTCTCTGTGAGTTTAAGGCCAGCCTGATCTACAGAGTGAGATCCAGGACAGCCAAGGCTACACAGAGAAACCCTGTCCTGGGAGGAAGGGCGGTAATTATAGATCCTTCATATCTAATACTGTAATCAACTACATTCATTACTTTGTTAGTAGGTAACAGGATACCAAGGAATTAAGAGTTGTACATAGAGGTATTTTACAGAGATGAGGGCAGGGATTAAGGAAACCAACAAGGGTGGAGGTAAGCCTGTACTAACGGTACTGGAAAGCAATCTCCTGAGCAAAGGTTGCGGGGATACCTGAGCAGGCCACCTGAGAAGTGAGGACAAAGGCAAATCTCTGAAAACGTGTGGTACTGGAAAAGACTATCAACAAATAATATGACCTCACTCTCCTCTATCATTGTAACCTGCCAGTAGTTCACATTGACGATAGAAGGTGGAGCATTTGATGACTGGAGTATATGGGTAGAACCTATACCAAGATCGGTGCCATGTGATATTATATCAAGAATGCCTCACACATACCACCAGAAAGTAAGACTGAGGCCATACAATGAACATATCATGCCTTGATTTTGAATCTTCTACAGTGCAGAAATCTGCAAATAAATAAATAAATAAACTGAAATATAATTATTTTTCATGTATTTCTGTTGGTTTTAAACCACCCAAATTATTACGATTATGTTGGTTTTAAGCCACCCAAATTATTACAATTATACCAAGCCAAATAAAGGCAGGGTATAGCTCAGCTGTTACCAAGGAAGTGGAACAGGCCCTTCCTTACGAATTCTGTTCAATAATTTTATGGCTGAGTTAAGACTCACCTTGTACCAGATACTCAGTGAAAAGCTATCAGCCTACGGGAAAAAAACAAACGTGGTATCATGAGACCAGTGAAGAAGTTCGTTTGTGAAAAGTTCTGGACTAGCATGCAAAAAACTCTGAGTCTGATTCCCAACTCTGTATGCACAAGGTGCAAGAACTCAGGAAGTAGAGGCAGGAGGATCACAAGTTCAAGGTTACCCTCAGGTACACAGCAACTTCGAGGAGGCAAGCCAGGATACATGAGACCCTTCAATAAATAAATAAGCAAACAAATGTATACATGCGTGTGTGTGTGTGTGTGTGTGTGTGTGTGTGTGTGTGTGTGTGTTAGTAACATGGAAGTGCTTCTGATAACTACTGCACAGTTATGAAATGCAAAGCTTTTCAAAGTTAAAAACAAAAAGTTAGTTGGGTAAGGTGGTACATGCCTTTAATCCCAGCACTTGAGAAACTACAGAGGCTGCTGGATCTCTATGAGTTCAAAGCCAGACTAGTCTTCAAATTCATTCCAGGCCAGCCAGGGTTACACAGTGAAACCTTCCCTCAGAAAACAAAAACAAAACAAAACAAATTTTTAAGAAAATTTATATTAGACAAATATAGAAAAATTAAAATAGTCAAGGCAGCAAAACAAAGGTGTTATTACTCAAAATAGTATTAGCCAAAAAAAAGAAAAAGAAAGAGCGAGAGAGAGAGAAAGAGAGAGAGAGAAGAAAAACCCCAACATATAGTCCACAGAACCCCAAAAGCTCAACAAGCTGAAGTGCCCAAGTGAGGATGCCTCAGTCCCACTTGGGAGAGAGAAGAAATCACAAGTAGGGAGGGAGGGAGGAACCTAGGAGGGAAAGTGGACGGGATGGACAGAGGGGGAGCTGGGGGAGGGGGAGAGAGGGGAACCTGATCTGGTATTGGGTGAGGGAAAAGGACTGAAGCCCTGAGAGCCAGCAGGAAGAATGGAAACAGGCAACCTCAGGAAGTAGGAGGTTGGGGGATCCCCCAGAATGCACCAGAGTCCTGTGAGGTGAGAGACTCCCAGGACTCAAAGGAAGGCACCTTAGATGAAATGCCCAACAATAGGGAGAGGGAACTTATAGAGCCCACCTCCAGCAGGAAGACAGAACATCAAGTGAGGGATGGGGTTGCCATCCCACAGTCACATCTCTGACCCATAATTGTTCCTGTCTGAAAGAATTACAGGAATGGAAATAGAGAGGAGCCTGAGGAAAAGAAGGACCAGTGACAGACCCAAAGTGGGATCCAGCTCAAGGGGAGGTCTCAAGGCCTGACACTATTACTGAGGCTATAGAGCGCTCACAAAAAGAAACCTAGCATGACTGCCCTCCAAAAGACCCAACAAGCAGCTGAAAGAGTCAGACGCAGACATTTGCACCCAACCAATGGACAGAAGCAGCTGACCCTTGTTGTTGAATTAGGGAAGGCTGAAAGAAGCTGAGGAGAAGGGTGATCCTGTAAGAGGACCAGCAGTCTCAATTAATCTGGACTCCCAAGATCTCTCAAACACTGGACCACCAAATGGACAGCATAGACCAGCTGATATGAGGCCCCCAACACACATACAGTAGAGGACTTCCAGGTCTGTGTTCAGTCAGAGATGATGCACCTCACCCTCAACAGACTGGAAACCTCAGGGAGTTTAGAGGTCAAGTGGGTTGGTGGGGTGGAGGCATCCACATGGAGATAGGGTGAGGTGGGGAGGAGGTGTGGGATGTGGAGCAGTTGGAAGGTGGATGGGGGGACGGGGAATGAAATATGGAGTGTAAAAAATAAAGTTAAAAAAAGAAAATTTATATTAGACAAATATAGAAAAATTAAAACAGACCTCCTGGCAACAAAACAAAGGTGACATTACTCAAAATAGTAGTTACAACCCCCAAACTGCAACAATGTAACACCCATAGCTTAATTTTTACTAATGGGAACATCCACCAAAACTCAGGGTCAATCAGCCTATCCAGAGGCAAGGGAACTCACAAAGGAAGGCAGAGCCATGCTGTACAGCAGTAACTTTCTGAAAGAGAATACAGACCTTTGAAGAATATGAACACCTCACCAACTCCATAACAAAACTCAGCTTTGACATAAAAGGCACTAATGAATTCTTTCAGGCCATAGACAGCTTTTGGGTGACAGAAATTGAATTTGATAAAACAGGCAGGCTTTTCCTCTATGTTCCTGGAAAACAAACTATTAGAAAAATTATAATAGACTTCTCACATGCCCACAAAACACGATGGATGAGAGCATCATCTCCATCTGTCAAATACCACTCTGAGTATTCTGCCATCTAACTGGATTGTTTGTCCCAGTCTTACAAGCCCAGAATCCGTACAGAATGCATGAAACTGCCAAGCTAGTTCCCTTCCAGGTAAACATAAGCTTAGTTGGAAGGAAAAAAAAATGACAAAGGCTTCCCATGCCTAAAGGGAGTATGTATCCAGGTTTGTTTAAGAACCTACCATATAGTGTTACATAGAAATATTAAATTTTTATGATGTGTAAACCGTGTAGAAGTTATTAACTCTATGTACCTTTTAAGTGCTTTTAGGTAGCACTATGTTGCATAGAAACTATAAATAATAGCTTTGATATTTATATAACATACATATAAAAGTTATAAAATATAAACTGTATAAAAGTTGATAACTTTTAGTCAATTTGTCTATTTATTACACTATGTAACTTCAATATTTTAGGTAACAGTACTACAGATATAGTAAGGGAGTCACCATATCACACCTGAGACTAAACTGTCTCATTTTTTAAAACATGATTTTTTAAAAATGTATGTGTATAAGTGTTTGTTTGCATGCATTTAAGTTCACCATATAAGCACTCAGAACTGGTACAGACCAAAAGAGGTGTCATGTCCTCTGTCACTAAAGTAGCAGGCAGGTAGTGTGAGCTACTGTGTGTGTGCTGAGAATGAAACCTGGTCCTCTGCAGGTACAGCCAGTGCCTCTAACCGCTGAGCCAGCTCTCCAGCACGCTGTGGACAACTTCTGATCCTACCTCTGAAATGCACAACCATAAAATCTGATAAGCCCCTTCTTCCTCTCATAGCACACATCCTGTAACTTTCAGAAATTCAGTGATCTAGTGAGAGAGAGACAATCTTCATTAACCTCAACATCTCACTTCCATGGATAATTTCCTCTCTGCTTTTTCCTAAAATGCATTCATATTTTCAAAATTCTGCGAGAAGCGATGTACAAATACAGAAATTTATTCTAGTTAAACCTAACATATAGAACAAAGATTTGTGTCATAGTTTAAAATGCTCAACAATTGAAACAGACAGAAGGTGAGAAACTCAATGGGAATAAGAAACTTTTTATATAAAAGAAAAACCAGGAGTTTTGAGAGATCACATAGCAGCCACACTTGGTTGTGCACAACCTTTATCTCAATACCAGGGAGGCAGAGGCAGATGAATCTGAGTTCAAGACCAGCCTAGTTTACAGAGTAAGCTCCAGGACAGCCAAGGCTACACAGAGAAACCCTGTCCCAAAGAAAAAGGGGAGGGGAGGGGAGGGGAAGGGGAGGGGAGGGGAGGGGAGGGGAGGGGAGGGGAGGGGAGGGGAGGGGAGGGGAGGGGAGGGGAGGGGAGGGGAGGGGAGGGGAGGGGAGGGGAGGGGAGGGGAGGGGAGGGGAAGGCAAAACAGAAAGGGAAAAAAGAAAGGTTACTTACCACAAGTATCTCCAGCAGAGAAGTTTTACAAGCCAATACATCAAAGGGTTCACAAAGCCCTGGCTGACCTCTCTCTCCACTTTTCCCCCTTTATCCCTTTTATTCTTTCTCACTTTGGATCATTTCTACTACATCTCTATTTTCCACTCCATAAGACACTACAAGTTACAGAGTTTGATAAACCTTAGAAAAACTATAACAATAAAAGAAGCTACTCCACCACTGCTCCCTCAGGAAACCACTAGTCCTCAGACTAGTTAAGTTTAGAGAGCTATCTACCAGTGAGATAGGCAAGTTTATATAGCAGTCAGTTAAGGAAGTAAGGTGCCTTAAAGAGGCTTATCTGACAGTTATCAAATCCTAGAAATTTTGGCTTCTAACTTTTTCAAAAATTTACCTTGACCCTCTACTATGTTTTTATGTTTTCATCATTTATCACCTGAATTGAAGTCTGCTAACTAGTGCCCTAATTCTACACTCTTTCAGTAATAATCGTGGTAAGAGTGTTTTCCAACAAAAGTATACTTATATTGTACCACTGGTTAAAATCCATTCCTGCTACCATTTATGATGGCACTCGGATCCAAAGAACACCTACCATACAAGGTGTTTTAAGATCTGGCTCTTGGCATCTCTCCAGTGTCCTCTAATAACTCATCTGCATTTAAAGCCCTATATGCCACCCATCTTCTACAACTCAAGAAGTCTTTGGGTTAGGGAGACTTGAGAGTCCGGGGGTTTTGCTTAGAATATCGCCACTTGCCGGGATCTACTCATCCTTTTGGACACAAGAGAAGTCATCTGCCTAGGACTGGTTCAGCTTCTTCATCTGCATATATTCATGAGACACAGTGCACAGCAGTTCCCGAACACTTACTAAACAATAGCTCCGTTGTAGTTCATCATCTTTCTCACAGTGAATTCCCTACAGGTTAGCTGGTAGTGGCTCAGAAATCTCTTCACTAGTCACCAGAGAGTAGATAGTCTAGGAGCAACTAGAGTCTAGGAGTGAAACTTCAAGGCATTTTAAGAGGAAAGGACAGGTACTTTCAAACAACACCTCAGAAACAACAAACTACTTATAAGAATAGTCTGAATGGTTTTTGCTATGGCTATTACGTACTGAAAACAGCTTTACTGTATTTTTTCATGGCATTTTATATTATTTTGTCTTCTGTGATATTGTTAGTCTTAGACTCTTTGCCCGTGAAAGGCATGAACTATTTCCACTCAATGCATTTTGTGTGAGTCAAGTATGGTGGTAAACACCTGTTATGCCAGCACTCTCAGCATCCCTGAAGATGAAGCAAAAAGATCATGAGTTCAAGGTCAGCTTGGGTTACATACTGAGACTGGCCTTGAACTCATGGCCCTTTTTTTTTCCCCTTTCCTTTTTTATTGGATATTTTCTTTAATTACAGTTCAAATGTTATTTCCTTTTCCTGGTCCCCCTCCCAAAGAAACCCCACATACACATACATCCCCCCTTCCCCTGCTTCTATGAGCATGTTCTCCCACCCACCCACCCACTCCCTCCTCCCCACCCTCGAATTCCCTACACTGGGGTATAAGGCCTTCACAGGTTCAAGGGCCTCTCCTCCCATTGATGCCCAACAAGGCCATCCTCTGCTACATATACAGCTGGAACCATGGGTCCCTCCGTGTGTACTCTTTGGTTGGTTTAGTCCCTGGGAGCTCTTGGGGCGAGGGGGGGTCTGGTTGGTTGATATTATTGTTCTTCCTAAGGGGTTGCAAATCCCTTTCAGCTTCTTCAGTCCTTTCTCTAACTCCTCCACTGGGGACCCTGTGCTCAGTCCAATGGTTGGCTGTGAGCATCCACCTCTGTATTTGTCAGGCTCTGGCAGAGCCTCTCAGGAGACAGCTATATCAGGCTCCTGTCAGCATGCACTTCTGGGCATCCACAACAGTGTCTGGGTTTGGTGACTGTATCTGAGATGGATCCTCAGGTGAGGCGGTCTCTGGATGGCCTTTCCTTCAGTCTCTGCTCCACATTTTGTCTCCATATTTCCTCCTGTGAGTATTTTGTTCCCCTTTCTAAGAAGGTTTAAAGCATCCACACTTTGGTCTTCCTTCTTGAGCTTCACATGGTCTGTGAATTGTATCTTGGGTATTTGAGCTTTTGGGCTAAAGCCACTTATCTATCAGTGAATGCATACCATGTGTGTTCTTCTGTGACTGAGTTACCACTCTCAGGATGATATTTTCTAGTTCCATCCATTTGCCTAAGAATTCATTGTTTTTAATAGCTGAGTAGTACTCCATTGTGTAAATGTACCACATTTTCTGTATCCATTCCTCTGTTGAAGGACATCTAAATTCTTTCCAGCTTCTGGCTATCATAAATAAGGCAGCTATGAACACAGTGGAGCATGTGTCCTTGTTATACATTGGAGGGGTTTTTTGCTGGTTCAACTGGAGGTCAGCATGTAAAAGAATGCAAATCAATTCATTCTTATCTCCTTGTACAAAGCTCAAGTCAAAGTGGATCAAGGACCTCCACATAAAACCAGATACACTGCAACTAATAGAGGAGAAAGTGGGGGAAAGCCTCGAATACATGGGCATAAGAAAATATTCCTGAACAGAACATCAATGGCTTATGCTCTAAGATCAAGAATCGACAAATGAGACATCATAAAATTGCAAAGTTTCTATAAGGCAAAGGACACTGTCAATAAGACAAAATGGGAACCAACAGATTAGGAAAGGATCTTTACCAATCCTACATCCAATAGAGGGCTAATATCCAATATATACAAAAAAACTCAATAAGTTATACTCCAGAGAATCAAATAACTCTATTAAAAATGAGGTACAGAGCTAAACAAAGAATTCACAACTGAGGAATATTGAATGGCTGAGAAGCACCTAAAGAAATGTTTAACATCCTTAGTCATCAGGGAAATGCAAATCAAAACAACCCTGAGATTCCACCTCAGACCAGTCAGAATGGCTAAGATCAAAAATTCAGGTGACAGCAGATGCTGGAGAGGATGTGGAGAAAGAGGAACACTCCTCCATTGCTCATGGTGGGATTGCAAGCTTGTACAACCTCTCTGGAAATCAGTCTGGTGGTTTCTCAGAAAATTGGACAGAGTACTACCAGAGGACCCAGCTATACCACTCCTGGGCATATACCCAGAAGATGCTCCATCATATAACAAGGACACATGCTCATGATCTCTTTGCTTCAAGCTCAAATAGAAACTTCTAGCAAATAGAACCTTCGTACAAAGAAGATCTGATGACCTAAACTTGTTCCCCAAAACTCATTAGGTGGCAGAAAATAGTTCTCAAAGTAGTTCTTTGACTTTAAATATATGTACTGTGACACATGTGTACCAGTAGTCATACATTCATGCACAGAAAATAAATTAGTTAATTATCTAATATTTTTAAAGGCCTGGGAATAAAACTATTATCTCGTTTATGGAGTATTTGCCTAGTACACAGCATTCCTATCACCTATTATTCAGTTCTGCTACACACACACTTATTAATGATCAAAAAGTAAATTTGAAATCAAAATTTTCCTTTATTCCCAAGTTGATTGCATTTTAAAATAATATATAATCACAATCTTCTATTTTCCAGTGAAAACGGTCGAGCTTGGGTTTAAAATAATTGCAATTGTGCAAATCAATAAGTATACAAGCCGCTTTATATATGTCAATTTCCAAGTAAACTGGGCATACATTTTTAAGTTACATTTTATTTCAGAAATAAGTTTACTATTACAGAACAATCTTTTTCTTTTAATTATTCTCTAAATGAAAATGTTTCCTCTATGAACGTTTATATTCTAGCAGAATAGACAGACAGTAGAGAAACATAGAAAATACTATAATAAGAATTTAAAAGGAAACCTGGTTAAAAGCCACGGTCAGAGAAGGACTCTCTAAACATGCATGTTTGAAGGTAAGATCAGAAGGATAAGAAAGATGCAGTGATACAAAGACTGAGCTTTCTGAGTGACAATTTGAAGATGAACATTCTAAGTTCTAATAACCAGGCTTCAGAATTAGCTTAATCTAGTAAGACTCTTCTATGTAATAGGAATAAGACAAATCCACGCGTACTTGGTTCAATACTGTAATGGAAACTAATCACAAAGGATAATCACAAAGTAGCCTCCACAAAACAATCACTTACATCCACTTGGCAGCAGAATTTGGTATCCGTGTTCTTTTCACTGTTATCCCTTAGGCCTCAGACTTCTTAAGAATGAAGATTGCTAAGGAAACTGGTTTCAAGTCCTCATGTTCTCTCTCTTCAATCCTGTGCTCTGACCACAATCCTATGCTTATTTAAAAATTCCTCTAAACAGTTTAGCTTTCTACTAGACAAAAAACAAATCTCTCAATTTTTAGAAAATAGGAAAAATTTACTTAGAAATGTTATTAAAATATTTTAAGCCTTAAAGAGTGTGGTCTAGACTCAGCTAACAAAAATGATCACCTATTGCATACCTACAAACTCTGGGAAACTTAGTCTATAATCACCAATCTAGTTCTTCTAGTATGGATGAGAAAAGTTAGAGAGGTTAATTAAGACACTTCTTAATCAGTCAGTGTCAAGTAACAACTCAGTTGGTCCATCACCTTAGCCTCCAGTATCTCTTTGTTCACACAGTGTAACTGTCCCTTTATTAAAATGTACTGTCACGTGGAAAATACTATTAATTGTATTTTAATGTACAAAATATATATTAAAATTTCACTAGACACTTTCTTATAAAGTGCCAAGCAACTGTTAAAATACACTTGAATCCTCCTTAAAAACTGAAGGTTTTCATCTTTGGCAAGAGCCATGGATATTTACATGATGAAATGGTCATCTTTATTTAAGCATCTTTATGGTTCATTTATCTGGTGTGCTATGGTAGAGAGAGACATACATAGACAAATGGGCAGACAGGCAGACATTAATATTAGAAAAATTACCAACAGTAAAGGAAATATAAATGATCCTAAACAAGCAGAAAATGCTTGCACTATCATTAATAATAAGAAAACTTCAAGTTAAACTACAGTGGCATATTTATTACTGAAATTCTGACCAAGCTTACCACACACTGAGTTGGCAAGGAAGTAGGAAAGTCTCCTCAGTATACATACTTCCTCTTCCAAAATAAATTTGGTAGTATTTATTGAAGTTTGCTAACTCGTTAAAAGAACAATTTCTTTCTAAAAATTTAGCCCAGAGATACAGTCTCCACATTAAAAATAGTGTATCAAAGTACTGTCTCCAGTGGAAAACAAAGTCAACCAAAGTATCTAAAAGTATGCCATTAGTTAAAGAAATTTCAAAACATTCAACAAATGGGACAGATACTGACACTTAACCCAGTGTAGAATTCATTTCCCAAAATGCAGGACGTACTTGCACTTCTTTGCACACAAACACACATTCATGCATGTGCACTAATATACAAACACACCTGGTTACATGAGTGTATGTATATATATATATGTGTGTACCTCAATTGTATCGTGCAAAGAATAAATACTCTAGTAACAATAACTGCACATAGGTAAATTGGTAAATAAGATATTTTGTAGCAAAAGTATATATTATCTATTAAATAAAAATTGTAAATTAACTTTAGAAAACACTTATAAAATTGCACAATTAAAAAATTTAAGCTGGATGTGGTGGCGCACACATCGATATTTCCAGCACTTGGGAGGCAGAGTCAATCAGATCTGTGTGAGTTTGAGGCCAGCCTGGTCTACACAGTTAATTCCAGGACAGCTAGGGCTATGTAGAAAGACCCTATCCTAAAATAAAATAAAATAAAATAAAATAAAATAAAATAAAATAAAATAAAACAAAACAAAACATTAGCCAGAAACTGTAGCATATACCATTAATACTAGCCTAGCACTTGGGTGGCAGGGACAGGTGGATCTCTGAGTTTTAAGGCCAGTCTGGTCTATGTACCAAATTCCAAACAAGCCAGGGCTACAAAGCAATACCGTGTCTCAAGCATAAATAAATGAATTAAACTAAGTACAATAAAACATTTATAACTCCTCATATGTGTATACAGCATGAACTTGTTAACTTAATCTGTCATGGATGTGCTTTATTCTTTCGATTTGAGGAACATGTTGTCCTATCAACATTAATAGAAAGCCCAAGCTGAGAACAAAGACAATACACATCTCCTGAAAAACATAAATAGGTGTGGTAGCTCAATGACTGGTAATCCCAGCACTTGGGATTAGAAAGGCAGAGGCAGAAGGATCATTTAAGGTCAACCTGGGCTACACAGAAAGACACTATCAAATGAAAGAAAGGGAGGAAAAGAGGGGAAAAGATTTTTTAAAAAAAGTAGGGAGAAAGGGAAGGAAGAAGTGTTCAAAACACTTTGTATAAAAAGACTATGCTGCGAACATAATAAAACCACATTACACATTTCCTGAATACCTTTCTACTTGATTTTTAGTCAGACCAAAATAAAATAAAAACAAAAGACAATGGTAATACAGTTCCTAAATAGTTTTTCTTTCAAAACAATGAATCCTCTTTTTTCCACAGAATGAGTGAACTGTTTTATTTGCATGGTAGTTCAGCTCAACACTACTTCCTAGATACCTATTATGTGTTAACGATGCCAAGGAGCAAGATAACCAGTGACTCCTCAAGGCTGGGGCTGCAGGAATTCATGTAAGGGCACTTTTGTTTTCTTTTGTTTTAGTAATTAACAAGGGGGTTAGTGGGATATAAAATGCTTTGAAAAATACAGTACCTCATTCACATGGAAGATAGTATTGTTTGATAGACAGAAGACTTCCTGGGTACGTATACATAGCTGGGCCTTAAAGAAATCACTGATAATGAAGTAGGAATCATTTCTAATTACTCAGTCTCTTAAAAGAGAATTCAGTGTGGTGGCCTCAACTTGTTTTGATGGCTCACCTTTCTTATTGAAAACATCTCAGGCATGATCTTTTAATGTATGCATTTACTCATAAATTATATTCATGTTAGTATTAGCTGACCATACTAAGTATTAATGGGGCTTAGTCTTTTTTTCTTCAAAGATGGGATTATATGTTTAATATGTTCTTGTATCCCAGTATAGCATCTTGTGAATCCCTTGGGTATGCACATCTTACTTTGAATAATATTTAGTATGAATACTGAAACTCACAGATCACACAAAATATTTTTATCCAGTCTTCAATTTCTTCACACATCAAACTTATTTTTATTATGATAGTTAAAGAGTAGCAGATACAAATTTGAATTTTAGTTCACTTCTCTGTGCCTATGACCTTCTCTCAGGAAAGATGCTAGCTAGCATTCAGTTAAATGACAGACAGTTTAGTCAGGAGCTGATACATGGGCCTAGATTTTCAAGAGAAAGAGTAAACACAACTATCAGGATTATTTTTCTACACAGCACATTTGTTATTTAACACCCAAGGCTGGAAACATATTATTTAATAAATGGTCAAATTTTTTCAAACTGATTTGCCTCTTGTTCCTGCAATACTATTATAAAGTTTACTCTCAGTTTCCTTGTCCACTCTCATTTCAAAAACATTTTAAAGAACATTTAAAATTACGTGAATAAGTACTTAAATCTGAGTCTATATTTCTCATTGATGTGATTTCACATATTATATAGCTATATTTAGAGACTGTGTCTGGCTAAATAAAGTGAAATAAATATACAAACATATATTTGCAAAATATGGAGGTTTACTTAGAGATGTGCACATATATACTTGACCTGGAAAACCCTTTTTAAACATCTATTCAGTAAAATACGCTCTTCAAATTGAGCAATTTGTAGTTCAGCACTCAAACAGTCACTTAAATGTCCATATATTGAAACTGTGAATAAAAACTACATAAGATTAACTAGCCAATAAACACTATGCTTCAGTTTACTATAAATAAAACCCCATTTCCATTTAAATATGTAGGTCAAAGAAATAAAGCCATATTTTATTTGAGCATCATTTTGGCAACACTGATTTTTAGCAACTATATTAAGAAGTATAAATTTATATATCTGAATATAAATTGTAATGATCAAAATCTCAGCACATACTAGTATATAGATTAAAGTTGAGCAAAGTTAGAGTATGCTCAAAAAGCTTTTTTAAAAACTATTTTTATTATTCCATAGTTTAAACTGATTAAATTTCTTAACTTTGTATTCCTATCCTATGACCATGAATAAGCCAAATTCCCTAGTAAATATTCAAACCTAAAAATTAGTATTGAAGCAATTCTTAATTGTTCTTTTATTATTTTGTGAGAACTTGTATCTTTTAAAGATATATATATATATATATTTAATATGGTTGTTACCATAGGTTATGTAAAATCTGCTTCACTAAAATGTGAGAAGATGTACATCTAGACAAGGTGTGTTTTCATTTGTAAAAAAAAAATACTGAATTCAACAACCTGTTTTCAAAATAAGTGGTGAAGGTCAGTAAGCTATTTCTTTTCAAGGAGGAAGTCAACGCTTTTAGTTGTGTGTTTCTATAGCGGTTATGGGAAAGTGTATTCGGTGACATGCAAGAGAACTGCCCTCCCTCTCTTTAGGCATATACAGGTTAATTTTTATAGTGAGTAACGACTTGGACAAACATTAAAGGGTTACAGATCTTTACAGATCCAGACAATGACTTCCCAGAAGCAACCGAGATATCAAAAATCATAAAACATTTAAAAGCAAACCTGTAGAAACAATCTCAGCTACAGTGCTACACTGACGAGGAATCCCAAAGTAAAGGAAAACTCGTTCTGGACAGTTCCCTGGTGCTGAAGTTACACCGCCTCTAAACCGATGCCTGGGTGCTACTTTCACGCCTCCCACCCTCGCCAAAACCCCGCTGGCTGGACTGTGAGCAAACATAGTAGAACTTCACAAGGCAGGGAGCAACCCAAACTGCCACGATGGTAGGAACTGGAGTCTCCTCGGGATCCTACAGATTTACTAGTTGCAAACAGGAAGAACAGCAGCAGAGTGCAGGGTGTTAGCACCCGCCGAGGGGGAGGGGCTGGAAGATGGCGGCGGCCGCACACCCACCCGAGACGAGACGAGACCGCGCTTAGGCCCCCTCGCCCGCCCCGCAGCCTTCCTGCCCGCTGCGACCGTGGGCAGCGCAGCTCCTCCCGGGGCTGGGGACGGAGCCGGCCCTGGCAGGCGTGGGACGAGCGACCCCGGTGGCACCCGCACCCCGGGCCTGGGCGCTTCACCCGGGTCCGGCCCGGGAGCACCTGTGCACGGCCATATTGGATTCCTTGCCCCAGTCACTGCCTCCGCGCGGGGGCGGCGGGAAAGGAAATGGGACGCGAGGAGCCAGGGTTCAGCCTCATCCCGGGAGCCGAAGTGGCCCGCGGGGAAAGCCGGAGGGCGCCGGGGAAACCGCCGCCTCCCGGAGCTCGCCACCGTCACCTCAGCCGGCCTCGGCGCCCTCCCTCCGCGACACACACCCCCGCGGCTGACAACTAGAAAGCGACCCTGGCGGCCGCGGGCCGCAGCCCTCGTGGCCCCCGCGCCACCGGCGGGGAGGAAAGGCGGCGATCCCCGGCGCGCGGGCGGTCGCGGGGAAGCGGCCGAGGGGGGCGGAGGGCAGGGAGGGAGGCGGGAAGATGGAGCCGGGTCCTTACTTGAGCACGGACTGCTCCTTCTCCTCTTCTTTCTTCTGACGATCCATGACAGCCAGGATGATTTTCCTCTCCTCTTCCGTGAGGTGGCTGAGGTCCGGCATCTCGGGCTGCGGAGGAGGCTGAGAGGCCGCCGGGGTGGGAGCCGGGCGGCCCCGGGGCCCGAGCGGAGCCGACATGTTTGGCGGAGCCGAACCACCCTAGGGAAGCAGGGAGGCAACTCCGCTGGCAGCGGCGGCTCGGGCGCGGGCGGCTGGGGCAGCCTCCGGGGCTGGGACAAATGCATACAAATCAATGGCCTTCAATCCGAGGCGACAGCCCCCCTCCCCCAGGAAAGAAGGCAGGGGGAGGGGAGGGCCGAGGGGGGAGGGCTGAGGAGTGCGCTCGGGGAAATGTTTCTTCTTCCCGGGGGCGAAGGGCTGCCAAGTGAGCGGTTCGCGGGAGCGAGGAGCTGGAGGCCCCGACGCGGAGTGCGCGGAGCGGCGGGGGAGGGCGGTGGAGTAAGGTGGCGGGGACGGCTGAGGGTGGGGTGACTGGAGGGAGGCGGCGCGCGGGCCGGGGCGCGAGTGTCCGGCGCGGCGCGGCGCGGCGGAGCAGAGCGGAGTGGAGCGGGAAGCGCTGCCCGCGAGCCCGACCCCTGGGGAGTCCCGGGAACTCGCCCCGGAGGCGGCGAGAGCGGCCGTCCCGCCGGCTGGCGCGTCACCAGGCTCCGGGGCTCCGCGAGGGAGGACCCCTCCGGGAACCACGAGGCGCGGGCTGCGGCAGGGGACCCCCGCCCCCACCCCGGCCCCAGA
Organism: Mus caroli; assembly: GCF_978045245.1. NCBI lineage: Eukaryota > Metazoa > Chordata > Mammalia > Rodentia > Muridae > Mus > Mus caroli. Next base: position 65,364,475 of record NW_028227271.1, read on the forward strand.
CGGCCGATCTTCCGGCCCGCGGCCCGCGGCTGCCAACGCCCGGACCCAAGTGAGCTCGCGCGCGCCGCGGGGCCGGCCGCCCGCCGCGCCTCATCACGCGCCCGCCCGGGGTCCCGCCGCCGCCGCCCCCAATGTCCGCGGAGTCGGCGCGGCGGGCCGGCTCGGTGCACTCGCCCGCGCCGCCTCTGCCTCGCGGACTCTTCCCGCCGGGCCCGTGTCCCCTGCGGACCGCCCAGACCGGGACTCGGCCGACGCTCGCCCCGGACCCTGCTAACGGCTGGGGCGGGGCGGGGAGCTGTGAGGAGCCGGGCGGCGAGGGAGCGGGCGCCCCGGGGTGCGGGGCGGTGGGGGCGGGAGGATCTCAGGTGGCTGGCGCCGAGCCTGAGGGACCGGGCGCCCCCCGAGCTGTCCCGGGCGGGGTCCTGGACCCTGGACGAGGGAAGATCGGAGCAGGTGGGTGTCCCTGCGGTGTCAGCCGCCGGGGACTGGCAGCGGGGAAGAGCCTGAGGGAGTGGAGAGCGCTCGCGGGCAGAGTCTCGGGCTGGGACCTGGGCGGGAGTGCGGAAGTTCTGGAAAACTGGGTTGTCGGTACCCGCTGCACCGAGAGGCACAGAAGACAGGATGCTGGGGGCGGTTTGCCCGAGGAGGCGATTGGAAGATGTAAGAGGGAAAGGGTCAGATAACGTCCCCGGAGGAATCGGGCCGTTCGGCCCCTTTCTGCCGGTCACTCTAATCTAGAGAAGAGTCACGATCGGAGCGTTAGCCTGATTTTAGAAAGCCTGGAGACAGGCTCAGTCAAAGAACAGGAGAAAACCGACTCCAATAGGAGGGAGGTGGCCACCACCGGCGCGGGCTCTCAGAGAAGCCCAGCGCAGCCCTCAGGGCGGGGCGAGCCAGCTGAGGTGATCTGGATCATGGATCACCCCCTCTTCCTCTTCCTGCCACTAGACAGGTGCTTGGTTAGACAGGTTAAGAGTGTTCGTGCGTGTGTATGTACACACCCCTACCACGCCTTCCACACTCGCACTGCTCAGTACTAGGCCAGGTTATAGGCTGGTGAGTAAAACCTTCGGGGTTTGTATTGTATTTACGTGCGGTAAGCTCTCTCCCTCCTTTGTTCCCCAGGTACCATCTGACTAGTCTCAGTTTGAGAGAACTGGGAACAGACAAAGCAGCACTACAAGTCTCTTGTGATTTCTAAGCTGAAATATCTATATTGTTTTTCCTCCCATGCTTTGTAACTGGAAAGGAAAAAAAATGGAAACGTTTGCTTATGTTTTGTTTCATATTATTATTACTATTGTTCATTGCTACTACCATTCACCTGTTTTCAACCGGATTCATAATCCAAATTAGCTTTCACTGCTTTATGCAAACCAAATGAGATCATATTAGCCCAATTGACTTAAGTGTTTTACAGTTGAAGATTTTTTATAAATCTCTAATCCAGCCTCATCAATAAGAAATTGAAGACGAAGATCAGAAGATTTATAAGTATGGTAAATAACAGAGCTGGAGCCAGACTCTAGAAACTTAGTATAACTGAAGACTATCATGCATGGTTTTTAAAGTTAAGACACGAAAACGTGGCTCACTTGAAAATACTTGAACCTAACCCTAGAGCAAATGAATCAGCTTCTAGAACTTAGACCTTAGTCATGGATACGCTTTGAAAATACCCCGGACCACTAATGTCTAGCAAAGGTTGGGGGGCATATATTCTAAGGAAGAAAACACTTCTAAGGAAAATTGAGTCAGTTACCTAAAATTCAAATGCTAAGTTTTGTTATACACACACTCCTTTCTTGTCATGCATGGCTGTTACCAAACAGTTGGTATACATACAGCTTTAACCTAGGCAACACAAACCACCAGAACACGGTAAATTCTCCTTTAAATGAGACGATAGAACTATAAATACTAATGTTCCACCTTATTTCTGTTTCCATTTTTAAAAATATCATCCTTCAAAACCCAGCCAACATCATCCCAACAGGATCAGAACCCAGAATACACAAACACTGCTGAGTCTGAAGATTCTGAGGTTAAAATAGCTTAGTTATTTCAAATATGTTAAATGTGAACTTGAAAGCAGTTATTCAGATTGGGGAAATGTGGGTTCATTTGCAGCAGACAGTCACCTTCTGGGACCTACATTATTTTCTGCCAGTCATACAGTGTTCTGAGGTCTGTTTCCCTGTCCACACCCCTTCCTCTCCCTGGACAAGACAGTGCCAGTACTTGAAACCTAGTAGGCATGAACCTGAATCTATGCCACAACTGATATAGGAGTATGAGTGGGCTGACTAGGATTCTCTGTTGTTTGGGCGTTTTGTTGTTGCTGCTATGTATGTTTTATTCTGCTGTTTTAGTCTTTTGCTACAAGTGAATTTTTCTTATTAAAGGAAATTCTTAGAAGTGGAAGTACATAAAATCAGCTGTCATTATTCAAGTACCCTTACAAAGTGAAAGTTTGGCACTTTTTATATCATACAGAGAGATATATACATGATGTATATCATATAGAGCTTTAAAATGGGTTGTAGCCTAGGTGATCTACTTTTAAAGTAGTCACTCAATTTAAGATAAGGTTGCTATGCTCATAATGAAATGAAATGTTGTCACAAGGCTTGATTTGCCCAAAATATGGATCTTAGAGATGTCCGTTTTATTCTAGTTTGTGTTTACCTGAAATGTTAGTCGTATCTTACTTTGTCATATATGGAATTCTATTTTGCTTGGACATATCTCTCAGTAGGTGAACACATTTGTAGGAGATTCAAAATGCAATGTTCTTGCTTAATTTTAGAATTAAAATTCAGTCTGTTATTAACTGAATTTGGGTTCCTGTAGGTTTATAACCCCTGTGAGTCTGTGAACTCTCATTTTACATAATGATAAGAACTATTTATAATCTACTAGGTAAGTATTAGGAGGCATACCTGATGTATAAAACTATAAAATAATCACATTCTTGTCATTTACTAAGGCCTCAGTATTCTGCCATGAAATCTGGATACCTCACAAGACTCAGAATCACTTCTGCTCTACTGTGGATAGATGGTTGTTATTCTACAGCTTGTCCCGACAGCTATAGCTGATTCTGTCTTGCAGCTCTGCATGAGAAGCACTCTGGATTGTGTTATGTGGCTTGGTAGTAGGTCACTTGCTCTTGTTAGTTTTGTCAATTTGACACAAACCCTTCAGGTCTCCTGGGAAGAGAGAACTAAGGAATTGCTTCTATCAAAATAAACTGTAAGAAGTGAGGGTGTGTTTTCTTGATTTATGATTGATATAGAAGGCCCAGTACATTATGGGAAATGATAGCCCTGGGCAGGAATTCTGGGTTTTCTAAGAAAGCAAGCAGAGCCAACTAGTAAACAGCATTCCTCCATGGTATCTGCTTTAGTTCCTGCCTCCTGGTTCCTGCTATGAGTTCTTGCCTTGGCTTCCCTGATGATAGACTGTAACCCATAAGTCAAGTCTTAAAGTTGCTTTTGTCAGACTTTTATCACTGTAACAGAGACACAAACTAAAACAGAAATTGGTACTTGAAGTAGGATTTGAAGAGGCATAAGCTCAGGCCTTTAAATGCTTAATCCCAATTAGTAGTGCTGTTTGGGGAGGTTTAAATGTACAGCCTTGCTGGGGGAAGTATATCACTGGAGGAAGTATATCACTGGAGGAAGTATATCACTGGAGGAAGTATATCACTGGAGGAAGTATATCACTGGAGGAAGTATATCACTGGAGGAAGTATATCACTGGAGGCTGCTTAGAGACTGTTTAGTCTCACCCTATCTCCACTGTGGTCTCTGTCTCTCTCACTCTCTCGCTCGCTCTCTCTCTCCTCTCTACTTTCAATAAAAACTATCTTAGTTCCCTGCTCCTACGCCATGCCTGTTGCTCCCCATTGTACTTTAGCACTATGGCTGACTGTTACCTTTTTTGGAATCATAAGCCCAAATAAATTCTTTTATAAATTGCTTTGGTCATGGTGTTTTATCACAGCAACCGAAAAGTAACTAAAACAGCCAGAATGTGTGCAGCCCTGGATTCAGTCCCCAGCACCACATGGGCAGATAATGAGCAAGCATCCTAAAACAACTCAACACCACGCAGGTCAAATAGTGAGATGGCTCTCTCCTGTCTGCAGTACCAATGAACTCAGAACTGCTCTGCAGGGGCCGCCTCACCACCTGGTTAGTGCTCCCATGCTACTCCCATGCCTCCATCGCACTACTTCCTTTCACTGTCACATTTACCCAGCTAATAACCTTTTCAGAGCCCCACCCCCATCCCTCCAACCTCCTCCCCCCCCCCCGCAAATACTTGCTTCCCTCTGTTGATTGTATCCTCACTGTAAGTTGAAGTACTTTTACTTCAGCTTATCATTGAATGTGCACTTCCATCTACTAAAATATAAGGAAGTTTACTAATATATCCCAAGCACCTAGAATAATATGTGGCTCATAGGTGGATGCCTCAACGAGTATTCAGTTCATTGCTCTCTGAAAAGAAGATTTATCATTACTGACTTGAACTGGACTTGAGAACCTGAAAAGGCAATCTGAAAAAGAAGAGGAAATGAATGCAAAGAAACTAACTTTGTTTCAGGTCCTGGCTGCATCTCTGTCTTTACCTACTGTTGGTGGACACATCCCCTGTTCTGTGACAATCTTCTGGCCCTCTGATGTCTACAGCTTTCAAATGTTTTTCTCTCAGTTTGGTCTACCTTTTCAGTCGTATGTCTGCAATATTCTCAGCCTTTTTCTCCTTCCATCTATTTGCCCCAGGCTCTCTTACCAATGTGCTTATCCTGCTTATAGATAGCATGTGTTGCAGTATGCCTTAACCATTTCCTTGTCTACATCCTCAACTGAACCATGAACTTCTTTAATAGCAAGGAATGCACTTTCTCCAAGGGCCTGTTAAAGTGCCTGGTGTAGTACAGCAGCTCAGTATATGTATGCTGAATAGATACACGAACAGCTACAAAATATGAGAGACTTCCTGGAGTATGGAGAGCACAGAATTACATAGCAAATGGTAGTATTGAAATGGGTGATGGTAAGATTATGTTCTCGCTTATGTGTCTTGGTGAAGAATCTACACTTGTCATAATCATTATACTGTGGGAGTTTTTAGGTAGAAAACTGACTTGATAGGCTTAGACTTTCAGAAGCATATCCTGCATTCATTTCTTTTTTCGTATCTAAAACACCTGCCAATAGAATTTCTCAAAGTGCACAGATGCACCCTGATTTACACGTGGAGACACAAATAGATTTTTTTTTTTACTTCTTGGTTTCAGAATTTATTTCTGTAGCTATTTTTCTCAGTAGATTATAACAGCATGATAATGAGGCCAAGGTCATGGTTTAAATCCTGTGTGAGTCAGACAGTGCAGTAGCCACAGCTGAGTGGTAATCTTTGCCAGTTGTCAAATGACAACAAATACTATTTTTTGACTAGAAATTGAGTGGGAGAATATGACCAGTTCATCCAAAGCTAATCAGCATTATTAGAAAAGCAGCTCAGAGAGCCTGGCTATTGCTTATAAGACTAAAGTATCTTTCTAAATTAAAACAATAGTACATTATTAGTAGTGACCAAAGACTCAGCAACAGGAAAAAATACATTGTTTGCTCCCAGAAAAGAAACTAAAGATTGGTATAGTTTTATTATTGAGATTCACGAGCAAAATATAATAAAAACTTTACTGGATTTTAGTGTAAGTTTATTAATTACTTGTGTATTTAGCACTATGAGAGGTTAATTAATAATTATCACAGTGTAAAATGCATGCAGCTATTAAGAGGTCTTGGGACAATAATATTGCAATCATCTTTCATTTATAGCTTTATAAAGTTTCCTCTTTTTCTTCCTGCCTAGAAATCAGTAAGCACATTTGTAAACGGAAAGACAATGTTAAATGTTGCTACATATAAGTTTAACTTACTGTTTTAACTGAATATCTTAAAACTTTGAATACACAGATTTAAAAACATGAATTTTATGTCAGAAATAATTTTTAAACTGTTAATTTTTAAAAGGATCCAGGCATTCAGTATCAACTAAGTACCAACATCTGCTGACCTTCTAAAAATAGTCAAGCGGGAATGCATTATAACAGACATTTCAAACCTGCACTTGCATTTTGGAGCATTCAGTCTAAATGGGATGCCTTTTCATCAAACCTTCACCTCGGGTCTCAGGACCTATGATTAAGAGAAAAGGGAAAGATTGCAAGAGCCAGAGAAGATGGATGTTTCCAAGGAAACTGTGTCCTCCATAAACAAAAGGACTAATGCACATGTGAATGAACAGAGGCTGAGATTGGCCAGGTTGAGTGTGTTTGTCTATGTGTTTCTTGATTGTTGTTTTTGTTTAAAGGGAGAGGGAAAAGGGGGGGCATAGATTTGAGTAGGTAGAGAGATGAAGATATGAGAGGAACTAGGAGGCAGACACAGGCAAATCTCTCTGAGTTTGAGGCCAGCCTGGTCTAAATGGTGAGTTCCAGGACATCCATGACTACATAGAGAAACACTGGCTCAAAAAACAAAACAAAACAAAACCCTGTTGACAACTTACTTGGACTCACAGGGAAGGAAGAGCAGTGAGAAAGCCTGACATCTCTGCCTTCACTTTGCATCTGTCTCCCTACTGTGCATCACTAACCTACCTCTGCATGTGGGCCTGATAATCAGGGAATGTCTGTCTAAAAGGCGAGGGCATCTAACCTCTCTCACTCCCCTTCAAAGCTGAAATCCACAAAGAGAGAGTAACTGGGGCATCCTCCAGAAATATTTTATAATCTCCTCCAGAACCGAAAAGGTATCCGGAGAACTCAGGTCATTGTCCTAAGCAGGGCTTCTTAGGACAAACCACCTGCCAGTTTAGAGCAGTGATTCCCATTGACCAGGGTGCAAGCTGGAGCAGAGGTCCTGCTCTCCCTAGACCAGCTTGTCCCCTTTCAGGACTACATCTTGAGGAACACTGCTTATCATACAAACTCCTAGCTTTCTTTTTAGATATACCTACTAATTTATAGGGAACTGAGAGGACAGAGAAATAGATAACACCATGGGAATATAACCTGTGGGACACTAGAGCACATTCTACAGGACCATAAATTCAGTTGTTTGGATTTTTTTCCAATAAATATATGACAAGAAAAAAGAAGAGATGGGGAGGGAGGAATCTGTAGTTTTGATATTTTAGTTACGATTTAAGAGATCAGCAATGGGAAGGCGGTTGTTTAACTTCATTTAGACACTAAATTAGAGGAGAATAAATATCAGGGGTGTGACTTTATGTAACAGAATTAGAAATTTATCCAGCAAGCATCTGATGATAATAAGGAAATAATTTAGGGTAATAATGGCATGTTAATTCTTTTAAAAATAAAGACTTCTTAATGTTATATGCTGGAATACCTCTGGAGAAACTGTGTTAACTAGGATTTACTTCAGAATAAATGAATGTGCGATTGACCATGAAACAGAATACTTCTTTTTCTTTCTTTCCTATGTTATTCATTTATTGATTGATTAATAGTGTCTCTCATGTGTGTCAGGCTAGCTTTGAAATTGTGTACTTCCTGCCTTAGCATCCACCATGCTGGCATTACAGGAATGTGCCCACCAGACCTGCCTAAAAATAATGTTCTTAGTATTTTTGTAAGGAAAATAAGAATCTCTAACTTGGATGCTATTTATTAAACAAGGATACCAACAGTTTCAGGAAAACGTTAAACATTCCTCAGTTGAGTAAGCAATATTGACGACTTCACCTTTTTTAACTTTCTAGGGGGAAACATTGTATCATTCTAGTTTACAGGTAAGAAACAGCCTAGGCAGATGGCTCGGAGTTTCAGTTGAAAAGTGCATCCTTCTCTTGCAGAGGATCCAAGTTCTGTTCCCAGCACCCATGGAGAAAAGTTCACAACTCCCTATAACTCCAGCTGCAGAGGATTCAGTGTACTCTTTGGGCCTCCTTGGGCAGCTGAACTCATATCCACACATCAATACACAGACATCCACACATACACATAATTAAAAATAATAAAGTGGCCTGAAGAGATGGATCCGTCTTAAAGAGGACAGGCTGCTCTTTCAGAGGACTTCAGTTCCGTTCCCAGCACCCACGTAGCAGCTCACAACCAGCCATTTACTTCAGTGGCAGAGAATCCAGTGCTATCTTCTGGTCTTCACGACACCAGGCATGCAAGTGGTGCACATACAAAAAACGTCCATATAAATAAATTATGAATAAACAAATATTAAAATAATAAAAATGTTAAAGCCTTTAAGGGTAATGTATATGTTATATATAGTCATTATCTTTTTTCTTTACAAAGAAAAGAAAACCAAGCTGAATCACTATGCTCTATTGCTTAATGTTTATGTGAGATATATATTTTTTTTAACATTTTAGGTGTTAGTGATCAGAGAGTGTGTTATGTTATGCAACTATTTCATCCTATTTGTTAGATGCCAGGAGTTATGAAGAATATGTGCTTAGGTTCTAGTTAGGGAATCTCCTTAACTTAAAATGTTTAATAATAATAATGATGATGATGATAATGATAATAAAGTAAAAGAAGCAAATGTGTGGTCAAGGTGATCAAAGATAAAATGTCTGATACTATCCCACTTTCCCAAGGGCAGTCCTGCTTTAATTTGCTGTTCAGTTTTGATCATAATTAACTACTTCCATCCCCAAAGCATCACTATATATACATCATATTATATTATCATGTTAAATTTGGCAGAATGTCAACCAGGTTCAGATGCACCATATGTAACGGTTATAGAAAACCTTAAAATTCAAACAGTGTATTCCTATGTCCTAACCATCCAGTAAATATCATAGTTACTAGATATTTAAAATAAAATTAATTAATTCTTCATTAAAAAAGAATTAATGACTCTGACTGGATTATGCTCTCCCGCAGAACAAAATTTTTGACACCAACTGGAATTCACAAATAACTAAAAAGGATACTAGAAATACTGAACCTGTCTCCCAATGAAGATTTGTGGCAAATTAAAAAAAAAAAAAAAGTATCAACCCCCCACTGCTCCAGGGTGTGAAAGAGAAGCATCTAAGTCACAGACGCCATCAGCATAAGCCTGACACGAAATGCTAACAATCAACTTGTGACAAGGAAAAGATGCCACTTGTTTGCATTAAAGCATATGGAAAATAATCATAGAAGTTTTGAGCAAAGCTTAGAGTGGGCTGCAACCCAAACACCCCATGCAAGTGTAGCTTTCACAGACAGACAGCGTCTGTCTCCTCGGAAATTGGTGTTGCAATTTAATTCCTATTATAGGCTAACAACAGGTGGAGCCTGTACAGGGTGATTACAGTTGCCCTCGAGAATGGGCTGATCTGCTCATTTGATTAATGGGTTGATACATGGGTTGATAAATAGATTATCTCAAGAGTGAGTCTGCCACTTTGTCTAGGTCTCACGTACTGTCTGTCTCTTACCAGGTGATAGTCTGTACCTTTGTCACTCTTCCAGCAAGAAGCCAATCACTAGCTACGGCCCCTCTTTACCTTGGGCCAGAACTGCAAGTAAAAAATAAACCTGCTTTCTTTCTGACTCACCCTCTTTCTGACTCACCCTGAATGTGGTATTGTATTGTTAGCAGCATAAAAGAGACCAGGTCTAGGGGATTCATCTTCTACTGTGTGACTGGCTGCTGTCTCAGATGCCTCCTTCTGCCTGCAAGGATCAAATTAGTCTTATCTAGATGGTGCCTGATCCAACTGCTTTCGTCCATGTCCCTTATTCTGCCAGACACCATGAAACCACATCCACGATCTGATGAAAGGAGATGCAGAGCTTACTATCAGCCTGTCCTGATGGTACTGCATTCCTAATTACCGCACTATCTCCCTGATTAGCGTCATATAACACTAAACTGAAAGGGAGATAGAAAAGAGCCCTGTGGTTTTCCACAAGGGGAAGGGTTGGCAGAGAAAGAACCAAGAAGAACCCAGTTTATTGGACTTTATCATACTCATTAAGGGAAATTTAGTTTGTCTCAATGCCAAAAAGAGGAAAAATAAGTTGTTTACAAGCTTTATTTATTTATATATTTATTATTGAGAAAATTATCTCTATGTCAATCATTTTGAGAAAGCCATTAAAATTCAAAGGTTTCCATTTTTCTCTTATAAAATAATAGGCCTCCCCAAGAAAGGTAAGATTCTCTTCTATTCAAACATAACAAGTCAAATATAATCATTAGTTGATATATTTGAAATGTCCTATTCATTCACTAAGCACATATCAGGAACTGATGAGAACAGCATATACACGGCTACCCTCAGAAAGCTCTCAGTCTAGTATAAAACTCATGTAAAGACTTACAGTTCATCATAACATGTGTGCTAAGAGAGGCATCTATAAGTGTTAGCAAACATACAATGAGCTTATACCCATTACAAGACATCTAACTATATCTAACTACAGACATCCAAACTAGGGAGATTTTCAGGTGAATTTT